>NW_028262358.1:119459591-119762739 GCF_047370975.1 Nipponia nippon | reverse complement strand
GGAAGGTTTTTGATATCTGATATTTACATGTCCCTTTCCATCTGGTTGTGTGCTTCCATAAACTATTGTCTACAGACATCACAGGGGAAGACTTATTTCATGAAAAGACACTGTTTGTCATTAGACTCTTAAATGCTTATAGTGCCTGTGTTTCTATCGAGCTCATATTTTAGGGCAAAGTTTTTTAAAAGGCATTATTCTTGTAAGAAACAGAGATCAGTTACACTGAACCTTTTTAATGATGTTGAGGAAATGTCTGATTTAACACCTTCTGCCTCCTTTTAGATTAGAATATCTGCTTATCCCAGTCCTCAGGCTGGCAAAGACTTATGGGCATATCTTTATATACATCCTGATGGATCCACTGAAGCCAATGGGATTATTCACAATGTTTACAGCTTGGCAGTTGCATCTTTTTGTGCAGGAGTGGGGACTTGATTTCTTTTCCTGGTGTACATAAGCGTTCCTCACCAGATGCAGCCCAAGGACATGTATAGCGTGATTCTCCACTTCTGCCCCATTCATGTCACTATTCACATTTAATTTAATTAAAAAGCAACAGATGACACCATGGCAAGTTTTACACTAGGCACAAAGCCAGCTTTTGGATTTTTTTATTGGCAAAGCTGAATTTAACTTCATCAAGCAATTCCTTTCTTATCCATAATAGAGGCATATCCAGCACTTCTCCAGAGTATCACTTAAAAGAAATAATGAATTACATTAAATGAAAAGTTTCATTTTTTCTTTTAAAAATGAGCTTTAACACCATAAAATACTGTATTCTCATTCTGAGTCAAATATCTTCTTGTTATTTTTCCAGAAAAAGTGCTTAGCAAGGCTTTGTTCTTGCCTGAGTGTGGTATGACTGTAACAAATCACTAAAATGTCCCTGAGATGTCTCACATCAGGGAAATTGAAACCCTGAAAAATATATGTGCTTGGCACGGTCTTTCTACATATTGTGAAATTGCTACTATAATTGCAGGATTTAGTATGTTATGGGAAAAAGGCCTTTGCTTTTAAGGCCTCTCTTTCTGCAAAGCTCGTATTTAACTTGAAGCACAGAGATAAGTGCACCCTTATTTAGCTCAGTACTTAAACACATGCTTAAATGTAAAGATGTCCCAGTCCATGAGACTTAAGAATTTGATTAAACTAAATCATTTACTTGAGTGCTTTGCCAGATTAAGATCTTCAGAAGTAAAATACCAGTATGAATATAGGCTGCATTGGTGTCTAAAGATATAATTTTGCTAGTAAACCAAGCAATGTCAGGAGTTGCTCTGTGGCCCTGAAGGAGGCCGGCATGGTATGTTGATGTCCATACTATTAAACTCTCCTGTAGTCTAAAAAAACAGGTAACTGTAAACAAGCTCTCTGGTGGGAATGGTCCCTGGGCCATGCCAGCACCCGGACTGTGCCTAGGAATTGCTGGTTTTCTGGACCAAAGCTGTGCCAGAGACTTCCCTATATATTTTGAAGATTAATTCCAGCACCTGTATCATGCCATAACCTGGAATCACCTCTGAAGGTAACTGCCTCAGTCTTAAGAGGTTGCACCCTAAGTTCTGTGCTTCAACTGGCTTTATCATGCCCAGGACTTAGAGCAGGTTTCATGGTGCTGTTCAGTAGCAGTTTGTTTTTCTACACATGGCTCTCTGAGGTAGTGAGAAGAGAACAAGTTCTTGTTCAGGGCTAGATACTGTCACTGTTTAGGCTTTCACAGCTAGACAAGCCCTCTCTGAAGTTCCCACACAGGTACAATAATTGCAGCTAGGCTGACACCTTGGTCACTCTTTGCTTTTCCACCTCATGGTGGAAAGCTGATCTAGCCACAGAACTGAGTTTTGCACTACCTCTTCTTTTTCTGTAGAGGCAAAATCACACATCCCACAAATCCTACATATTTAGTATTTGAGTGTACATGTTGGGAATGAGGTTCTATGTCTGAATAGGTACATACTAACACTTCTGCTGGGCCAGATGATGTAAAATCTCTCTTGACATGGAGTTGAAACCAATGGGATTTCCTCCAAGAGAAAGTCTGCTTCTGGCAGACAGGATGTTTTCATAGGTCAGGAATTATCTTCAGTGTGATAAGTGTGAAAAAAGTTCAGTCCTTATTGATGAGAGGAAATAAGATCAGAGAAGTATCACGCCAGAATTGCAAGAGAAATAGAAAAAAAAAATATTTTGGACCACTTTTTTCATGGAGACTTTTACTCTCTATTCAATTGACATTCCTATTCAAATTCCCATCTAAAAATTTATATCCATGACTGAATCTGAAATAATTCATGTCTTATTCTCAAGTGTCTTATTGAAACAAAAGCGATGCTCTTTGTCCTTTACAGAGGAACTCAGTACAACATCCAATATACAGCTGGGCAACTGAGAAGCAGTTTTACAGCAGAGGGCTGCCACACTGCTTTACCCAGGGATATATCCTTTCTCCAGCAGAAGCTGTGCTAATCTCTTCATAATTTTAATACATAAGCAGGGTAGACTCTGATGTGTGCTCAGGAGAACTATACAGCTGATATTGCCGGAATAGTGGCGTTGCAAGTAATGAGGAGACCATTATCAATCTGTGTTAGAAATACTGCCTGGAGTACCCAGCAGGCTGATCCAGAGGGGTTGAAGTTAAACAGGACACTGTTGAGGTACCATTAATTTTTCTCCAGTTAAGGCTGTATCAGCATTTCCAGTAGAATACTTGTTTCCAGAGGCTTGTATAATTCAGCCTGGCAAACGTGCTCTGAACAGAAACTTGGCACAAAATGTTCCAAACAGGGGCAATATTTTCTTTTTTTGAGGGCATGAAGAAATACCCATTTATTTTTGCTTCTGAAATGGAAAAACAGTGAAAAACTAGGCATTTCTATGATAAAAGCACGCTGAAAAAAAGAAATCCCTACAGTAAAAAGAACTAGAAAGAGTAGAAGTTTATGAGATAAAATGTACAGAAAAATGGAAATTTAGGCCTAATTATTTTCTGAATTTTCTTACAGACACTTTTCTGTCTGAAGAAAGTTTTTAGCTATTTGGGTGCTGTTATAAATTAGCTAGTTCTGTACCAGTGTCTGCACTTTGATGCATCTAAGCATCTTCCATTTATTTCAACAGGGTTATGCTGTCAGAGTTTTCAAAAATAAATAGGAAAATTTTGAAGAGGTTGAGAGCACACACAGAAGATTAAAGTACAAAATAAGTTGAGCTGCAAAGGAAAGATAGCCTCAGGGAGTGGGAAAGAGAAACTTTATTTTCTTTAATGAGGAAGCAGGGAGAAAATTAGAATAGTGTTGTGGGCACATTGGTACATCAGTGAGGAAACAAAGAAAACAAGGAAAGATGAAGATCAGAACTGCTTCACATTTACTTGTTTTCAGCAGGATTTTGATTTTGATTGCTTGTCTGGGCAAGAAGGCCAGATCCTTGTGTTTGGCCTGAAAACCCACAACCCACCTCAACCTTGTGGTTAAGCAATGACATTTCACACCTCTATGGGTACGATGAGCATCCGAGTTTCACATCGGATCCTTTGTTTTTAAGCCATGAAGGAGGTAGAGACAGTTGGGGAAAAGAACACTTTGAGGATTAAAAGGAAAAGCTTCCAGAAAACTTTCTTCTACCTGAATGACATGTCAGAAGAAGCAGTTGCACCTCCCCAGTGTTGGGCAGGTGAGGTGATGTGTGGGGCTCTGTAGTGAGAAATGGGGATCTCTCAAAGAACACCTCTAAAAAAGCCCCTGAAGTCTTCTTGGTCAAAGGTGTATGCCTGTGAGCTGCTGTGATCACATATTCCTGATTACTCCTGGGGAAATTATGAATGCCGGCACTCAGTGCCAAGTAGTTACCTCTGCATATCTCCAGGAGATTGTGGTGTTGCTGCTCGTAAGAAGGCAGAGAGCAAGCTGTGCTTGCAGCGTAGTGTGCACCTTTCAGCTCTCATTCACAGCTTCGTCAGGTAAGGAAGCAGCTCTGAATCTCCTCCCCAAGTGCGTGTGAAACCCAAGATGGGATCCCTTCCTTGCTGTACATCGAAAACAGGTCATGGAGAGGCCCATGCTAAGGTGGGAGAACCTGCACTCACTTACTGTGTGATTGCTTTATGCAAGACTACGGTGAAAAGAAGCGTTTTAGGTGATGAATGAGCTTCTTTCCATATTCAGTTTCCTTCCCTGTTCAAATGCCTTCTTATTAGTGTAAGATGGTATGGAAGAAGAATCAAAGTTTTGACTGTCTATAATTGCATTACACTACCCTCCAAACAACGTTTCACTTGGTTTTCACTTCACCTTAATCTTCTGAGATAGCCTTAACATAAATTTTTATTTACATCCTTGTTGGAGGATACACTGCCTCTTTGTGAAGTATCCCTTTTCTCCAACACTACATATCTCTTGCTCACTAACTGCCTAACTTTGCTTCCTTTCAGTGTTTCCTAGGACATCAAATGAGAGCTCGAGGTACTCAAAAACCTAGTGTTGCAATGAAAAAGAACTTATTAAAGTTTATAATTACAGAAAAATTAATCAAAGAGACTTAGCATGGTACTTGCATAAAGACAATAAGCCAAGTTCTTGTCATAGTGAAATATGGAATAACTCCATTGAAATAAATCTTAATTATGCTAGAGTCACTACTCATTGTGACTTAATTAAGAGTAGAGCAGTGAGAGCCTTTTGGGAAAAAAGAACACTGATTACACAACTACTTTACTTCATATTTTTTCCTTCCCCCTGGTTCTCTTCCTTCTCACTGGAGAAAATTTCAAAACTAGAGTTGTTCAAATGAACTCAAATAGATATTAGTGTGTGGCAGGTTACATCCTAAATAGGAACTGTCTGAAGTAAAAGGATGAGAACGATAACCCTGAAGATAATCTGTTTAAATTATACATGCAAGGTGCCATGCATCCATACCTATCTTGGCCATAAAAAATATGTTGCTTTGTTAGGTAATAAATTTATGAAACATCAAGTACTGGACTACAGAGGTGAAGACTTAACTCTAATAAAAAAGACAGAAGAGTAGATTAATTAAGGTTAAAATATCTCGCATGGGAAAGTGTAAAGAAAAAATTACAGAAAGAAAATATATCTTCACTGCAGCCTCCTGAATGCATCATGCAACAATGGCTATAGAGTATAGACAGATATATTGTTCAACAAGCATATCAACAGTGTAAGAAAGAGGTTCATTTATCATGATTTCACTTCTTACCAGACAGAAAGCATGCAAAGCTAGATATATCATGGCAATAAATCTGTTGACTTCAACAGAGTTATCTCAACAATGAATTCAAACCAATATACTTTGAGGGAATGAAACCAAACCAAGTAGGGAATGCACACAGGGTTCTTTGCAGCTTATGTAGACCATATATGAAACCAGACATTAAAGGAACATATGCAATATCCCAGGGGACTTATGGTAACTGGGAAAAAAGTGTATAATGAAGATCTAATATGCAGCATGTATCAGAGTGTCAAATTGCTTTGCATGGTCTGTGTCCTTTCTTCACAGGTACTTATGTAGCTCCAGTTGAGCTGAACGGGTGCTGCAGAAAGGGGTGGAATTTATTGAAAAGGACTGAAAGCAAAATAAGAAAAAAAGGAGAAGGAATTAAAAAAATATGGACCCCTCATGCCCAAATGATTTCAGTGTGAACTGAATTATAGAAGAAAATAATCTTTTTTTTAGCTTGAGATGAAAGTTTTTCTGCAGACTGACATATCTGCAGGAGTAACAGTTGCAACGGCCTTTCTTGGTGGCTGTAGAAAATGCTTGATAAATAAAGTAATAAAATTACATCCATGGAAGATCTGGTTTGTTTTCTGCTCCACTCCCACACTGAAGTAGAAATAAAAAACTTCTAGTCCCAGAGTGTAATCTGTATGTTTTGTGTCTGGTATATACAAGTGCTACTGAGCATGCATGATATTGAGAGAGAAGTTGGTTTGACATCTCATCAAACTCTAGCTCATTTGTGTGATCCCACCTTCAATATTGACATCTTCTGATTTCTTAGCTCACCATTCTTTGCTAGGGGAATTCCAGTGGCAATTTTTAAATTATCTGTTCTGCATAAAAGCCTTATAAGCCAAACATAAAATTTGAGCTGAGCTACTCCTGGGATTTACACCTAAAATAGAAGCTTGGGAAGCAAGATTTTAAAGTTTTCTCATTTTCTATTTCATTTGATATTTGTTCATTTTAAGTGGGGTCAATCTCACCAAATCTGGATGAATCTGCATTGCCGATGTCTGTGTCTGAACTAATAACGCTGATCTTCCTTCATCACCAATGGTCAGAAATATGCATTTTTAAAGGCTTGATTCATTTAGTCCTAATGCACAGCTGTAAAATGGGTCAGAAGTGTCTGTCCCTCTCCTATGGCCATAAAGGGAGCTCAGATATAAATATCTACATTGTCAACATCCAAAGTTAGATGAGATGAATCCTGGCTTTGATGACTTTGGAAAATGCTACTTTCTTCAATACAATGCATGACAGAGACCCTGGGATACATCTGGGAAGAACAAGAGAAGACCAGCAGCTTCCCCTGTGACACCTCCAGAATTGATACCCAAGGGTCACAGTTGTGCTGCAACAATCCAGGTTTTGTATGGACAGCGGAGGAAATGTAAGAAGGTATGACATTCAAAACCGACTGTTCTAAAAAGGATGGATATTGCACAATGTCTTCAAGATGCAAATCAAGGTCAGTAAATACTTCCCAACTAGAGACGCATCTGAGCTGTAACCCAACATTAAAACATCCCCTCCTCCTAAATCTTACTAAACTATTTATATGTCAGTTTTGTATCTGGCCCTTGAATATCTTGGATCAAACCAGTAACCCTGATCTAGCTACACCTGAAGTTTAGATCTAGATTCAAACTTTGGAAGCTTTACCTATCTAGAAAGTTTATCTTTCTCTAAAACCTGTTGCACACAAAAGGTCCCTTGAACAATCAAGAGCTTTGACCGCTCCTAAAACACAGAGGTCATATTTGGCAAATGATAATGGCAAAGTACAGAAAATATAAAGAGGCAAAACTGCATTCCTTGGAAACAGAAGCAGCTAATGAACATTAGAACTAGCGTTTAAATGGCTTTTTGTGCTGCAGGTGAATTTCCTCTGGCTCTCCCTAACCATGAAACAATAGGAAGAGGGGAGAGATGTCACAGAACAAAGAATCAACATCTTGCAGAGAGCTTTTAAGTGAAACATATGTACACACCCTCATCAGCAAACTCTGCAGGTTTGAGACTGAGTTAACCAGCCACAAATAGACATGTATACACATTTTGGAAGGCAAACAGCTTCCAGACATCTTTTAAAGGTACCCACAAGTAATACTAAGTAATAACATAAATACTCCATATAGTGATATCTTTACATAGTGTCCTCATGGATACTATATATTCAGGAAGACATTGCTCATGTAGGTGATTCTATACCATACTCCAGAGAGTAGAAAGCAAGCCCTTTTAAAATACTGAAAGGGGAGATGGACATGGCAAGCTCCAGCACAGAACTGGGCCAAGAGCAAACTGAAATGGCTAGATCTGTTTTCATCCCTTCTTTTGGGCTACTAAGCCGTGTAGTTTACAAAACAGAGAAAGTCATTCACAGTTCTTTACAGTACGATTTCTAGCATCACATAGTAACTGCAGATTTACTGCACTCTCCCATGAAATTTCAACTGCCATAACAAAGCTTTATGTTGCAGACCATCAACACTCAAATATTTAGGAGTAATAATAATAAAGACATTTTGCCCTCCCCTCCCCTTCCCACAGGGGACTGATCTGTCTTTTTACAACTAGGGGATGATTCAGCCCCGTGCAAACTGTAACAACATCTTTTTTTATGTGTGTGGCAAGTATTTGACTGACATTTTGCTTAAAGAAGGGGAAAATCCCACTTCCTGCAGCATATTGCAGGGACCAGCAAATATATCCCTTCGTCCGTTGGACCAAATATATAATGATAATACTGTGCGGGTGCTCCAGCGCTGACTCAGCTGTTACATGATCACATTATGCCTGTGATATGCGATCCATCATTACGTTTAAAGTGCCTGCTTGATTAATATTCAGTATTTAATGTCAACACTGATAAATTAAATTCCAAAAGTGTTACACTGCAGGAACTGCAAATACTGCTGCAGTGGCCTGGGTTAGATTCATGAGATCTGTTAGTTCAAGGGGAATTTCACAATTCAGAAATACCAAAATGGGTGTATGGTATTAGTTACCAGTTGTGACCTCTTGAAATAAAGATTATGTGTCACATTTAAAGAAACTAAATGTTAGATTTCCAAATTGCTATGATTATTTCTTCTCTTATATAAACAATACCTCTATCCCTTAGCAGTATAGCTTTGCCATCCATATTCACAATAACACTCTAATTGTGGTGTTACAGATATACATGGTATAGTAGAATTGGGAAGTACTTTGGCTTAGATTGTTTTAAACATTTACTTCCCAAGTGCATAGGTTTCATCTTAACCAACTTGCTTAAGAAAATAAGAAAAAAATACCATGGCATTTTTTTATCTCTCTTGGTCTTCTTCCCTTTTCTCATTTGAAATGTTGTTGTTTTTTTCTTTTCCATGGACAATTTTATCAAACATATCTGCCTTTTTCCCTACTGTTTACTTAACAGTAACTCTTTTTTTCACCTTTGCTTCAGTCCTACCTACGACAGACTAAGCAATTCCCATTACAGCTACAGTTTGAGATTCAGAAACACTTAATGGCTAACAGACTCTTCCCTGGTGGAGAATGAGAATTCAAAGGAAACATCTGAGATTATTTTTACTTTCATTATTTTTGTTTAAAAAAGTTTGCACCTTGATGTGTCATGAATACCCCTTCCTGATCTTCCTTTGCCTTGTCAGACCTGGCCAGCACAAGCAGCTGAGATCTTTGCTCTATTTTCCCTGCATCTCTGTGCAACGCTTTTTTTAAAAAGAGAATATACTATTATTTTTTCTAAGCCTTTCAGACTGCTGTAACATGATCAGGATTCTCCTGAATCTCTATGCATTCGATCTCTTCTCGTTCCTTCCTTTTGGCCCGTTTCTTTTTCTTGTGGTGCTTTTTGGAAGGTGGGAAAAAGGTTAGAAAGACGGGCAAAATAACAAAACAGTGCAGAAGTGTGCAACTGCCGGCAAGCAGCAAGCATTTGAACAGTGTGAAGGTCAAGTTTGAAGGCACAAAGAGAAGGGGGACCAACCCAATAAGAAAAGAAGAAACGTTCTGCAAAATGGCTGTCCCATGCTCTTGGAGGGAGTTCTTTATACACTGAGTTCGGGTGTGCTCAGTAGCTAGTACAAATGTATAAAGCAGGGGTGCACAGTGATCTATGGCAAAATTCAAAGTGTAGATAAGGCACAGTATAGAAATGCAATCCATGTCTACATTCCATAAGGTCATCAAGCCAAGGACACCCAGCTCTATCGAGGTGACACTGAGAATTAACCAGAAATTTCCCAGAGGATGGATAACCAGGAAAAAGGTCAGTATTAACACCAGCAGGATGCCAAAACCAGAAATCAGGACAGGCATAGTTACTGATAAACCATAGTGGTCCATGAAAACAAAGGTAGGATTGAACACAATGAACTTGATGCTCTGTATAAGAGAGAGTGGCCTCAGCTTCTCCAACAATTCTACCGCCTCCCTCTGTGTGTTTTCACTAGTCCTGGCCACCAGGTACAAACGAGAAGCAATTATGTTGTTTTCATCTCCAGCTTTGGAGAAAATGATGTCATTTTTGAAGTGCTGGAATTCTGGCTTTTTTAAAAAGGAGCTCTGGAGGATGCTGATAAAGTCACTTTTGTTGGTTGCACTGATGTTACCCACTCTAAGGTACTGGTAATACTGTTCAATCCAGGACACTGTATTGAACCCTTGGCTTAGTGTTTTTAGGTCTTCTTGCACAGTGCCATTCCAGTACTCCAGAGGTTCATAAATGTAGAAACCTATCACTGGGCTGTAGTTGCTGAAATACTTTTGCTGTATGAGGGCATAGGAGACACTTGGAGACTCACTGGCAAGAAGATTGATAATGTTGGCTCCATCATTAATCTGTAAGCACCCCATAAAGGAGAAAGAGGCATAGATGAGATACAGTATCACCACAAATGGCTTGACATAGATATTGGTAATCCACTCATTGTAATGCTCTCGGAGGAAATGCTGGATAAAGTGATGCTGGTATGGGTTGGTCTCATGATGAGAAGTATTGTGATGGCCATCGTTCATCATGGTCTGGAACCACACAGGTTTCCGGTCCAGGTATTCTGCTGAAGGAATTTTACAGCAGAAGATGCTGTGATAACGGTTCTGCTCCAACTGGCCAGCAAAGACCAGGCAGGAACCAAAGAATGAGAAGATATAGAAGTAGTTCAACAGGATGGAGACACACATGTTCTGGCAAAAGACTTTTACAGCTTCAATGTTGGTGAAAGGGCTTGCACCCATGCCGAAGGCTATGAAATACAAGGAGCTTGTCATTGTATAGGAGACCATGACATCTGAGTAGGCATCTGCTACTCTGTCCTTGAATGGCAGATTCTCTCTGGTTCGACGCCATCCTGAAAGAAGTTCAAACACTCCTTTGGTTCCATGACCTGAAATGAGAAAACAAAGTATATACATGTCCATATATAAAGGGAGGCCCATCATCCTCCAGGCTTTTCATCCTCCAGCAGGCAAAAAATTTTCTCAGCTAAGGTTCGTTATGATTTTGTCACCAGTTAAACACACAGAAAATTGTGAAGTATCTGTCTAAAGCTAGGTACCAGAATTCATATGCAGGTGCTTAAATCAACAGCCTGATATTCTGAGACTCTCCATGCTCAGAAATGAAATGATGAAATACCCTTTAAAAGACACTCATTGATTTTAATAGACATTGAATATAGTTCCCAAGTGGACTGCCTATACAGGACAAAGGAGAACATTAAGTTTAATTCAAGTCTGGGGTTCATTCTTGAAATTCCTTGTGGCATCCTACTACATCCTTCAATGTTTAAGGGATTCAGTTTGAAACACTTACAAATGCAAGTAACAACATTTTCTTCCACAGAGTATAAATTAAAGACATTATTTGAGAAATGAGGAGGTGTGACCAAGAAAGCGATAGCTTGGTTCTTCATGCTGGACAAAGGAAAAAATATACTGCCATTAAGTACAAATAACCAGAATAATTTGTATGATTGTTCTTTACCTACTGAGTGAAGTTGAAACTTCTCAGTGATAGTAGAAGTTTCCACACTATACGAAAGTTGATGTGCTGGTGGTAATAATGGAGAGTACAGTATTGGCTATATCACTGGTCCACATCCATTGCCTGGAAAACTTATGGTTTGTTTTCATTATTATGTCTGTCTCTCTTTTTCTCTCTCAGCTATCCAGGGCTCCTCCTGCAGAGAAGGAATTCCCTTAGCTCACATGAGATGACACTCAGAAAAGAGCCAGGCAAGATCAGTGCTCCATGACAGGTTCTTACTTTGTATTCCATGCTGAGAAGTATTTTAGGGTATGATTTTTTAATAAATTAAAGCTTAATACAGACTTACTTTCATTTTGCTCATCCCAGTCACAGTCCAGGAAGCTATTAAACTTTGGGACAGAATGGTAAAGTTGAAGCTAATCTTACTAGAAAAGGTTTAACTAGTAAAAGTTATTCATTATGTATACATATTCATATAATTTATATGTTTAAAATATATAAAACACACAAACACACATATTCTTTTATTTCCCATTAGAGAATTTCAATTTGGGGAAAATATAAAAACTAACATTAAAAAATACAGCCAAAAGGGTTTGGCTTTCAAATAAAAAGTTTGGTCAAAAATTAAAAACATGCATTTGGGTTTGGATGAGAAAGTGGAAGTTCTCTGCACTTTGGATCAAGCCCTGACAAAATTCTGGACAATGTAAGGAAACACACTACTGAGCAGAGAAAGAAGTAGAAGCGGATTGCAGATGATCCTAGCTCTGTTTGTGTGCCTTCGCTCTCTGCAGTAGAAGAATTGAGCACAACAAAACACGCACAAAGGTAATTTTCTTGTAACAAAACCAGAAATATGACAACAGGAGATTTGCAAATCATGAAGTGTGTAATAGTGAACAAAAACTCTGTTGAGTTTGTCTTTTGATTTAAATTGTTTGGATTCATACAGCTGCTTATGTTGCCCAAAGAAGACTCCTGACAGCCATTCTAGACAGGGAAAATTACAGCATAAACTGTCAAGTTCTGTGAATGTTACCTGTTTTACTGCAAATCAGTGTCCCTAGTGAAAGATAAACATACAGTATAACAGAACTCTTACAGTTAGAAAAAAGCTTGTGTGGAAATGATGCTCTCTTATGAATCAGCATCTTGGTACAGGAGGGACCTTGAATTCCCTGGTAAGTTTAGAGTGAGCCTGTTCAAATTCTCAAGGCACGGCTGTCTTGCACACTGTCACTTTTGGACCATCAAACAGAAACAATTGGCTCCTTGGGCTGAGTAAAGCTACAGAATCCAGTGATTTGGATGCAATTTTATATTATGCTTAAAGCAAGCGTGTAAGTACCCTGCAGGGTGTGGACCAGGCTGGCTGGTCACCACTTCCAGTGCCCATGTCCTGGCATGGTTTCATTTAACAGTATAGGAGCTGTATTTCATTCTCTTTTGGGGACAATAGAGCACAATGATCTCCCTCAGATGTCTGTGTTCACACCCTCTCCATCTACCGATTCGTTTTGGATGGTTCTTTTCCAGACATTTCTGACAAAGTCCCGTTAATATATGACTTTACCACTTAAAACTTGTTCATACCCCATATGTCCATAACACCTGTCTTTCTGAGCCAGTTCCTGACCTCATTCTTGCCCCTTCTCTTCCAGCTTTAGGCACTCTTCTTCTTTCTTACTCTCTCTTTTTGTTTTCTTCTCTTATGAAGAAGGCTGAGGGGGATGACTAATAGCACAGGATTTCTGCTCCTGTTGCTGGTGTCATTCCTCCCATCTCCCCATCCCATCAAGACTCTTGCACTGAGGGCAGAGTGATCTTACTGAATGGAGATGCTGGTTTTTAGCTCAGTTTCCTCTCTTCCCCCCACTGCCCCAGGTACCCTGCTGTGATCTAAGACTAAGGGAATCCTTGGTCTACAGACTGCACATTGGAAACACTAATTTAGGGTCTAGCTGAGACTTTGAGAACATCTGTCCTCTCTAACTGTTCTCTTCTCCCTTTAACAACACAATGGTAGCCACGTTGGGTCGAACCAAGGGTTGTTCTACCTCTGTCTAGTTGACCTGACAAAGTGCAGGGACAGATTTTCAAGAAAAGGATGTTGGAAACATATAGATTAATTCTTTTCTATTTCAGCCTCTGAGTTTTTTGCATTCAGCCAAAAGGCCTGCCAAAACTGGAGGCTGTATTTGCAACATCATGTTTGGAGGCATTGAGGGACCTTTATTCATCTGTCTAAACCATTTCTAAATGAACTCATGCTTTTGGCCACCACAGCCTCCTGCTACCAGGACCTTTATAATTCCGTTACTTACCGAATGAAGGAAGGACTGGCTCTTTTTTTGTTTCAAACTCTCAGCCAGTATAACTCTACGGCTGAACTAAGCAAAATGTAAACCTGTTGGTCCATGAGTGGCATCTTTAATAAAACTTGTTCTATGCATGCATCCTTTGTTCCTGGGATCTCCCATTTGAACAGTCTCAGCATCCCTCACCCTTCCGACACCTCTCCTTGACCACATGTCCACAGCTCCTAGCTGGCTGTCCAAGATGCATAGGCTAATTTGCCATCTGGATGTTACAAATAAAACATAGAATAACTGAGTTCTGTCTTCTGCCTCCTCTGTGAGGTACTAATCTGGGATTTTTCCCCTTTCTAGGCATCAATTGTCACAAAGCTTCTAGGGCCACAGTAGTCTCTGAGATGTCTATCCTTCTTCTAGAGGTGACCGAAATTGGCCCATTATTTGCAGGCTGTTGTTATACTTGCAAATGTATGGAGAGAATAACTGTGGGAAGCTCTTGTTAAGAATCATGGCTAAAAGTGATTGGCAAAATCAAATAAAAAATAAAAGATTTTGAAAGTGTTAAAACAGATACTGTGGATCATTGTAATGTTTTTAAATTGGAAATTTAGCAAAAGCAGTCCTTTTGAAGAAATGGTTTAAGCTATGATGGACTGGCACTTTCCAAAGAAGCCTTAGGTGAAGCAATGGTCTACCAGCTCTATCAACAATTTACAGTAATATTGACTTTTTTTTCATATGATTATTATTACACAAATGTAAAATTTCAATTTACCCCCCTTTTGCAGATAACTTCAGCTCTATCACACAAATACAGGAACTGGGAATACAGTGCAGTAATTCCCTTGCTGCCACAAGAAGAAATCTTTCCCTGACTGGTTTTCCTACATCATTACTCTTATACCAAGTTTTCCAGTCAGCCTCTGTTGTTCTCCCCAGATAAGCAGGTCTATTCCCCTTTCCCACCAAGGATACAAATCCATTTTTTTCTGAATTGGACAGAAACCAATATTTTCTTGACATTTCTGATGATTCAGACACCACAGTCACTCTGTAAAATTCTGTTCCTTCAGCTTCATGGCTAATGTCACTGACAACTTTGACAGTGGAGTTAAGTTCACTGAGCAATTCTAGGAAGGTTCACAGGGTCTTTGGCTCTGGGTCAAAACTGCCAAGTTTCTCTAGTATTAACATGACATGAACTAAGTGCAGCAATTTTTTATTTGCCAGACAAGCAATGGCCTATGACTACTTAAGAAGAAAGGAGATGAGAAATTTACATTCCATTACTTATGAGGTTAGGAGAGCAAATAAGGGTGGCTGCAAAGAAGGTGGAAATATATAATGGTTTTTCTGCCTCAACTTTCAAAACAAAAGGTTAATTATGAGAAGATATTTAAAATAAATTTGAAAAGAATAGATAAAAACATGAAGAGTGAAATAACAGACTAAAGACCACTTGATTCAGTTAAATTTATCCAAGCTGGAAGAACCTGGAGAAATTAATGAATTAAAAGCTGAGCCAAAGCAATCTAAACTATTAGCAGTCACCTTAGAGAATGAATGTAGATGGGATCGTCCAAGAAGAACAAAGGACAAACATAGTATCTATCTTCAAAAAGGAGAAAAAAGATGACCTACAGAACTTAATGTCCATCAGCTTAGTTCCTATCTCAGAAGGTAATAGAATAAGCAATTGCAAACCAATTTACCATCACCAAGAGGATAGGAAAGTGATAAGAAAAAAATTATATAGATTGATCAAAAACAAATAATCTCAAGTCAACCTAATTTCTTGCTTTGAAAAATAACTAGCCTAACAAAGGGATAAAACCTGGTTCACTAAAGATAAGCCTGGGGGCAGCATGCCAATGTTTGAGGGACAGTGTGCTAGCAAGGTCCTTTGGTCTGCCATCTCAGTGGAGGCAGGGGATGGAGATCCATGCATTGGTTTTGCATAGCAAGGTTTTGGTAGGGGGGGGGGACTACAGGGGTGGCTTCTGTGAGAAGCTGCTGGAAGCTTCCCTTCTTCCCAACAGAGCCAATGCCAGCCAGCTTCAAGACAGACCTACTGCTGGCCAAGGCCAAGCCCATCAGCAATGGTGGTAGCACCTCTGGGATAACATATATAAGAAGGGGGAGAAAAAAAACCCAACTGTAAAACAGCAACTGCAGCCGGACAGAGGAATGAGAATATGTGAGAGGATCAACCCTGCAGACACCAAGGTCGGTGCAGAAGGAGGGGGAAGAGGTGCTCCAGGTGCCAGAGCGGAGATTCCCCCTGCAGCCCATGAGGAAGACCACGGTGAGGCAGGCTGTCCCCCCTGCAGGACCCCATGCCTGAGCAGGTGGATGCACAAAGGAGGCTGTGACCCCATGGGAAGCCTGTGCTGGAGCAGGCTCCTGGCAGGACTTGTGGCTCCATGGAGAGAGCAGTCCAGGCTGGAACAGGTTTGCTGGCAGGACTTGTGACCCCACGGGGGACCCACACTGGAGCAGTCTGTTCCTGAAGGACTGCACCCTGTGGAAGGGACCCATGCTGGAACAGTTTGTGAAGAATTGCAGCCCGTGGGAAGGACTCACGTTGGAGAAGTTTGTGGAGGACTGTCTGCCGTGGGAGGGACCCCACGCTGGAGCAGGGGAAGAGTGTGAGGAGTTCTCCCCCTGCGGAGGAAGGAGCAGCAGAGACAATGTGTGATGAACTGACCGCAACCCCCATTCTCTGTTCCCCTGTGCCACCGGGAAGGAGGAAGTAGAGAACTTGGGAGTAAAGTTAAGCTCGGGAAGAAGGGAGGGATGGGGGAAAGGTGTTTTAAGATGTAATTTTTATTTCTCATTACCTTACTCTGATTTGATTGGTAAAATCAGAGCCTTTTGTTATATTTTCTCTCCTGTCCAGCTGAGGAGGGGAGTGATAGAGCAGCTTTGGTGGGCACCTGGTGTCCAGCCAGGGTCAACCCACCACGGTTTTTCATGTGTTAGAAACCACGGAAATGCCTGAGTATTGTTACGTAGGAATTAGGGCTTCTCCCCTTAAAAAGGTGGCAGGATTGATAGCCCAACTGAAGTGCATCTACACCAATGCATGCAGCATGGGCAACAAACAGGAGTAGCTGTAGGTCTTTGTGCAGCAGAAAAACTATGATATAGTTGCCATCAGAGAAACATGGTGGGATGACTCACACAACTGGAGTGCTGCAATGGATGGCTATAAACTCTTCAGAAAGGCTAGGCAAGGAAGGAGAGGCGGTGGGGTATCCCTGTGTGTTAGGGAGTGTTTTGATTGTCTAGAGCTTAATGATGGTGACGATAGGGTTGAGTGTTTATGAGTAAGAATCAGGGGGAAGGCCAACAAGGCAGATATCATGGTGGAAATCTGTTATAGACCACTCAACCAAGATGAAGAGGCACACAAAATGTTCTGTAATCAGCTGGGAGAAGTCTCACAATCACCAGCCCTTGTTCTCATGGGGGACTTCAACTTACCAGATGTCTGCTGGAAATACAGTACAGCAGAGTGGAAACAGTCTAGGAGGTTCCTGGAATGTGTGGAAGATAAATTCCTGATGCAGCTGGTAAGGTAGCCAACTAGGGAAGGCACCCTGCTGGACCTGCTATTTGTGAACACAGGACTGGTTGTTGATGTGACGGTTGGAGGCTGTCTTGGGCATAGCAGTCATGAAATGATAGAGTTTTTGATTCCTGGAGAAATAAGGATGGGGGTCAGCAGAACTGCTACCTTGGACTTCTGGAGGGCAGACTGTGGCCTGTTTAGGAGAGTGGTTGACAGAGTCCCCTGGGAGGCAGTGCTGAAGGGCAAAGGAGTCCAGGAAGGCTGGACATTCTTCAAGAAGGAAATCTTAAGGGCACAGGAGCAGGCTGTCCCCATGTGCCAAAAGACAAGCTGGTGGGGAAGAAGACCAGTCTGGCAGAACAGACAGCTTTGGCTGGAACTTGGGAAAAAAAGGAGAGTTTATGACCTTTGGAAGAAGGGGCAGGCAGCTCAGGGGGACTACAAGGATGTCGTGAGGTTATGCAGGGAGAAAATTAGAAGGGATAAAGCCCAAATAGAACTTAAACTGGCTACTGCTGTAAAAGACAACAAAAATATTTCTGTAAATACATTAGCAACAAAAGGAGAGCTAAGGAGAATCTCCATCCTTTATTGGATGTGGGGGGAAACATAGTGACAAAGGCTGAGGAAAAGGCTGAGGTACTTAATGCCTTCTTTGCCTCAGTCTTTTATAGTCAGACCAGTTGTTCTCAGGGTACCCAGCCCCCTGAGCTGGAAGACAGGAATGGGGAGCAGAATGAAGCCCCCATAATCCAAGGGGAAATGGTGAACAACCTGTTACACCACATAGACACACCAAAGTCTATGGGGCTGGATGGGATCTACCCAAGGGTACTGAGAGAGCTGGTGGAAGTGCTCAGCAAGCCACTTTCAATCATCTATCAGCAGTCCTGGCTAACTGGGGAGGTCCCAGTTGACTGGAGGTTAGCAAATGTGACATCCATCTACAAGAAGGGACAGAAGGAGGATCCGGGAAACTACAGGCCTGTCAGGCTGACCTCGGAGTTGGGAAAGGTCATGGAGCAGATCATCCTGAGTGCCATCACGTGGCACGTACAGGACAACCAGAGAATCAGGCCCAGTCAGCATGGCTTTATGAAAGGCAGGTCCTGCTTGACTAACCTGATCTCCTTCTATGACAAGGTGACCCGCTTAGTGGATGAGGGAAAGGCTGTAGATGTTGTCTACCTGGACTTTAGTAAAGCCTTTAACACTGCTTCCCACAGCATTCTCCTGGAGAAACTGGCTGCTCATGGCCTGGACAGGTGTACTCTTCATTGGGTAAAAAACTGGCTGGATGGCCAGGCCCAAAAGTTGTGGTGAATGGAGTTAAATCCAGTTGGCAGTCAGTCACAAGTGGTGTTCCCCAGGGCTCGGTATTGGGGCCAGTTCTGTTTAATATCTTTATCAATGATCTGGATGAGGGAATTGAGTGCACCCTCCGTAAGTTTGCAGACGACACTAAGTTGGGTGGGAGTGTTGATATGCTGGAGCGTAGGAAGGCCCTACAGAGGGACCTGGACAGGCTGGATCGATGGGCCGAGGCCAACTGTATGAGGTTCAATAAGGCTAAGTGCTGGGTCCTGCACTTGGGTCACAACAACCCCATGCAACACTACAGGCCTGGGGAAGAGTGGCTGGAAAGCTGTCCAGAAGGAAAAGACTTGGTCAACAGCCAGCTGAATATGAGCTGGCAGTGTGCTCAGGTGGCCAAGAAGGCCAATGGCATCCTGGCTTTTATCAGAAATACTGCAGCCAGCAGGACTAGGGAGGTGATCATCCCCTTGTACTCGGCACTGGTGAGGCCGCACCTCAAGTACTGTGTTCAGTTTTGGGCCCCTCACTACAAGAAGGACATCGAGGTGCTGGAGCATGTCCAAAGAAGGGCAATGAAGCTGGTGAAGGGTCTAGAACACAAGCCTTATGAGGAGCAGCTCAGGGAACTGGGGTTGTTTAGTTTGGAGAAGTGGGGGCTGAGGGGAGACCTTATTGCTCTGTATAACTACCTGAAAGGAGGTTGTAGCGAGGTGGGGGTCGGTCTCTTCTCCCAAGTAACAAGCGACAGAACAAGAGAAAATGGCCTCAAGATACACCAGGGGAAGTTTAGGTTGGATATTAGGAAAAACTTCTTCACCGAAAGGGTAGTCAGGCACTGGAACAGGCTGCCCAGGGAAGTGGTTGAGTTCCCATCCCTGGAGGTATTGAAAAGATGTGTAGACGTGGTGCTTAGGGACATGGTTTAGTGGTGGACTTGGCAGTGCTAGCTTAACAGTTGGACTTGATGATCTTAAGGGTCTTTTCCAACCTAAAGGATTCTATGATTCTAATGGAAAGAAGGAGAGGGAGACAGGCTGTCTCTCTTAGTAAGGCTTTTAATATCTTTCTACTGGGCTTAGTAATTTTTTCAACACTATTGTACTTAGTATTCTGACAAACAAATTAAGGCAGTACTGTCTAGAGGAAAACATGGTAAATATGTATTCAACTGATTGAAAGTTTGCACATGTAGTGTTTTTTCCAATGATCTATCCATTTTCACAGGGACATTGTAAGTGAGATTGCATCAAAGATCCATCTTGCACCTGGTTCTTTTTTATATTTTCCATTAATGATCTGGACACTTATGGAATTTGTGTGTGAGGTTAAACTGGGGAGGAGTTCAAACCCTCTGTAGAGCAAAACTTTAAACTTGGAGAAGTTGTCAGAAATCAATAAGATGAAATTTAATGAAGATAAATCCAAGGTGCTTTGAGGAAATCAAAAGAAAGAAATGAGTAAGAAGGAATAACAGGTGAAGGAGAAGTGAGACAAAAGATTGTTTAGTGGATATGGGGAACTTCAAATATTCTGTTACAACATATAAAAATCTGAATTAACAGTAATAACATTAAAACTTGGAGGCAATAATTTTGCTTACTCTAGTGTGATGGAGGCATAAACTGGAGCACTGTTTTGAAATGGGGCATGATATTTTCATAGAATCATAGAATCATGGTTTGGGTTGGAAAGGACCTTTAAAGATCATCTAGTTCCAGTCCCTCTGTGGGCAGGGACATTTTTTTTAAATATTTGGAAAAATTGCTCTGAATGCCTTGGGGAATGAAAATAGCAAACAATACCCCGTTTGTGAAATATGAAAAGCACAAAGAAAAGCTGAATGAGTTGGCCTTTTTTCCCCTATAGACCACAATGCCAGTGAGGACTCAATAACATTCAACACGAAAAAAGTTATTATGAAGAGGACAACAATCAATCCTTTCTCATTTCTAGTGGAAGGAGGACAAGGAATCACTGGCTTCATCTGTAGAAAAAACATTTAAGTTAGATATCAGAAAAAGCAAAACTTTTTCCTTCTAAGGTTCATTAAACACTGGAACACACTAAGGAGGCCATACAGGCTTCTTCAAGTTTAAAAAAAAAAAAAGTTAGATTAGTCAATGTTAATGGAAGTGCTAGGTATGTCCTGTCTTAGTGCTGTGAGGTGGATTCTGTGCAGATTCCTGAGACCTCTTACATCTCTACTTTTGTACCGTCATACCTAACTTTGACTTAAGATGCTAAGGATTACTTAAGTATGAAAACCAGTCTACCTTCTGTATTGTCTTAACCAAAGCATGTCTGTTCAGCGTTTATCTGTTCTTTCTGCTACAATCCGTCAGCTTCTTGGGATAGAAATTTGGTCTGCATTTATTACTCAACATAATATTCACTGAGACCTCAGTCTGAAGTCACTAGGCACTGCTGGAAGGAGGGGCTGGGTACTGCCAGCTTTTGTAAACTTTCTAGGAAGACCAGATTGACTCTGTATTTTTTTGGGTCAAGACATAGAGAAGAGAGTTTGCTGCTATAGGTGGTAGCAATCAATGTGGTGATATCCTTGCTGTCTATGCTATATTTCAAATTAAAACTGCAATGGATACTGTAAGGGGTTTTTTAATCACAGAGGAAAAAATATCACAGGGCTTTTAATGGTACGAAAAAAAAAAAAGCCTTAGAAATAAGTGCCATAGCAGAGCTTTACTCAACATTTCTGCACTAAGAAACCCAAGTATTATATTCAGTTTTCATTAACAGCCACTCCTGTAATCTTGCCATGTATATACAGGATGCAAGGACAGTTTTCTTTGAAATCATAGTGGTGGGCAGTAAGTATATTTTTACGTTAAAATTCTTTGCTGTGAGTCTACAGGAAATGACCTTTCCATTATTTTATCTAGAAAAACAACCTATAATTCCTAGAGGGGCCAATCACATTTTTTTTTCCCCTGGGAATAGACAAACAAGGCACATGGAGATTTTTTTGTCTTCCTTAGCACCAGAGAGGCCAATTCATCTCCTGGAAAAACTGCGATTGCTTTATCTAATCAATGCCCCGTGATAGCAGGGGCCATGGCCATTAGTAGCATATTGATACGACCTATTCTCTGTCTAATTAAATGTTTTAAGACAATATAGTTTATTTAGGTGCATCTTAACAGCCTGTGGTATTCAGAAGGTGAGGCTGTGATCTAATACTCTCTTCTGGCCTTAAAATTTATGAAGCTATGAACTTATCCAGACCTATTGATTTGAAAATACTCCCCATTTAAGATAGTTTAGGCTCACACAATCGCTTTTTTACAGAGGAGAAACTTTCCATATCAACACAGTGCAATGTAAGATGCATTTGTTCTTCTGCTTAATCACTGATATTAGAATCCCCACTTACATTTAGAAAACTGTAGCACAGAGATTAAGCAAATTGATCATGGTCGCCAAGGACTGTCTACATTTCAGAAGGGAAGAAGCAATAGAAAGAATGATTAAACTACTTCTTTATGATGAGTCAGTAAATCCTTGCAGTCCCTGGTGCAGAAGGCAAAGAGGATTTGAAGCTTGGTGATACCTCAGGCAGCATTAGGATATACGAGGAAAAGTGTACCTTAATCTGGATCCTCTTCCATAAGGTAAATCTCAGGACAATGAATCCAGACAAGAAGTGGACCTTGACCACAAGGCTGAGTAAACAACTTCCCAGCTTGATTAAGGATAAGAAGATAAAGTATATATTTTTTTTAACTAATCTAAAATATAGGCAGGAAAAGAATGGTTTTCATTTTGTATCTCTACGTAGCTCTAAAATGATTGTAACTGAATTGGTCACACAGTTGGATGGCTGACCATATCTTCTTTGTTTAGTTTTCCCTTAGCTATTACACTCTTTTCGTGGTAACTAAGGGGGTCTGCTGAGGCAGATGAGGGACTAAAACATTGTCACAGTGGTAAGTGGTTTACTCTTTCTCCAGAACCTCAGTGCAAGAAGTGAAGTAGGATCTCATCCTACCAGTAAGATGCCTGGGATGGTTCAGACTTTGGGGACAGAGGGTCTAACTGTGGAAGCAATGAACCACTGACTAGCATTGTCCAAAGGGAGGAGTTTCCTTGAGTCATAGGGACTATCAGTGATATTACAGTATTTACACCTTCTGAATGTCACTGAGCTTACAGCAGCAAGTACATAAAGTCCAGCCATGATCTGCTAATGAATCTCCTGCAGAAATTTTGTTTTCACTAAACATGTGAGTCTTTATCTCATTTGAGACATCACATTTTGTGATATTAAAAAGCATCTAAACAGAGAAATTAAGTCATTTCTAGGTACATTCCCCTTGTGATGCCATGGCATACACATTTTTTTTCTCTAACCAGATTTATGCAGACATGCTGACAGAGGGGTTTACATGCTGCTGTGCTTTTCTGTCTTGAAAAGTATGCAGGGTAGAATTGTTCTTTTAAGCAACAAATCCCTATCATAATCAATTGGCTAATTTACAGAGCTGGGTTCTATAGCAGGAGTGTTTAACCAAGTGCAACGAAACCTCAGCCAGCTGAACTGTGTGTCTTTAGTGACAAGGACCTCAGGGAAATCTCCAGTGCTACAGAAGGGATTTTGGTATTGCTAGATTTTAGCACTTTCAACAAACACAGCAAATGCACTTAAGGCTATCACAAATATCATAAATGAAGTCAGTTATGTCTAATAGATATTTCAATTTCCTATGGCCACTTTGCAGGCCTGAACACATCAGTGGCTTCCAGCTCCCAAGATTTGGTGTATCCCTATTACAATGTGAACCCCATTAAAAAATAACAGTGCATCATGGGGTACTTCTATTAAACATACAGACTATGACTGATGCCTTTATGTGTGCTCCACACTTCTAAAAGCCTTTTAAACAATTCTGGGAATTGCTGATGAGACCAAAACATAAAAGAGTCTCCTCATGGGCATTTCAGTGGAGCCTGGCAGATAGCAACCCTGTGAGTGTTTGAGACTGAAAAGCAATGAGGAGAGAGGCAAGCATTTGATTCTGTCTGGTGTTTGTTGTATAATGGCTTTTCAGAAGATCTCAGTATCAGCCTAACACTGCACCCGTAAAATATTGCAAACTTCTCAACCACAGCCATAACTGTCGTAGCTGATCTCCCTGCAGTGACTACAGCAGGAGATATTGGCTGTTTGCATGACTCTTCCAATGAAAATGCCTCTCTTTTTACCTGTTAAAAAGGGAGCTGAGACAGCTAGTTTAGCCTAAGAGCCTGAATTTTAGATTGCTAAAATTGTTAGATTAATCATATCTTCTGTCTCCATTCTATTTTCTTAAGTCCTTCTATTGCAGAAAGATGTCTATACAGAAACATATGCCTGTAGAAGAAGAAAACAAGGTAATGATGTACCAGTCATAGCGGAGTCTCTCTGTTAATTTCCAAGATCCTAAGGAGCACCAATCTGTAAATTACGTTAACGCCAATCTGTTGGAAACAGAGATGAAAAGCGATGGTTGACTTGCTCTGTTGGTCTCCTTTCTGTTGTGTGCTCCCTTCAGCTAATCAGCTCCACAGTCCTTGACAGCCCCCTCACTCTACCCTTTGCCATCCACCTCAAAATAAATGTTGTTCCAGACAACATAAAGAAGCCCAGACATGAGCAAGCCACTCTGAGAACTGGGCTAAATCACATGGTGATCATTTACTTACATGTCACATCTCTTCAGCACATCCTCAATCTTTCATCAGTTTCTGTTTCTCATTTTGCAGACTCTCCAAGGCAAACACTGTTATCCCTCTTTGCACAGAGACCAGTGTAACGGGACCTTGATCTTGATTTAAATTAAGAATAATTAACGCTAACATGAATTTGGCATCTCTGATTTTGAATCTTATCCAGTTTTCCATCTTTCATATTGAAAAGGCCTTTTCAGAGCTTCACCATAAACATCCCTGGGTAGAAGCCCAGGGTTGAGCACTGGAGATGAGACAAAGACCTGCTAGTCCAGACACAGACATGTTTCTAACTGAACCATAGTGACGCCACTTTGTATTCAAGGTTTGTTTGCTACAGTTCATTTTAAGGTCAAATTTTACAATTTTTTGTGCCTAGAAGCTCCTCTTCTTCTTGTTAGAAGGAAATGAAATATTAAATAACAACCACACCACCACTCCCACCACCCCCCCACGCATTGAAACAGAGCTGAACACGGAGAATGTTTCAATGGATGAGATTAGTCATCAGGCTGCACACCTCATTATGTGAGATTTATGTTTGAGCTAATGTATACTGCTTGCAAATTGTATATAAAGTTGGAATCCTGCTTAGTTTTCTGCTGTGCTTAGCAATGAATTAAAATGCTTTTCACTGTTTCTCATCTAAGCCTTCTAATGAACATTGTAAATAAAGACTGCACATACGGAAATTGCTATTCATTGATAGAAGTTTAAGTGACATACAGAAAACAAGGGAATGAATTTAGATCAAGCCATTAATGAATTTATTATATATTCATTTATGCTAAAAGCATAGGATGGATTTGTGACACTGATCAGATCACGCTTCGTTTATCACCTGGATTTGATAATCCAGTAACATCTGAAAGAAAATCAGATGATTAAGGTACTAGTGACTCTCAAGAAAGGACAATGCTTTGATTGAGTGTGGATTCTGGCATCCAGAAGAAATAATCTGTACTTGAATCATTATAGAAACAATGAGTTTGGTCATTTACTACTTTCTGGCATAGAGAAAGAAATTGTGGATTCTTCAAAGAAAAGCAACAAAATGGTTAAATAGTTGCAGAAGCAAATAAAAGGTGTGAAAGAATATGTGTCCAAAAAATGCTTGGTGCATTTGTAAGTGAGCAAATGAAGAGCGAGCACGAGTGTTTGAAGAGAGTGGGACAAGTTTCTGGAGTTACCCATGAGGGAAGTGTACAGCCTTTTCAGTGGTGGGACCCAGTTATGAAAGCAGAAAACTTTGACGTTTCAGTGACAAGATGCATTTGTCTGCACAGTCTGCAGTTTCTGAAGCGCAGGATGCCAGAGTGTAACAGGCAATAAAGCAGGAAAATGTTCACCCTTCACTTTCTCCAGTGAAATTGGTTGTCTATCCAGCCAACGTCCCCTTGCTTGAACAGCTGGAAGCTCTCCTGGAGAAAGCTTTGTGGGGTTTATCACCCTTTCAAAGGGATATAAGCTGTCTGATCACTGATATTTCTCATACATCCCCAAAGCCTAATCGAGCACCATCTTTTCTCACTGGCTAAAGATGTGGTCCTGTGGTTAGCTTGGTTAGCGGGGTTTGTAATACACTAAAGAGTGTAAGTACTGCACCTTGGCTGAAGTAGCTCTTTTCTGATTGTTACCCCAGGGTCAGGTTCTAGCTGAGAAAAGCAGGACTAACTTTTATCTCAATAGTTAATGCAGGTCAAATCCATTCCTTCTTTAACAATTTCTATCTGGAAATTACTCCAGCTGGTGACACTACAGTGCAGAGAGTAGCATGCCTGCTCTTCACTTGCCCACTGAGGTTTCCATCTAAACTACTTATCTTGATGTAAACCCATACCTTTTCTGCAATGAAAAGATAGCTCCAGACGGAAGGGAATGAACCCATCTGCTGACAGGGTGATATTTTTAACAGCGTTGTTAGTGTAGGATTTGCTGACATTTGTTTACTTCAGAAAAGGGATGGGAAGGCAGAGAGGGAGGCAATGTTAGCCTTTCACTTCTGTTTGCTGGGAGTGAAGGAAATATGAAGGACTGACTCAGCAATTTGAAAAAGAGGAATTAAATCTCCCTTTCCCTTCCCAACAAGCCCAGGTTCTGCATTGCACAAGAATGTGGAGGGAGGCTGCTCTGCTGCCCTTGCCAAGCCCAAGACGGTGCTCGGGAAGGAGGCGTCCGGTGCACTGCAGTGTCGGGCTGCCCATGCCCCGTTGCAGCACCGTGGCTCTGGCTCAGGTCGTCCTGCCAGTGGGACTGCTCAGGCAGAGAAGCATCCTCCCTTTCGGCTGCGAGACACAGGCAGCTGCCAAGTGGCTGATGCAGCAATGTAGCTGCTGCCCTACGTTGCGATACACAAGCTGTGTTGCTCACAGGGTAACGCTGTGGGGGAGCAACAGCCCTCTCCCATATTCCCAGTTTGTCCCTATAAATTTAGCCTGGGGATTGCAGTTTGCAGATCCAGGATGTGTAAGTTACATATATACCATTTATTAAACAGCAGTGCCAGGGAATGCCGTAGATGCAGGAATTCATTCAGCCGAGCTGCCTAATGGTTGTAATGGTCCTCAGCATGCCTCTGCATGGGCAAAAAAGCCTGTCCTTGGATCTAAGAGTTTCCTCTCATTAGACAAAGAGTGAAAAATCAAATGAACCAAAGAGAGAAGAAATGACTTATCCAAATGACTGGAATAAACCCCTACTCTTATGTTTCATTATGCAGCTCTATTGAAATATTACAACTGCAACATATTGATGCTACTCCTGCTGCTCTGTGACCCTCAGCTAGATTCTCATCAAAATTGTTCAAAAACCTGTAACACTAATATGGACCTTTCAGGGGGTTAAGAGGACTTGCATACATTCATGGAGGAAAACTGCATGGAGAGGATCATTAAAGTCAGAGACAACACATTTGGACGTGGAAGCCAGTGAGCCAAGAAGCAGCTGGAGCCTGGGGGAGTGTTTTGGGAAAGTGTGACTTTACGCTTGACCTGTTGAAATCCTCATTTTTAAAGCACTTGTCGTTGGCTACTATCAGAGATAAGATGCTGAGCTAGATAAACCCTTTGGCCTGAATCAATCTGAATGCTTTTATGTCCGTATGTATTCATGGGGCTGACTGCATTAAAATCCATATGCACATGGAGAATGAATTAAAGCTATGCAGCTCTTCTGGCCCTTAATTCTGGCATTTAAATTTTTGACTTTACTAATTTTAGTCTTATAGTAATACCATTTAGAAACTTGTCTTTGAATTGATACAAATATTTGCCTCATTTACTGCATGGTCTCAGGTCCTGTTTATCCTCACCATTTGTACACAGCACTGATTACAAATTGATTATTTTGCATGTGTTGATATGGCAGTACATGCATCAATTCCCACATGCACTACATGCATTAATGAATATCATGACCTCTGTGAGATTGTTATGGGTATTACACTAATTTTATGGCACCGAAATTGAGGCAAAAAGAAATCTAGTTGTAAAATATCACCAAGATCCATCAGTGAGCACTTAGTATTGAGCAGGCCTTGCTGTTCTCCTGTAACAGAGGACTTCTATTGCAATTTATATGCTTAAAGCCTGGAATCAATCAATATATGCATATGTCATACTTTGGGTATTAATATCTTGGGTGTTAGACCAAGACACAGAAGAAGTAAACCGTACAAACTAATAGGCATCTGTTAAAATATGTTGTTTTCCCAGTTTTGAAGATAGCACATGACTGTTGCTTTTTCTGCAAGCCCTAGACTCCTTCCCTTGTTGATTTTCAGCCTTTTCAAGAGGCAGGGCTGCCAACAACAAAGGTCTCCTTCCCTGCACAGCGCTGATTCAGCCCCCAGATCACTGGCCAGAGGACCCCGTGAAGAGCTGGAATTAGACCAACAAGCTCTTTCCCAGTTTTGTGGTTCATGGCCTCATCTTCAAGCTGCTTCTCATAAAACCTGGTGAAATGGTTGTAAATAAAGCACAAAATGAGCTTTCTTTTCATGGCAAAACTCCCACAGACATCTGATATGCCCAGTGTTGGCATGAAAAATATGAGTGGGCTGGCTTGTGCGGGACTTAAAAAAAGCCTTTCCCAGTTAGCAGCATTTAGCAGCTCATTAATGTATCTGAAACCTGACCTTCAGCAGTCTGTCCCAGGGAGGTATAATTAAGCTTTTCACTTAATTATTATTCTGCATAAACTCACTGTGGCCTTAAAGCAATATATGAGAAACATTTCTGTTTTAGGGGGTGTCCTTTTTGTTAGGAATACCAGGAGCAGTGAGCCAGCTGCCTGTCCACCCTTTTCCCATTATTATTTTGAATATCCATAATTTCAGTTGTGAATAATTCTGAACATGAAATTAATTTGAATGTGTACTTTCCTAATACCTCAAGGAGGAAGAGAGCAGGATAAGGACTGGAGAGGGAATGCTTTCTCTGATGAATCTTTTGTTGTGCATAGGTCCCTACAGAGGGCATTGGAGTTTCCTAACCTGCATCCATTCTGATGAATTGAATATTTCTAGGGTTAATTTTCTGTCACGGAGGCCAGCTGGTGCAATCTAAGCATCGCTATGGTATTTTACTTCTTTAGCCTCCAAAGTAGAATGGCTACATCCAAACCCTAATTTGCACCTGGAAATTATTTAGGAAAGTACCATGGACAGGGCAAAATCATGCCAGGGACCATGGCATTTAATACCATAGAGATAGTCACAGCCTTGGCCTTTTCTCTTTTCTAGTAAAGGCTTTAGCCAAAGGGTGCTGCTGTTCTGCTGTTCTGCCACTGTGCATGCACAAGAACCACATAGATGCTTAATTTCTTGGTTCTGGTGAGGTACCTAATGTTCATGTTTATATCTATAAACATGGGTGGGGGGTCTTAATCACCTTGTGGACATGGGAGAAAGCACAATATGCTAATTCACTTGATCATTCTTTTATAGAGATGGCTAGACTAGGTGAAAGTACTTACAGCTGTACTGGTGGGAGAGAGAGGGGCTGCCTTACTTTAAAGGGTAACTGATACAACAGTATATCACCAGTGCCAGCTTTAGGACCAAACCCTTGGCTCTTCTGAGCCTGTCACTCCCACCTGACTTTACTGTGTGAATTTATTGATTTCTCTCACCATTACAAAAAGGCAGAGTTTTTCATGGTAATAGGAATTGGGGAGATGGTCTCTGCTTCTCTTTTCATCTGATGTGCTGACTCAGCTATTCTTCTTCTCTAAAAAGTCTGACAAACAGGAGATTACCCCTTGTAAGAAGCCCAGTGCTGTGAAAGAAAAAGGAGGAATGAGGAAACTGCTAGATCAAACTCCTTCAAACTCTGGTTTTCGTACTTTTTATACACTTTAAAAAGTTGCATTGTCAGTCATTGCAATGGGTGTAAGGGAGAGATAACCTCAGCCCAGAGTACAGACCACATTTAATTGCTTGGTAGCTGTAACTGAGAGATGTAAAAAATCGGGAGAGAAGCATTCTGCTAGTCTGCTACCAAAAAAGGGTTTTGCTTGCTAAGCTCAGAAGAAATAAAATTATAATCTACACCAGAAGCAAGGTGCTGACTCTTCTCAATGAATCACTCATCTCACGGCATGCTTCTTTTTATTACTTTTATGTCAGCAAAGCTTTGTGAGTAGCACTTCGCAATGTGCTCTCAGTATGTTGAATTTACTCAGAAAGGCAAAGAACAATAAATATAAAATGAACAAATGAGATATATATATCTCACTGAAATTTAAATATGGGACAGAATCCAAAGTTATGTTTTGTTTTAAAAAAAGATTTTAAGATTGTTTGCCTCCTACAGGAACCTATATATGAGTTTATTTTAGGTGATTGCTTCTGAGAATGTTGCCTGCTCATCCAAACTATGACATCATAAATTGCTGTTTTCCTTCAGTTTTAAAGAACTAAAAGGCATTTCAGATATTGTCATGAGTTATCGTTGCAAGACTGGGCCAGAAATTTGTACAGTTTCAGTCTATATCTCTCAAGCTGATAAATGATTGTTATAAGTGTTTTCATTTATAAGGCTCCAACTGCACTATACAAACTTAAAAGATTGCTAAATACAAACCAGAGCACTGGGGCAAAAGTTAAAATTATAACAGCGAGGAATATTAAAATTATTTTTTTTGCATTATCTGGGGTCTGTAAGATGTACCCTGTGTCTTCCAAAATGTATTTGTCAAGAGATGCAGTAAGTTACCAAAACAAATGTTTACCCATAAAAAAATTACTACATAATCTGCATTTTGGAATGTCTTTTTAGATACAATCTTATTCTTACCTCTGTAAACTTAGGATTAAATATCTGTTTTTTTTTTTAAATGGGAAAGTGAAAGCTTCATGGAGCCATGCTCTCACTATACGCAGAGTTCTGCTGTTCTAACACCAGATTACTGCAGCCCTGTGCTGTTTTCTCAGGATTTGCAGCAGCACCTGGGATTCCTCTAACAGCTCCAGTTAATGGTGTCCTGGGACTGTGCAAGGATCCTGACTCTCAGCTGAGCAAAAAGAAGTTTTCTACGCTCTTAGTTTGCAAAGAAAGCCCCCCAAATTCTGACACCAGGCTACCAGGAGAGCAGAAAACAGTCACAAATACTACTTTCTTTTTCCTTCTTCTCTTCCCCTTTGCCAGTCTCAGAAATTTAAAACCAATTTCATGGTGAATTCTGATACAAAATGTTCACCTTATCGAATGCTTTTCTGGGCAGTTCAACTGATCTGTAAGTGCTTCTCATGCTTCCAGATAAATTCCAGTAAACCAGAATTATATTCTTTCTAATTAGCAATTCTTTGCTGTCTTAAAATTTATGTATGAAATGTAAGACATGTCCTTCTTTTAATGTATCTTTTTTTCTTCCCTGAATGTTGGTTAAGCAGTAAACCAAACCTCAGCTGCTATGATTTCAGTTGGTAATGCCTCACAGAAACCATATAAAAGTTTATTAGTTTTATAGGGTACTATTCTCAGTGATGGGGATTTACCTCACTGAGTAGAAGCTATATGTTTCCTCAGTGCCTGCTTCCAGGGCAAGGCAGGAAAGGAGTTTTTCTCTTACTTACTCTGTGCCGTAAAGCCTGCCAACTGGCCAGCATGCCCATACCAGCCTGACAGTCTCATGTGCACTTCTCTGCATGAACCACATCTGCCCTAGGTGACTCATCACATCACAGGAGGAGAGGGGGAGGCCTGTGGACTAAAGGTGGGATTTGGAGCACGGTGTTTGGGAGATATTCTGTGAACAATTGAAAAAAAGGACTTATTCAACCTGTTTGAGTCAACACATTGCTAATTTTGCTGCTGTGGCCACTCCTGCTGTTGCCAGTGTCATAGGAAAACAGCTATTGCTGGAGATGACCCTGCCCTGGAAGAGCTGTGATCAGCTCCAGCCTGTGTCACTGTCACAGGCTGCAGTGGTGTAGGTCATCCCCTTGACCATGGGGTGTCAGGGTTGGCTTGCTCTCCTCTCCCAGGCTCTTCATTTCTGCTTCCCTCTTCTTTCTGGGGGTGAGAGAAGACTCACCTGCCCTTGCAGGAGACATGGAGAGTGAATTAAATTGTGACATTTCTGGAAAATTGTATTTTTGAGAAACATGAATGCGGCTGAAGCTGAAGGTATGGAAAGAAAATGTAAGGGACAAGGGAATGAGCTGGAGGTATTCTAGTATCAGGGCTTAATGGACCTGGGAAGACTTTGGGGCACTGCGGGAAAAGGTAGAGAAGAGAAAGTACTTGGGGAAGGTGGGACACGAGGAGGGTTTGGAGTATCGTGAGAAGGTGTGGAGCTGACCCAGCAATGCAGGGGGCCACAGTCACAGCTATATCTGTGTGTAGTGATGTGAAGCTGTTCTGATGTGCTTCATGCTGGGATGTCCCAATGCAGTAGTCATCAACCCTTCCTTACTGCAAACTCCTCCATAGCAGAGCACATCTTTCCAAACTAGAGTGCATCTGACCTAGCTTTCGTCTCTTTAGACTTGCGATTATTTGCAGTCCAGCTTGCTTCAGTCCTCCAAGCTGTCTCCGCAGATACTGTAATCCACAGTGAATGGAGAACTTAATATGATTACATCTATGCTGTTAAAGAAACGAAATCAGGGACCATTTCCTGGTCTGGAGGCCAGCTGTGGGATCTGGCCATAGTCTTAACACTACATCTCTCTTCTCAGACTGCATGGCTGTCTCTAAAGAGTTCTTGATTCCCAAACTATGTCTAATAGTTGGTTAGGAAAATGTGAGTTGCCTATGACCAAAAGCATGGCAAGGACTCTGTAACTGTACAGAGAACAGGGATCCACTGTCCTGCCCTGCCCACCCTCTGGCACTGTGATTTTACTAGTATAGGTGCAGCCTGAAGGTCATCCCAAGGATATTCTTTGCACATAAACACCCTGAGCAGATCTCTCTCTCTCTCTGTTGATCTCTCTCTCTTTCCTGTGTCACTTTAGTTATTTATCTGAGGAGTCTAATCATCCTAAGCTCCTTCTGTAACCTGAGAGGCAGACAGAGGACAACCTAACTTGTCTATCCGGAGATCTACAGGTGTCTGTCTCCTTCCATTGACTTAGAGAGCTCTAGAAGACAGCTTCAGATGTAGACAACTCAGTTATCTGGGATGAGTCCAGGTGTGTGTAAATAAAGACCAAGATTATCTCTTAGGAATTGTCTCATTTGGTGAGGCAGGGATTAGTACTGAAGCCAAGGAGGTGGCTGGCAAAGCTGGATTTCCACACCATGAAGTGGTCAGGCAGATTGTCACATTTTGGCTGTTACGTGTTGGGGTTGTTTCTGGGGAGTATTCTGAGACCTTACAAAAATATGTGCCAATATAAATGGAAAGTTGTTGTGGACTTGAGTTACTACTGTTAGGAGGTCTGCCTTCTCCATGCCAACAATAGCTAGAAGAGATGCCCTTGCATAGTAAAGAGAGCAATATCTCATTAGCAGGGAATGAAACCATGGTGTCAGCAAATCATACAAATGTTATGGTTGCAAACTGCCAAGAAGCCTGTCATCAATTAATTTTCTTGCAAACCATTCTGCAGAAAACTCTTCTTTGCCTTTGGCACTAGCAGAACAATCATGGCAGATTTTATTACTTCTGGAACAGCAGAATGGGAGGTGGTGTGTCCAAGCAGACTTGCCAGCAGCCCAGATGAAGGCAGGGTGTGCTCATATATCTCATCTCTGTCTGCTTCCTGGGCTTTCAGGTATGAACTGAGTAGAACAGAAAACAAAATGCGCATTCTCACTATTGGCCGTTTTATATCTTTTTCTGTTTCTTTTGGCATAGGTGATCGAGAGACGTTTCTCAATTGCTTTTCACAGATTTGCTTGTTCAAGTGTAATTTTTGTGTTCACTGATGTCTACTCACTGGTAGCAGGGTGCTCAGTGACACACACCCGTGTCCCCTGGCACTTGATGACTCCCACTGCAGTGATCTTTGCAGCATGGCAGGAGACCCAGTCCCAGCCTCTCTGTGAACGATTGCACCTCTTCTGTGACCCTCATTTTTGCTTGCAAATGCAAAAAGCTTAATGCTGGTCAGTTTTCTCTGAGCTTGCCTTAAACAGAAGACAAACTTCTGATGGAAATCACAAGTTCTTGTTCAAAGGAACTAACAATTTTAAGTTCTTGGGATACAAGGGTGAAGCGCACAAACTGTAAAATATGGGTATAAAAGTTACTGAAGGCAAGCGTCCTGTTTTGGCACTTGTTTCAAGTTTGTTAGCTGGGAACTTGTTCACACAGTAATTTACCGCATAAATACTATCCTTTGAAGAATGACCTTGAAGATATGTTCTAACCTACACAGGCACAGTTCGACTTTCGACTACTCAAAGATGTAGCTTATCAACATGAGCTAGCTGCAAGCCTTTTTATTGTGGTTATACTTAGCAATTTTTATTACTGCTCTTGAAGTATCCCATCATGTCTCAATAAACCTTCTCATCCACCTCTTATTTTCTACTAATGAAGATGAACTACTTTAGCCTTGTTGGTAAATATTCAGCATCCACAAGAGTGTTTTAGGCTTATTTGAGAATAGATTTGGAACAATGAGGAATCTTGGTGGGAAAATTTTTCTATCCTTATTCTTTCAGGTAATTAACTGAATTGTTGCCATTATATTTTACTCTGTTTGCTGTCTTGTACCACAAAGGTTGTTTTTGGATTGCTATAAATTTGTAGAGTACAAATGTAACCAACTAAGGTTTTTTGCAGAAACACATAGTTCTTTCCTCCCCTGTTCTAAGGAGTTGGCTTTAAAAATGCCTTTTAAATGAATAAACCAAGTTAGATGAGACAAAGTGAGAGAACAGATAATGACTGTCTTGTTTGGGGATTATGCCACTCATCTGGGACTGAATCCAGTGACATCTCAATTCAATCACTGATTCAACAAATATTGTCAGCGCAGACTAATGTTGCCTAGATAAGCACTGTCTCACCCCCAGTGCTCCTATTGCATGGTGCTGCGGAGGCTGTGCTGGACTGTGAACCAAGTGGGCACTGATGCTTTCAGGCAGACAGGAGAATTAACCCTGGATCCGGATCGAAGCAGATGTAGGCGCTCTTTCCATTGATGTACTGACAGGAAGGGGATACTTTTCATCGTTTGTTAATACAGGTGGTTTTTTTTTTCCTTTGTTTTGCATTTTTCCCAAGGGTTTAAAAAAGTGCTTTGATTCAGGCAGAATTGAACATTTTATGTCAAAGTAAATTTTTTCAGCATTTTGGCAAGAAAAGGATGAAGAGTTAGATGCAAGTTTTTCAGACTGAGACTCCCCACCTTGAACCTGAATTTTATAAATCCATGAAGAAGTTGTCATATAGTAAATCCTTAGGTGCTTAAGTGTAAGTTGATAGACTTCAAAGAAACTTTGAAAAGAACTTCAAAGAAATAGAGGACTGTACGAAGAACCTAGCCATTTCTCTGTCAGAGAACAGCCTCGGTAAACACTAACTTCCACATGAATTTTAGATGCTTTAATACATGCAGTCCTACTCTAACATCTTACATGCTCAGCATGTACATGTTAATTTTTCAGTCCATACTTAAGTAAAATGGGAAACAACCAACCCAATGTTCCCTCAGTTCCCACCCCCAGCTGTTTTCTCTGCAAGGTTGTACAGTGTATGCCCTGATATTTCTTGTTTACTCTTCAAAGACACCAAGACAAAGATAGGCACCTGAGCTTCCTCTTTAGAGAAAAAAAAATAAAAAATTAATTGGATCTTGAAATAGGTGGGATGGATTGTCCTCTGGAGACACCTGCCTCACCTCACTGACTGTTGAGGGAGTCTAGAAACCTAATTTTCAGACTGCTAACTGTAGGTGAGATAACATAGAGGTTTTAGGCACTCATAACATTAAAAAAGCAATTAAAAATGTATGTAGACATCTAAACTGACTGATAGCCATCTAAGTAATTTCTCCATCTACTTCAAAGGCATTTTTAAAAATCCTGCTATGTATGAATGTGCAGACATCTTAACAATTGTCAATTTTCCCTTAGACACTTTTGAAATTTGATTTATGCCCAACTTCACAAATGTCACCCTACCAATTTTCCTGAGAACTATTTTAAACTAAAAAAGCTGAGAAAATACTGGCAATCTATATACCGAGAAAGATGGGTGCACCGAGCTTATTTAGTATTTATACATCTTTCTAGCTGCTGAAATCTTTACTGGAAGCCAACTGATAATTCAGTGTAGGTTTCATGCAATGAAATATTATGATTAGGAGTCCATACTGAAAAGTCCACCATGATACCACTAGAGGAAAAAAAAAAAAAAAGAAAAGAAAAGAAGAGTTGAACGCTGTAGACTTATAGCATTTTTAGCAGAACAGCATTAAGAGCGAAGCTTTAGGATTTCCAAAAATACTAGTCAATAATTTTCATATTAAATCCTAAGGACTTTGGACCTTCACAAATCCCTTTAGTGAAGGCTTCTTTTTGATTTAAAAGGGCTTTTGCATTTAGTGTTGCTTCTGTGACTCAAAAGCCTGATCCATATCTCTTTTACATCAATGTAGTTTAATGACCACTGCACTCTGAGTACCAGTGTAAGTGTTGGGGAAATCAGGATGATAGCATCAACGCAGAATGTGATTTACTGAGAAATATTAACCGTGATAGACACAGATGAAGAACTGTGATTAAAGAAGAGGGAATCCCTCAAGGACGTGAGTAATTTCTCATGGTGGCAATACTTCCATTACAAATTCAGGTACATACGCCTCATATCATTCTTGCCAAGGTATGGCAATTACTGCAGAGTATCAATTAACAATATGACATTTCCTAGGAAATGTACCACACATTAATCAGAGGCATTTGCCACATGCAAGACATAAAAAGCACATGAAGAGATACTAATGATCTGGCATCCATTATTTACGGGGAAATGAAAATAAATACAAGAATCACCAAAATAAATGGCTTTATATGTCTTTACATTAAACTTTATGATTCTGCTCCATCAGGGAAGGATATTAGACTGGTTGGATGTGACCTGTTCTTGACAAATACCTGTTAGCTGTTTCTTATCACCTTATTATCCTGCCAGTGTTTGCAAAGTGATTGTTCAACAACTGTGACTTTCACAGTTAGGTTGCCCAGTCTGTAAGTTTCTGGAACCTTCTTTTTTTGCTGCTATTTAAAGATAAGTATTACATTTGCCCTGATCCCATCCTCTGGGGCCTGCCCTGGCCTCTGCAAGTTCTAAGGGAATAATTGCTAAAGTTTACAAGGTTATTTCAGATAGTTTCTTGAACCTTTGGAAAATAAATTTATTCAGGATTTGCTGGCTTGGAGATATTTATCTTACCTGACAATATACAGTTACTCACAATCACTAGGGAATTGATTCAGATGCCTAAACATAGGTGTCCAGGACTTGAGTATTCAAGATATCCAAACACAACTGACAGGATTCATACGCTTAGAAAATTGAACTGAGTCCTGAAAGTGGAATTTATTTGTTGATTTAGACACCCACAGAAAGGGGAAGGATTCAGATCCAGATTCAGGTATGTAAATTTCAGCATCTGCAGTGCAGGTATGCACCTGGGAGGTAAGTATTAATGGTCCCATCAAAGTCAGTGGAAGCCCTTTCAATAGTCAGTGAAATCTACAAAAATATTCCACACATCCTGAAGTGGAAAAATCCATTTGATCAACTGAAAACCTCTCTTGACTATGTTTACTTACTAGCGATGAAATCCAGTTGTGCAAACATAGACATCCTTTCAGATACCTTTGAGCATCTGACACACCAACAAAGGTAGGGCAGAATGACACCGGGCCTTTTTATGTCCTTTTGATCTGGCAGCCAGAAACCAGACAGAATATGTCCCAGGGCTTCTTAAATAGCACAAGATACCTGCATTTAAGCAGCTGAATCCCACCTTTGACCTCTGTTGATACAACTGGAACCAAGAAAGCCTTATCTTGATTCAGGTGCCCCTGGACAGGCATCTCATGCCATTAAAGATGTCCTAGGATAGACAGCCTAGTGGGTTTCTACCTGCCATTCAAGAAAAGCCCGAGTTTCCCGTAAGTCTCTAAAGTAATGTCCCTTAGCAAGATTCAAGCAGCAGCAGCAATCGTTGTTTAAGTAACTGAATCAACTTCTGTTGCACAAGATAGGTAAACATGTACTATTCCTAAATAAAATTCTTTTCTCCTTTTTTTTTCATTTTCAAATATTGTTTTTACTGTAATACTATTCCTCCACAGAGAAAGCTTATCTCTTGCAGTAATCCTACTGTACCACTTACTTAAAATTATGGCGATGCTAGGGAAAGCCTGATGGTAACCATCCAGGTCTTGTCTGTTGCTCCCCACAAGCCCAAGCTGGCTTCTAATCACCTTGGCACTTTGAAAGTCTTTGAAAGTCTGTATTTTCAGATTGATCTAGATATTTTGTTGGTGTTATGGTTGGTGACATTCTTATTCCACCTATTCCCACTGAGATCAAGTGTGAGTTGTCAGGACACACCCATTGTTAGACTGGACAACTCACTACTCATCTACCAATGGGTAATATTGTGGAAATCCAGATTTATCCTCTTCTTGACTTAAAAAATAAGATGTAAGCTTAGCTCTGTGTTGTTGTGATCGCTTCACATTGTTATAGAAAGTGATCAGAAATAAACCATGTAGTCATTTTCTGTTCTTTTGGTCTGTTTTGACTTCAGTTATTTGCCAGTGATCACTTTAATACCTGCTTCCCATTGATCGTATCTCCTATATTCATATATACTTAGGTTACCCAGCAAATATTCCCCTTTATCAGCACCAGCTGTCATTCATTCTCACTATATTATGACCTTTCATAGCTTTCAAATCTCTTTTTATATTTTATTGAAAATGGAGACAAGATAACTCAGAGCTGGATCCAACATGCACTGAGGTATTTTTTTGCAACTGTCTCTACTGAAGTGTGCTACAGGTTATTGAAACCTAAATTCTTAAAGTTGTGCTGTAAAGTAATTTTTAGTGCGTACCTCTATATCGGTACATTAAAGAATGGTTTGGAATGAGCACTGCAAGTCTATTTGCCACATTTCTGATTGCCAGAGAGGTCCCTGGCACAGGTTTGTTCTGGGCCAAGTAGCATTCTCACAAATAGTTCCCAGGCACAGTTTAGGATGTATTATAGGCCAGGAACCATTCCCAATAGGAAATTTGGATACGGCTGCTCTCTTTTGAAGGCTAGGAGAACTGAAACATATGGATGTTGTCAGATAATGCCAACTGGCCTCCAGTATAAAAAATAAACAGTGGCACAGTCTTGGTAATTGCTATGGACACAACCATTGCTTCCAGTGGTTATTAGATGCATAAATACTTAAGAGAATGGGAATCCAAGCTACAAATTGTTACCATGTTTTTACTTCCTTGCTATGTATAGATTCTACTTAGAATCAAATAGACTCTATTTTCTTCCTTGGAATTTCATGCATTTACAAAACATCTGGAATGGGGTTCATCTGAACACATGTAACTCTGAGCTAGCTGTTTAGACACTCTTCTTAGTCCATGACAGAGGAATGTTTTTAGGGGACAATTCATTTCAGTCTAGGAGGAGTCCTAAATCAGGACAGATGAATTACGACCCAACAGTGCATATTTCATCCCACTGATTACAAAGGGAACCTATGACGACTTGCTCAGGGAACCAGCTCAGACAGCTATACTGTGCATGGCTAAAGTTATGACAGTTGAAGCCCAGCTTTTACTTCTTCTGGCTTCTGTGAGTTTCAGAATTTCAATTGTGTCTTCTAATTTAGTTTTTACAAAGCGTTTACTGTTCAGCAAGAGTTAGTTGGCATCATAATACTGAAACCAAGACACTTAAACCAAACAAAACAAGCTCAAGATTAGTCTGTTGTCTTTCTGGTTTTCTGAGATAATAAATGTTTTATTCTGTGTAATTTGTTTTTAGTCTTCATTAAAAAAAAGTTCTTTATCTAGTTACCTTATTTCTTTCCTGTTTGTCTAGTTTAGACTTTGCATAGGAATGATGATTGATATACAGCTTATCTGTTCTCCTTCAGGATTTTCACTCTAACTTTTTACTGTCTTAATGGGTTTATGTTTCAGAGTCTGCCTGACAATTCTAAAGCCTTTCCAAGTTATCTTTTTCTGTAGATGAAGACCAAAGAGCTACAACATACTAATAAACTTCTCCTTGGAGTAGTAAATTCAATCACATATTAATAAACACTCACTCTCAATTCACTCCTTGCCTTTAAGCTCTTGAATATTTCTTCCCTATTAGTCAACAGAGACTCCCAAACTGTCTCAATTCAATTGCTTTTTCAGACTGTCAGAATAAATAATTAACACAGTTCAGTAATTCTGTGCTAACTTTTTCTCCCTGTAACTGATTGGTAGAGGTGTCTCATGAATAAAAAAGCCTCTGATTTTTCCTAAATCTTCTAAGGTGCACAGGAACTTAACCCTCACCTTAATCGTGGGATAAGATATCCAAACACTTTTGAGGTTCTGGATTTTTGTCATATTCAATTATCTTTCCTGGATTGAGTGACATTTTCTCTCTGACCTGAAGGGCTAGAGCAGACATTTCTTTTATTCATATGTTTTGCTTGCACATTGCCAGATGGGCAAACAATAAACAGCTCTGCAAGCTTACACATGGCCCCTTGGAAGAATTTAAAAAACAAGTGAACTCTTCTGCAAAGAGGCTGCAGTATTCTGTAATGGATAAAGTTGTCAGTCATCCTTTAAAATAGAGGGGGGAGATGCAAATCTCACCTAATACCTGACTTTGCTTCTTCTGGTTCATTTTCCCATTTTCTCACCTTCTCCTCACTTGTTGGCCATGATTCTCCTCCAATGTCCAGAAATGGTCTTTGTAATTGCTCCCGTACAGATATCATGGTCTGTCAATGAAATTCTATGTAACTACTGCATGGCCTGCCAGACAACCCCACAGGCCTCTCCAGTTCTTCAACATCAGGTACTCCTCTATAGCTATAGCAGAAGCCCCATATGAAGTTCTCTCTCTGTTGGGTGAAACTTTCCAACTTACACACTGTGTATTCCAACATTTATCAGATTGGAGTCCTGGAATGTTTTCAGTCCCAGACCTGGAACCAGACTGAATTGTTTCAATAACTGTTGAATTGTTGGGATTGTTTGGCCATCAGGAAACATTCACAGAAATAAAAGCCACCTTCCTGGAAGATCCCACTTGGAGTATTAGCTTCCTTATCAGGGCTGCCATGACAGACTTGACATTGGAGAGGGACTTATGTAATGTCCATGGGTAAATTTAATACTTAGGAAGAGGAAAATCTGTAAGATGAATATATGACAATAACTAGAGAAAGCGCCAAGAACAGAAGTAGAGAAAGCAGATAAGAAGTTAATATTGACAGCAGCAGTTGCCAAGTAGGAAATACAGATAAGTGTAGTTGGTTTTTTTATCTTGTCATGCTCTGTTTTATGCCATATTAAACAACTGTGGATCTATTGTTTCCAGAAGACTGGAATGATCCAAAGGCTCACTGGTTTTTGGAGACTATCTGAACATGTTTGGAAGTCACTCTCAACAGCACTAGCAGGTACCAAGTTTCATAAGTGATATTTTTTTAGCCAATCCATTCATAAGTAATGTTCCCCACTGCTACCTGCTTTTCTCTACAATTGCAGCTCAGGGCAAATTAATACATTATGCCTATCTTCTTCCTCAAAAGCTAGGAAAGAATTTTTTCCTCTACTTCCCCCCCACCAAATCTTGCCCTTCAGCTTGCATAATTAATTTTCTTACTGCAATACGTTCTTAGGAAAAATAGAATAAAGATAAGGTGTCAGTGCAAGAATAAGTTCTTAGTGCAATATGACAATCTCTCAAGGTGACTTTTTAAAGAAAAGTATTGTATACCTTATAATAAAAACAGCATCTATCTTAACTAAGATGCCTGGAAGTCAAGTTTTTCAATCCATATGTTCAGCGAGCATTTTCTGTGAGGCCTGCAAACATTGGCAGAGTCTTGCACATATCAAGAAGAACAAAAAGAATAAATATAAATGGAAAAGTTTAATTCAGAAAACTCAGGATTTACTTGATTTGTAACTGTGGAAAAGAAGAGGTCAAATAATGTTATTTTTCTCCTTCCTGTCTTCCGAAAGATGAGGTGGAGATATGAAGGAACATAATTTTTCACATCCTCTGGAAGCATTTACTTTGATATAAACCTGTAGTTCAACTTGGAGACAAATTTAGAGCATCTTATAGTGGTTGTGTGCTTTAATTTGAATTCAAATCACAAAAGGTCACAAATTTACTAGAGAGGTTGGAGTTTGAGAGAAGGAAAAGTGACAAAGGATGTCCTACCAATACCATGGTGCAACTCGCTGTATGCGTTGTGTCACATGAGGCAGGCAAAGCTTTGCAGCCTCTCTTGTGCTTTTCCCTTTTCCCTCTCTAATGGATCAGATTGCCAAAATTTTTTTTTTAAAAGAGGGGATAAGGAAGCCCTAAAGCATTTCTCTTTCAGATATAACGCCAGCAAAACCTATTGCAAACTTTAGTAAAAATGGTTTTGGAAAACACACTTCTAGGATTTAAACATCTTTTTATTTCACTGTGTGTTTCTCCAGCAAAACAGATCTATTTGTACTGGGCAAGAAGGTGTAAACTGGAAGCTAAAGCAGGATACCACTCATATCAATTCATTTTTCTTTCTGATGAGGTTACGTTCTTGCAGAGTGAAGTGTCCTAAATTCAGAAAGAACTCAAATTACCATGAGATACCATTTTTAACAATGGACCATTAACTTTGAAAAGCCATTTGGCAGTAAATGTATTTTACTAAAATATTGTCCAGAGACATCTGTCAGGATTAGAAATGCATTAGCATAGGTCCTTTATAGCTCAAAGACTATAATACATTATTTGAAGAGATTCAAATGCGGGGGAAGGAAGTTATCTTCTATGGCATTAATCTAAACAAAAATCTAATTGCAAAAATAGCCAAGAGTATTCAGCTGCAGTGTTGTGGTAGTGGCACCAGTAATGCTATCAGTTCAGAAATGTGAGGGCGTAGAGAACACGAAAAGCCTGAAGCGTGAAGAAATATCAGCCCACTTTCTTTTCTTACACAAGATATCTAAACAGATGTAGGTGAACACAGTAGATATGTTTCCACAAAATTAGCTACACACCCACAGCAAATCTCGTTCAGAATAAAACTGCACAGTATTTCAAGAAGCTGTGCTTATAAAGAACAGTTCAGAATATCAAAGTCAGTGAGAAAAAAAAAAGTTTTTTCTATCAGAAAGCTCATCTTTTGGTTAAGTTTTTCAAGGGATGTCTTAATTTTTTTACTGTTTCCAGTTTCAGGTAGCTGAAACTTTTAACCACTTCCAGATAACTAGAAACCACCAGATGTGTAGCAGTCAGAATGTGTTGCTTTTTGCCTAAAACCAAGTGTTTGCTGAAAAACAGAGTCCATGGTTTTCTTTTGTTTTTGTCAAACAAGCATTACCCCAGGGGAAAAATATGTGCTTTCATGTAGAAATTCTTTAGCTGAGAATGCTTTTAACAATTTTTTTTTCTGATCGGCTATGCTTTAGAAAGAAAAAGTGAGGAAACATAAATGTAAATACCCAAAACTGGCTTGCATAAATGCCATAATGAAGCATGATTTTGTGTCACACTTCCTCAGCTACTGCCTTGTAGTATCAGAGAATCCAGAAGTTTCTGGAAATGGAGATGTCTCTACTGCAGTAATGGATCAGTCCATAGTGAAGATAACGTTATGGACACCAAGGGTGTTAGTCATCTTCCCTGTCTTCAGACAAGGGGAAAGGAATCTAGTCCAAAATTATCACCTCTGCTACCTCTTATTTATGCTACCTCTTATTTATTTTAAAATAATGTCCAAAGACTTAATCATGCTAGACAATACACAGGATATAAAGATATTTTTTCTCTCAAGTTCCCCATCCTCTTCCCTGTAATGACTGATCTTAAAGAGATTACTCTTTCAAAAGAATCTTTATGATGATTCCCGTGTGAAAGAGATCCAAAATTTTTAAGTATCATAAATCTTGCAGTTCAAAGTCTGAGAAAAAATAAATAGACATAGTGTGTGTTTCAAGAGAGAGCTTTGTAAATGCTTGGATGTGAAACAAAAATGGCTATCATCTCAATAGTTAACATTTTTGACTTGTCGAGGTATTCCACCAGAGCTTTGAAATTCCATGTACATTGTTTGCCACGTAGCATATATCACCTGATTTTCCTAACCATCTTTCATGGGGCTGTCCAGACCTATTGACTAAGCGTTCAAAACATAATGATGAAGTAACTGAAGCTCTCTGGAAAAAAATAAGGAATTAAATTTTTTTTTTTTAGTAGAAAATGAAGTCAAAACGGCTTTAAACACAGAGCCACAAGCCGAGTCTGCATAATAAACAGTAAGGTTGTTATAAAACATCACTACCACTTTAAGTTTCCCATTCTGAGAGCCTGTGAAGTGTGACATTACCTAAATACACCGCTTATCATAAAATGTGAACATCACTCTAGGCTCTAGGCTGTGATTCAGGAAAGCATCCCATTCAGGAAAATACTTAAGCAGGTACTTAAGTGACTGGATTTAAATGCATGTTTAAAGCTAAGCATGAACAGAGATGGAGTTATGTCTGTGCTTAAATACTTTTCTGAATTGCCATCTCAATTATACTGTCTTAAACCCAAGCACATCTGCTAAAATTTCTTAAATTACTTTGGATTCACTCCTGTATAAACAAACTCCATTGGTTCAGCTTCATTTTATTCAAAGTAGATCTCTAGTCATCTAAGAAGTTACACCAAGGATGAGGCTGTCCTGATGGAAATTAGGGAAGGGAGGATTTTTTTTCATCACAGGCCTTAGGAAATATAAATACAATGTCAATTTTAGTAATTCTCTACAGAATTCTTCAAGCATGCTTATGGTGGGAACTGGAGGTAAAACATTCATAAGAAACATCCTAGAGGAGACCAAAATGATTTTCAAGCACATTTAAAATGGTTGGGGTTTGTTTTGTTTGAAAGACCCCTGAGAATAAAAACATTCAGTATGTAGGTTGGCTACTGGAAAAAAGTCGTCTTTTGTTTTTTAAATATATTGGATTTAGCTTGCTTATGAAATGTTTGTTATGTTCCCTGTTCTTCTTTTAGCCCATAGGGATTTTTCAACCTCGTTAAAATGTGCCATCTGCTAGAGACATCCGTTATAAAATTCCAACAACATAAATTTATGTGCCTGCTTTATTCTTAGGAGAAACACCGACACCTTGAAGTTTAAAGAAAGTAGCATGCTTTTACAGAGCAGCTTTCTTAAATTTTTTCCTCAATTATCAAAATATACAAATAAAACAAGTTCTCACTAGTAAATAGAGAGAAAATAACTTCCCTTGTGATCCAGCCAGGTTTATATAATTATACTCATCCCACTTTCCAGACCAGAAAAAGTAAACTATTTGCTTGACCCCTCAAAGTATCCGGTATGGCAAAAAAAAAAAAAAATCTTGCATGCAAGATTGTACCTAATTGTACTAATATTGTTATTTGATTATATAATAGTCAAAGGCTTGTGCTATTTTGCACTAAGGAAGACATTTTGCAGAAGCATGGCTCTTGCAGGACCACAGATGTGTCAAGGTATATTTTATTCCATTGCATTTATACATTTTTCCATGAAGAACAAATAACACCAGATCCACCACAGGATGTTAGAGAACATAAGCCTACAGAGCTAACTGGAAGTATTCCTATTCACATCAGTCAAATAGCTAATCCATAGATTTTTTTCCTTTTGGCAAAAACTGGCAACAAAGAAACAGATTAAAGTGATAAATCATGGAGTATTCCCTGGTGGTGGTGAATAATGCTGGATGCAATTATCACAGAAGTCTACTGCAAAGCTTAGATGAGATTTTGCTCTTGTATTTTAGCCTCCCAGGCTCCAGCATCATTGCAAGCAGTTGTACATGTGATTCAGGAATTCAAAAATAGAGCAAATAAAGTTTTGAAGAGACTGAAGAATGAGAGATCACCTTCAGTTTACCAGGAGTGGTGGGGCCTCTGTCTCTTTGTAAGGGAGATCTTCTCTTTTCAACCTGTTTTCTCTTAGCCTGACCTGACTCTCAAAAATGCCATCAGTGAAATTCCACACAATTGGATTCACGGACAGAAGAAATCACAATGAAAATTGTTATGAAAATAACAACCTAATAAAAAAAAAGGAAGACAAGATCCAGATACTTGTGTAACTGGTGATGAAGTAACTAGTGACGGTTACTCCTGAAAAAGACCAGATCAAGCAGGTATTTTTTGTGTTGCGTGGTTTCAAAGAAAGGCTCAACCAGTTTAGGTCAGCAATAGCCTAAGGGATGGGGAGGGTACAATGTCTATATGGCTTCTACATGGAATATGGCATTCAATTTAGGATGCTGCTGCCTGGCTTCATCCCACCTAATTCTAGGCAATTAAGAGGTACCTACTCTAGCAGTTAGTTACACCAGGCTTCCTTATAATCACTGGGAGGAGATAGGTTACTGAGATCAGAAACACCTGCTGGAGATCCCTCTTTCCCTTTGGCTATAGAAAGTGCCTTGGGCAAGCCAGCATCTCAGCTGAGTGCCTCAAGTTAGGAGAGGGCAAGGGGAGCCTCTGGGTGCCTCAGAGAAAAGTGTTAAATAGATTATATGATGCATTTCCAGGAAACTAACCATGAGTTGAAGAAAGGTGTCTAATTCAGAGGCAGTTTCTGGCAACTTTCTGTCTTCAAAACCCAGTCAAAAAGGAAGTTTCTATAGCATGCTCTAAGGAAAATAAAAAATAAGGCAAAAGGAATGAAATAATAAATGTCAGAAGAGTATGTACACCAGGGAAAGAGCAATATCTGGTCATACCAACTTCACCTGGTGAATTAACCTCACAATTTTTTTCTGTGTGGAGAAAAATACATCATAGGATGGAGTATTTGTTTTATGTGTAATCATCAGAGGAGTAAGAGGTAATGCTGTGCAAGTAGGAATGAACGAGAAATGAACTTACAACAGAAAGACAAAATGCGCTTCCCAGAACTGACTACAATGTCGTGATAGTGCTACCCACGCATACGGCTGTTGTCAAGCCCTCCTTGAAGTGCTCTCTAGCCTCCTCCATGGTCTCTATAGCCCAAACACTGCAGGGGAGATGCTTGTAGCAACAGGTGCTGGAAGTGGCAAAATATCCAAACAGTGATGACAATGGTGGGTTTTTTTCAACACATGGGTCTTGGTTGTCAGTGTTACAGGCTATGAGGTGGTTGAGGAGCCTGGAATGGGTATTCCTCATTGTCTTCACCTCCACCTTGCTAGAAAATTTTTCCATCTCTATCTGTTGGAGCATCATGGCCAGTCCTTAAACAAACTCCCTTTGCCTTTTCCTTCGGCCTAGTCCTTTTCTATGCAAGTTCCTTCTGTATTTTGTTTTGGGGTTTTGTTTGTTCCCTCTTTGCAAGAGCCAGGTTTCCTTCGGGCTGTCATTACTGACAAACTCCCAGGAAGTGTACCTACTGCCAAGGGATTCTCTCTGCTCCTATACCCTCCTCATGAGTGTTTTTATTCCCCATGGTCATATTCCTTCCCACCTACTATCTGCCTATTGCCTGTTTTCCTTCTATCTGACCCAATACAGTGGACTTGGGGAATAATAAGATCGCAGCCTACATTTTCAGAAGTTTTCACTCACTTTGGGGTGCCATCTTGAAAAATTTCCATATGTGCTTTTCACAAGGGCCATCTAGGGCTCACACCAAATTCAGCGGAGTTAAGGTAAGTAACAAAGCAAGTAGGATGAGAGTGTCTTGTCTTTCATTCTTTTCTTGATTTATGCAGCTAGTTCCACGAATGCAATAATTTCTATTGTCAGTCCTGGAAGGGAGGTCACATCAGAAAATCACAATGGCCTCTTTCATTATTCTGTCCTACACAGAATTTTACTTGAAAACTACCAGTGTCAGCTGCTTTTCCCCATGGAGGAAGGATCTCTTAGCACAGACCAATGCAATGTGGCAATAAACCCTTCATAAAAACCCCAACCCTCAGCAAACCTGAAATAATCCTCTCTCACCTCTTGGGAGTGGAGTGTGCACCATTACTGTATCAGGAGACCTTCAACCCTCATCTGCCGAGGCTGTGGAATTCACTTGGTTTAATCAGCCCAGAGAGCACGTTCCTACTTTGTCAGACCTTAGGTTCAGCTGCAGAAAAAATTGCAATGCTCTCACAAATGAAACAAGATACTTTAATTCTATCCTTAGAAATACAAACATATATTTATATACTTACTGCTATTTTAATATCATTTTCCCATCTCATTGGATAGAGTAACTAAATGCCAGCCTGATTAGGGAATTTAAAATTTTGACATCTAGTTGCACTAAGTGCACTAAGTTTATGACAATTAGAGAGGAATCACATTATTTTGCTCTCAAGCAGAGTTTAAGCTCAGGGATGCCTGGACTGTTATTCCCAGAGGTGACTTTTACAGTGATTTTAAAATGCCAGAGAAAGTTGTTGTGAAAAAAAAGAGAGAGGGGAGAAGGAGAGGAGAGGATTTAAGGGATGGACTTCTGTTCTTTTTTATTCTCGCATATCTGTCTCCTGAAACTAAGTTTCTTAAGTCACCAGCTGATTTCTTATTAAATTCTGGAACCAACAGTTTTTCTACTACCTGTTTTTTCTGTGTAATTTTGCAGCATTGTGGTTAGAAAATGAAGCCCACCAATACTTGGTAGTGATGCCACCATATTCAAATATGGACACAGTGCTGATGATATATGTGCTTGTTGTGTCTGTGAGCCTGTGCTGTGTGAAGCAATGGGCTCCATCGGTGCATCACCCAGGGCTGAAAATGCTCAGGGAAAAACGCTGTGTAAAACAGCAGAGTTTAATTCATTGTAAGCTTCATTGAATTGAGACTGATTTATGCTAACTCTACCACACATTTGTGTGCTACTTTGAACTGGAAATTTTAGCCTAATCAAACTGGAAGTTTTTATATCATTCCTCAAGAGCATCAGAATTTAAAATAGGAAGGAGAGTAGGGAAACATTGCTGCAGAATTTTGGGTCCCATTGTTGTATTTTGTTTTCTGTGTTATAACAGTAGTTAGGTTGATACTGAAATCTGTTGGGTTACATGTTTCTTTTTGTCATGATCTGACCTACTTCATTATCTTTCTGGCAACTAAGCCATTCAGATTAAAATCTCAAAAGTGCCCACAGACAATTATTGGACTAAGCTCAGGGAGTTATTCAGAAAAAAGGGAAAGCTGGCGATTACCCTTAAAATTGAGCTGAGACTTCTAACATCTTGCTTTCTTTATGTGTTATCAGATGGCTCTTCTCCTCCCTTGCACAATGCTAGGGAAACCAAGGCTGCTGGCACATTTTTCAATGAAGCCAAGTACTTTTTAAAGCTTGTATTTGGATGTCTCTTTATCTCTTCTGAATTATATGCCATCAGGTTTACGTGGCATGCCATGAGAGGATTATCTCATGAGCATGAGAGTTACTCAGATCTCGCATTATTCTCAGAGAAGTTGCAGATGAACAATGGCTTGGTGTGCACCAGGTTATTTAGCCCACGCTCTGCCAGAGTTAAAACTCAGAAAAGAAGCCCAGGTAAAAATATTGAGGAAGGATCTCTCCAGCCAAACAGGAAACCATGATCAGATGCATACGATATGGATGTTATCACAAGTACTTGGTGCTGGAGGTGGCACTTCTCTGTCCTAATTTAGGCAATAAGCCTAACTTTTGAATAGTTAAAATACACAGGTTGAATTTTTATGTAGGTGTCTCTCCACTGGGTCCAGAGATAGCTAACATCCTTCTCCCCTGGATACTAAGGAGCTTGAATTGCTCTTTGAGCTTCAATGTCATGTTAGTTGTTAAAATTCGTCTTAGACACAAAGGTAAATCATCTGAATAAAACTCCAAATGTATTTAAAAAATGGTGGATTAAAATCAAGCACAATTGCATTGATTAGATCAAAAGTCCATGTAGTTTTATTTATCTTATTCCCAATGATGGCTTTAAAAACAGAAAACACCAACTTCACCAATTTTTTTTTTATAGCAGAAACTTTTTCCTCAGCACTCTTGGTGACTCAGCATTCAAATTACCATATTTCAATATATGACCCGGTGTAATTAGGGCAATATTTTTTTTAGGTGGTTGTTACTTTTATGCTGTAGCTGAGTCTCCAGAACTAGTAATTTATCTCCAGTGATGAGAGTCTGCCCTCTTTTCAGTATTAAATGGCTCAGACATTGTAACTGTTACTTGAAGCAGCAGAGATTGGAAGACTATGGACTGTTCTTTGGAGAGCTCTTTCCTGCCAAATCCTCTCATTTCTGCAGTGGCAGATGTTTGCATTTTAAGACCTAGTTTGTTTAATGAGTTTTCTTATTTAATGGCACTTTTTCTGTGCTTCCATAGAGCATGCGGGAGTTTTTCAGAAGACCCTAAGGATGAAATTAATCTCTCCTAACTTTAGCCATGTAGAGTTTTGTATATAATCTAAATTTGTTGTCCTTGGCTCCCTCTCTTGTCAACACAGCGAGAGAATAACATCAAAGAGGGGATTCAAACCTATTTCCAACTCCCACCCTTGGATAGGAAGAGCACTCCTTGGAGGTACTGCTCTGTCTGGCCATTGCAGGCTCAGCCTGGACAGGTAACTGGCTTACATTGGATGCCTTGGTTTTAAATAACTAATGATAGGGAAGATGCATTCTTGCACAAATGATCTTTGCATGACAAATCAGACCCTCTGCTGCACAGGGCTTGGGAAGGCCTCACAGAAAATTGTGTAAGTCTTTTTTTTCCTTGAGGCAGTTATGTCTTGGCTGTCTCCTGACAAATACATGGAGAGCAGAAATGTCAAGCACACACTGATGGGAGGATGGATGGATTGAGAAAAGGCAGCCCAACAGAAGGGGACAGAGGAGTGACAGATGAAAACTGGGAAGAAATACCATGGAACACAGAAGATGTGATGTAAAAAGAAGGCAAAAACAGCAGCAGACCTACCACCTTGATATTACTGACCCAGCTCTGGCTGGAAGTTTTCAAGGTTATGTCCTGCCTCAGGGCAATGGTACAGTGGAGCAGGAAGGGAAGAAGGTGAGAGGTAGGAAGCTACAATATCCTCCTTACTTCTTCCACTCAAGACCATGGGGCAATAATTTGGGACCTCAAGCAGGTTACCGATTTGCAGCTCCAGTAGAGTAACAGGACCCTGGCAGTGGAGAAGGAAAGGTCTTGCCTTCCCCAGGTCACAAGCTTGTTTGATCTGTACATTGATTTACAAAAGTTCTCAGTCCAACAGGAGAAAAACCTCCAATGGTTTGATCTGCAGAGTCAGCCCAGCCAACTTCATTACCTTATTAAAAATGGATTGATGCAAAACCTCTCCCCGGTGCTCATCAGCACCTATGTGGATGCAAAATATCATGCAAATTAGGTAATTAACTGGGTTTTGCTTCATTAATAGATAAATCAGAGCAATAAGAGTCTTCTTAAATACTAGCTATGCATTTCTCCAAAAATAGGACATCCAATGCAATTATTTTTATTAGATCTTTTGTATGTGATCATAGAGCATAAAAAGGAATTAGAGTTCCATGTTTGTTATTATTAAAGAATCCCCCTAGTCTCTTTATTTCATTTGGCTCAAAATAGAGAGCAATGCTTCTATTGTAATTCATTAATTATCAGACTCACATTTTAATTCATAAGTCAAAGATTCCTACTTTCAGCTTGTTTCTAGTTATATTGGAGTTAAGGGTATGTTGGAAGGACAGAAAGCTAAAGCTGAAATTCTATTAAAATACTCAGATAAGCAAAGAGGTCGTATGCTGTATATTAATCTGTATTTTTGAATATTCAATTTAAAACAAATAAAGATGAGTGAACAGCAGCTTTTGAGCATAGACCGTTCAATGGAACTGATAGGTCAGCTGGAGGAAGAACCACAAATATTTTTTAACACATCTGTCTTCAGTTTCCTACCAGGTCTGCTGGAGGGTAGGAAGGCCCTACAGAGGAACCTGGACAGGCTGGATCGTTGGGCCAGGGCTAACTGTATGAGATTCAACAAGGCTAAGTGCCGAGTCCTGCACTTTGGTCACAACAACCCCATGCAATGCTACAGGCTTGGGGAAGAGTGGCTGGAGAGCTGCTTGGCAGAAAAGGACCTGGCTGACAGCCACCTGAACATGAGCCAGCAGTGTGCCCAGGTGGCCAAGAAAGCCAATGGCATCCTGGCTTGTATCACAAATAGTGTGGCCAGCAGGAGCAGGGAGGTGATAGTGCCCCTGTACTCGGCACTGGTGAGGCTGCACCTCGAGTACTGTGTTCAGTTTTGGGCCCCTCACTACAAGAAGGACATCGAGGCGCTGGAGCGTGTCCAGAGAAGGACAACAAAGCTGGTGAAGGGTCTAGAGCACGTGTCTTACAAGTATTGGCTGAGGGAACTGGGGTTGTTTAGTTTGGAGAAGAGGAGGCTGAGGGGAGACCTTATGGCTCTCTACAACTACTTGAAAGGAGGTTGTAGCGAGGTGGGAGTCGGTCTCTTCTCCCTAGTAACTAGTGATAAGATGAGAGGAAATGACCTTAAGCTGCGCCAGGGGAAGTTTAGGTTGGATATTAGGAAAAACTTCACTGGAAGGGTAGTCAGGCATTGGAACAGGCTGCCCAGGGAAGTGGTTGAGTCTCCATCCCTGGAGGTATTGAAAAGATGTGTAGATGTGGTGCTGAGGGACATGGTTTAGTGGTGGACTTGGCAGTGATAGGTTAACAGTTGGACTCAATGATCTTAAGGGACTTTTCCAACCTTAATGATTCTATGATTCTATGATTCTATAGTATCTGATTACTTCAAAAGTTACCAGTTATACATTCATGATTGTACACTTCATTATATAAAAACTGCTTGTAGAGAGTAATAGCATTTCAATTATGCTGTCATTTTGAAGTTGTTTCTGTATAATTATATTTTAGACTAAAACGCTTTTGTTACTACTTCTATGTCACAAACTGTGCTTATTAAGCATGAAAGAAATGGAGAAAAAAATCAATAACTCCGTCACGTAGATGAATTGTCAGTTATGTGAAAAATGGGCATGAAAAGTATCTCAAAGTTAACTGCAATCTAGCTATGTTATCGTCTCATTATAACTACAGTGTAATTATAGTAGCTGTTCCTGAGAATATATCACTTACGTCTTTTCTTCTGTCAGAGTAGAAATTTATTTTTACAGAAAGATATTAAAAATATTTTAACTAGCACAAAGAAGAAACTTAAGCCATTAAAACTTCATCAGAATAGATAAAAGATTCAAGATGTGTCATTGTTTCTTTTGGGGTGGTTTTTCTTTCTTTCTTTTTCTTTTTTTTTTTCCCTCCTTTCTGACCCTCATCCTGAACCTCTTCACCCATCCAAGGACACCCTTTCACCCTTTTGCTTATTCTGTTCCAGGTTCAGTACTTAGATCAAAAACCTGGTCAGTAATTTTCCAAGTTTTAACCTTCTTACCTACTCAATAAGACATGTTTAAAGGAGAAAACGTAGCTTTAATTAATCCATATTTAAGTGGTAAGTTTGGGGCTTTTGCCTACCTAAATACATTGCAATGCTGGAGGATGAAGCAGGATAAATCCTTATCAACAGTCTTGCAATGCTGGCTGCTGTTTGCCCATCCCAGATAGGGTGGCAGCCACTAAGACAAAAAATGTGGGTCTCTTCATAAAACAGCTACACAATGTGGGAACAGCTGTGTAAAACTGCCTGCTGGTGTTTTCTGGGGAGGTAGTGTCTTCTTTGCTGTGAAAGCACATGACAGCTGAACTGTGTATTAAGGAAGAATACACCAAATCAATAGTACTTTGAGAACCATAGTTAGTTACATAGTACAATAGTACTTTGGTAACGATGAAAGTATGTACCTGAGCCTCATCCTGCTTGTGACTCTGGATCACACTTCTGAGATGTAAAAAAAGTTCTCTTACACACTCATGCTCAGGCCTTATATCTCACTTTTAACATATTTCATTCCTACAAACACTCATATTTAGCTGTGAAATGCCATATACAAAATTTCTGGTAAGATTTTTATATGATTTTCCTACTCACATATCATAGAATCATATGTGACAGTATATATTCTTTCAGTGTAAGTCTCTTCAGAACATTGCTGATCTTATAACCTAACCAAAGTTAATTATGCTGTGACTTCAGCTAGGTACTTGAACAGAAGGATGCTCATATCAGCTAGGGATTATTAAAATTATTTGCCATCGCTCTTGCTACTTCTGCAGTGAAGCTGGTGCCTGTAGCAATTCTGTTGGCACCGTGGCTGATACTCTTGTTCATTTATCTTTTTACTGAGGAAAAGAGTTTTCCTCTTTTCTCCTTTATCAGTCAATGTCTAGTATGTCTGAGGTATTTCCAGCAAGACTCTGACCTTCCCAACATCATTATGGCTCTCCTAAGAGGATATGGTTATTCTTACTTGCTTGTAGATCTTTGGGTTGGCATATCTGGGTGCAGACCAGCAGATGAGCAAGCTGCTTCCATTCTTTATCCTCTTTCACCTTAAATGCTAATCTGCACTTGAATGGAAGTCCCAGAGTGCATAGCATAGACATATATAGCATTAGAGCAGCTGTCTCAGTCCTCTTGACAGAATTTGGTGGTGGCTCATGGCCAAACATGAAGCAAACAGCTATACCCCAGTGGTGCAATGCACCTCCACCTCTGCAGCCATACCCTCCTTAGCCAAGTAACTCATGTCCTGATTCCAATCGAGTTCAGTTGCATCTATCACAAATAAATGCTTTGTAGTGAGAGAAAAGGTTTCAATCACAAGTATCAAATCAGAAAGTAGTTTGAGTGGCTTGTTCTTCTCTCTTTTCATGTGGTGATGGCAAGCCCTGGACACCTTCCCAAGCAGACATCTGGCCTCCTCCGTGGTTACTCCCACCCATGTTGTACAGCAGTTGTGTGGCATGGTCCAAAATCAGACCATGCAAGGAAGCCACGAAGGCCACACTGAATTTCTAAAGTCAGGTCTCCTCTGTGACATCTCACACAACAGGACCATGCTATGAGCACAGAAATAATAAAAGCAGAAGCCAACAGCACATCTGTTGCAAGCTATCCCAGACAAATTAATTTCTGAGGCAATTCCATTGACTTTGATAGACTCATCCTGTGAATTCAGCCATGACAATGAGAAGCTGGGGAGTAAAGGGCATGATTTCTGTCATTTCCACACTGATTTATTGAGAAGAGTTTTGGGAAGGGGGAAGATTGATGGAGGGTGAAGTAGAGAAGCCTCTTCTCTGACACACCACATATATATTTTGTCTCACTACAAACAATATTTTTTTTTCCTAACGGAAAAATACAAACACATATTAGTCAAGCATTCGGCAGTATCTGCTACAAGAAGCTCTCCTGTTTCACGATGGTCCTGTTTCTCTGCTCATACCGGGACCAAACCAGGAAGTCCTTCCTGACGCCGGCATCACGGGGCTCTTCATAGCTCCCTCCAGTCAATGGAGGTCCTTACTGTAGGCACTTGACTGCCTGTGATCAGATAAGATGGGGGTCTGAGAGACTAGTAAAATGTAAGACCTGGACTATCCCTGAAGGAACATGAACAGACCCCACTTAGGCAATTAGGAACACAGCTACTGCAGCCCATGGCAGATTTTCACCCATCAAAATCCAAAAAGTGAAGATGAACAGTGTAGCCTAGCTCATTTTACCAATGCATTTTCTGAAGAACAATGAGATAATTGCAAAAGATGTAGGAAAAGCTGTCAGGATGCTGAAAGCCAAGTACCTTCTAATTAGTCATGTCCTTCAGTGCTCCTCAACATGGTCCTACTTCCAGGCCCCACAAGAAGCTGTGTTTTTCCAGATCTAAGGAGCTGTTGTGGGGAGCCACTGCAAACCAGCACCTGAGCGAGCAGGCAGCACTTATTTCAGGGTTGCTGGGATGGGACTAGAAGCAAATTCCCCTTCTAGCTTTACTTGCTGCTTGGATCCTCTGCCACTCCACGCAGATAAGCTGAGACCTTAGTTGTCACTTGGAAGATTATTGTGTTTGACTATTAAAAGAACATAGTTAGCAAACACGAAGAGGCATCAAGGAGACTATGGATTATGGTTCGACAATGTCACCTCGTCTGGGGATTATCGGTACATGCAGCATGCAGCTGGCACAGAGGGATTTACGAGGATGCTGCCTCTAAGAAGAAGATGCAGTGGGGAAACGTTGTCCTGAATTCTTTAGGAACCAAAGAAGAGATCTGCAAAGCGGTTAGAGGAGGCTCATGGTCACATGTCATACGCTTGATGCAAATAGGAATCAAATGCTATAACTGGAAGCAGAGAAACAAGACAGACCACAGTTTGATGCTGAAGAGCCAAAGGCATATAAGGTTGTGGGAAGAAAGGATGAAGGAAGAAGATTTGATTAACTGCATGGACCACAGGAAGCCTGGAGTACAGGAGACAAAAACAGAGTGGAAGAAAAACGTGTGATTAGATGAATCTGTCGAAGCAGAGAAATGATATGGCAATATCTTTAGGAGATGGTCAGCAGCAAGTAAAACTGCCATAATAGGAATAAAAAGGAAAAAGCAATATAACTGCTTTATTTCCATTTCCCTTAAAAATTGCTCCCTTCTGCTAGTAATTCTAAACATAGATTGCATAAAGCAGCAGTTTCTGATTTCCAGAAAGTGCTAGGTTCCCAAATGATTTGGATATTGCCTTAATCTGTTATACTGGAAATCCAGCAGTGATCTGAGGAATGCAAGCTACCAAAAGAAAGCCATAAAGGGATAGCTGTGATGAGAGAAAACTTTAAGTGGTCTATTTCTGCCCTGTGATACAGTCTGAGACACTGCGTATGGGTTTTACCCTGTTGTGAAATCCAGGTTGTGATTATCACAGAAGCAGTGAATGCATTAAGAAGCAAGTGCTACAACTCGGATCAAGATGAGCTTGAATTTGAGCTGAGACTTCTGCCTTCACTGCAGTTCATAAAGCCAAAATACTCAGCCTTCTCATCTACCGTACCAGTGTGAAGGGAATGATGGCTGCAACCAGCTTCACTGAATTGCTGCCAGTTTGTATTGGAAAGACATAAAAAAGGATGTCAAAGGACTGAAGACATGAAGAAATAATCATGATGCTGATCTTAAGAGATAGATTACAGCAATTGCTAACCACTGAAACTAGCTTTCATGTCTAGGCAAAAGGAAAGATAAGTATTAAAGAAGAACACCATTAACAAGGTACCAGACAAGGGAACTAGGTGAAATTAATCTCTGTGCTGAGAGGTTTAAGAGATGTACGAGCATTTCACTGGCTCTCTGTTGGGAGTCCACACTAGACACAAGGTAGAAACACTGAATGGGTTTATGGAAGAGTGATGTTAAGCCTAATATGTAGCTGGAAATAATATGAAAATAGAAACTAACGTAAGAGATGCAGTATGTCTTGGTTAGAGAAAATCCTTGTGATGCAACACCTCACGCAGTCCTGCTGTTATGTGAGTTCAAGCAAAATGCGATCAAAAGCCAGTGAGCCATACGAACAATAATAGCTTTCCAGTGTTTTTACACGCGTTGCATTTATATGAGTAAAAAGACGTGTAGGCCGGGAAGAGTTTGCCAGATGAGTCATGGCTGCTCTGAAGAGCCTAAAAACTAGGAATTTTCTAGAATAAATGAAGCAAAACAGTTTAGAAAACTCTGTGCATATCAGATGGGTCAGTGGAGCTTGGGCACTTATGAAAATGTACTAAGAAAGAAGTTTTTGGAAGTGATATTGTATTTTTGGCATGTTGGTTGTAACATGACAGTCTTACAAAATACCATTAAATAACAGAGTGTTTTTTATTATTGAAGTCTTGCAAAATAAAAGGTAGGTAACATAGAGATATGAACATTATTCTGTAGAAATATTTGTAACAGTCTGGTGAGTAAAGACAATTATCTGAAGTTCCCTAAAGGTGGGCATAAAATAGGAATAGTGGGATAAAAGTGAGAAGACAAAAATCTAGGACGAGCAAAAGCAAAGCGTATCTGTCACACAGATGGAAGACAGAATTTCTGTTCTTCCATAACAGAAACTTCATAGGTATTAAGACTAGGGAAAATTATTATGATCACATGCCAAAACATTGTAACCTATCATTTTCCACATCAAAATCACAGTTTTTGAGGTATAGCCTGTACTAAAAATGCAGTCTTGGTCTGAACGTTTCTAGTCATACAGAGTCCATCAAGCCCTGAAAAATTGTCCCAGTGGTTAATTGCTTTCAGTGTAAAAGAATCCACTTTATTCTGGTCTGGAGTGGTTTAACTGCAGCTTCCAGACACTGGATCTTATGTCATCTCCACCTGCCCTATACTGCCTGCTGTTGAAAACAACATGAACATCCTATTCCTCCCAGTGAAGGACACCATTTTTGCAATCTATTTTTGAAACATACTCCAGGAAGGGCTCAACAGTGCTATAGAGATACTGCATACATGATAGACATCTACATTCTATCAGGTGGATCCCACTCAAAATGCCAATTAGCATCTTCCTAAAGCCATTCACCTAACTGGTATCACCTTCCTGTTCTTTCTCTAACACACATTTGCAATTTCATCCTCCCATGTTAACAACAGCAGCACACTGGGAATTCGTATTCGATGCATTATCTACTGTGATCTCATTGTTTTTGCTTTCGGGGATGCAATTCTTCATCTTGCAAATGTGAATACATTCTTTGTTTCTAGATGCATAATCTAGCACTTAACTGTGATGAAGCACATGTTGACAAAATGAGCCTGCCTGATGATGTGCTTGGGCTGCATTTTCATTATTTTTATCTGCCAAACCTTGCATTATCTGAGAATTTTACTACTATTGATTTTTTCACTCCAGAATATGGGGAAAGGTGTTGAATAGCATAGAAGAAATTCTTTTTGGCCTGATTAGTATGTCTTCCCAGAAGGAAGAGTGCACATTTACAGACTAATATTTCATTATTACATTTAATATACTCTACAGTGATTTAATGTAGTACAAATACATGCATGTATCAAAATGTTGTGCAGGAGTAAATCAAATTACCATTATCTGAATATACTACACCAGCATGGTTTCTTTTCTTGTGTATATTTGGAGATTAATTTAAAAAAATCAGGTTTATATAATAAGACCTATTTTCCATAATATCATGGAAATTAGTATTGCACCATTTAAAAAGCCATTTTATGGGATAATATTTACTGATTTTTTTCCACATAAATATTTTATCTAGGGTGTTAAAACATCTGTTGCCATCATATTTAACATTAAGATTTTAGAAAATATAGTTGTTGGAACTTTTTTACTTAAATCTTTTATCTGCTAAAATGTGTTTTTTTCTTTCCTGCATGTTTACAATTTAAAAGGCAAAAGGAACTCCTGGATGTCTTCCTTTCTTCATTTCCTCACACCCTGATTTTTTGTCTTCCCCTTTTTCTTTATTTCCCTTCTTCCCAGATGAAAAATAAAGGAGAAATGAGGGGTTAGAGTGGAAAGTAAAGAACTTGAAAATTATGAAAACTAGAAATGGTTATCACCTTTTTTTTTTCAGGAAATAAAAAAGTTCCTACAGTTGGACCAATGAAATAATTTTTGACAATTTCTTTTCAAAGGAATTTATGAAAAACAGCTGCTAACAACTTTTAGTGAAACTTGAACTGAAAACTTGAAGGTCCTTGAATGTGTCCAGAGGAGGGCAACAAAGTTGGTGAAAGGGCTGGAAGGCATGTCCTGTGAGAGGCAGCTGAGGACCCTGGATTTGTCTAGTTTGGAGAAAAGGAGGCTGAGGGGCGACCTCATTGCTCCCTACAGCTTCCTGAGGAGGGGAAGTGGAGAGGGAGGTGCTGAGCTCTTCTCCCTGGGATCCAGTGACAGGATGCATGGGAATCATTCACAACTGTGTCAGGGGAGGTTTAAACTGGACATTAGGAAACATTTCTTTACCAAGAGGGTGGTCAAACACTGGAACAGGCTTCCTAGAGAGGTGGTCGATGCCCCAAGCCTGTCAGTGTTTAAGAGGCATTTGGACAAGGCCCTTAATAATGTGCTTTAGCTTTTGGTCAGCCCTGACATGGTCAGGCAGTTGGACTAGATGATCAGTGGATCAGTGACCCAGTTACACACACTGTTAAGGGACAAGTCATGGAACAACCCAATCTGCAGGTAAAAAAAAAAACCTCTCTATTTTTCAACAATTTTTTGAAGCTTTCCCTTTTTCTTACTAATGTCAGGTCAAACTCTCTAAGAGTTAAAAACCTTGCAATGTATTCCAGTAAAAGACATTAAAAGGGACATTTGTGTCACTGACTAATGAAACCAAAGATATTCCCATCTTTTAAAATAAACATTGAATAAACTCCAAGGAAAATTTTTCAATAGCTAAACCAAAAAGTTCCATAAGGAATGCATTGTTTGATGTGTGTTTTGCAATGCAGTGTCAGGTCCTAGGGAAGTGGTGTGCAAACATGACAGGGTTGGGTAAAAGTGGTCACAAAAGACAAGCAAAGGTCTCGTGGAGCACTGACAATATTCTTGCAATTTAAAAGCTGCCAAAATATCTTTTCCAACTTGTGAACAAAACTCCCAAGTGGATGAGGTTTAATGATTTCATTGCTGTGAAAGCTGAATTATGACTCTTTGCCACATATACAGTTTTTACTTTTTCTTTTATACTATATTGTAAGGAAAACGGATTGACATTTTTGACTTGTTTTGCCCAATGTTCTATGTTTGTGTATGCATTTGGGTTTGTTTGTCTGTCCTTGACCACCCATTGCTTTCATACCTTCTGACCAATTTCAAAAATTCCGGCAGAGCAGAAGAGATTTCAACCATAATAAATTTCTACACTTGTTTTTTGGAAATAGTTCGTAAAGAGATTCTATTACTTTCCTCTCAGGGAAAGAATAAGTATATTAGAGGTCAAAATCCACGTAAGAAAGATCTTTTGAGATTTGCTTCATTAGCTGCATTGTTCAGAGCTTGACTTCAAATAACCTAAGAAAGAGGTGGAACATCTGTATCTATCATTAGTAAAGCCTTCTCTCCCTCAATATCCTACCAAGGCTATTCATTTAAAAGCAGGCTTACTGCATGATAAAGTTCTTACTGTTTCTTGGCTCTGATGGGAGAGACATTGAAAGCCCACATAAGGATTACAAAAGGCACTGAGCTGTACTTTCGCAGAGACCCGAGGACTAGGTTAGTCCAGCAGCTTTCACTCCTAAAAGTGACGCCTTGAAGGTGGTTGGCAGTGTGATGGGAGGGATATTTGCACAGGTTTTTTTGCCTGATATATTCAGCTCTTGTATAGCCCTAACATCACACTTTTTGGTAATGCTTTCAGTAGTGTAGTTAGCATCTCTCCTGTGGGGTCGTCTTCTCTTTCAGCTGCTCCCATGAGAAGATCGTGCATTTAGAAGGGTTCTGGTTTTGCTCTTTGCACAGTTTCTTTTTGCTGTGGTATCTACTCTAAGCACAAACAGCCTTTTTGTTCCCAGGGCTCTCAGTCTAGTTTCAGAAGGTTTAAATTGCCTTAACTGAAAACTTTGTGCTAAACTGTTTTAAGCTACCGTAGAAGGACAAAAGGTTTCATTGCTCTGCACTCACTACGCAGAACAGCTCTCTGCCTTCAGTTTCTGCAACTGTATCCTCCCTGGAGGACAGCAATTTCTCAACAGTAATAGTAAAAATATCAACTAGAAACTTACAGAAACACAGAAAATTTCACCTGCTAGGGTCTCACCGGGTGTGCAGTAATCTGCTGTTCGGTCCCCTTTATAAAGCAATGCAAGTGCTCCCTCTAGTAGCTTATACCTGCAGTTTCTGAATTTATGTAAAGTTTGCAAAATGATACAGTGCTAATTGGTTTCACGGCTATGCTAGCAAAATAGTTTTCTTCATATGCAAGCTATCAACAGCAATAGAGTTCATAACACCAGGAAAAGCTACAGCATCTAAAGTTTCTGTGGCAGATTTGCATTTGAATATGGGTTGGGATGTGTAGGTTAGGCAGGTCTAAGTGTCATATCAGGCTGTAAAGAAATGCTTTTCTTCCTTGGACTTTAAGAGCAGAGTATGAACAAAAAAGTTCCCTACTGCTGAAATACTACAGATTGCTGCAGGAAAATGCAATGACAATGTGCCAAGACACAGTTACATATTCTCAGGCCACGCAGAATGATTTTAGAGACAGCTGAGCCACATAATGAGGCCATTGCCTTCACCAGTGAAATACAGTCACGTCTGGCTAAAAACTAGCAGCTGCTTAACAGAGCACCACCTGCACAGTGCCTTGAGCCAGGCAGTGCTCACTGATACTGTACCTAACCTGCATGGCAGGGGAAATTTGAAGAAGACAGAAATTCAATTATCCATGCTGAAATTCAGCCAAGACACTAAGGACAGTATACCCAGTTTTACAGAACAAAAATTAAAGAGCATCTTTAGTGATCCAAAGCTTCAAAGGCCTGAGGTTTTCATCTCATTCAGTTGGTGGCACCACTGGCAGCCCTGTGCCTACATCTATTGCTGGTGCAGCTCTCACTACCACTTTGAGCATCCAAAACAGCATCCTTGTCTTGCAGTCAGACAAGTGTGGATGAAACATGACCTCCTTCACCACATCCAGCAGGACTAACACATGGAAAGTCGCAGCTGTAACACCTGAGTATGCCTTTGTCTGAAGACCAGTAACACAGGCGTATGCCAAAGACCTGGAAGATACTTGTTGAATAACGTAGGCTGCTGCTATCATTTGTTGTCACTCATGGAGCAATGAGCCTGGAGCCAGCGTGGCTTCAGCATGCTGTGTGTTACTGCAGGCAGTTATCCCACCAGAGAGGAGAAGCCACTTCATGGGAAAGAAATGGAGTGAAAAAAAAGATCGGAAATGGAAGGATAAAACTGAATTATTAAAACCTCAGCTGGCTAGTGGTTGTACAAAGGAGGACATATAAACGATACAATATCGAGTAAGGTCTTTTTAGTTAATTTTGTATTTGCAACAGACTCTTGAAGCTTTTAATTCTATGCCATGTTTTTGACATTGCAGATGAATATAGCAGATAAATATTGATTCAGAACATTTGGCAAATCGTCTATTGAGTTCTGTATCCTGTTCCTAACTCTTCAGGGGAAAATTATCAGGCTGAAAGAGGGCAGCTATGGGAAAATTTCTTCACAAGTGAAATTTTTCTTTGTGCCCGTTTTTGAACTGGGCTTTTGAACATGGTCATCAATTTTTATACTTCTTCCTCACTATTATGTTTTAGTGTTGCAATAATATTCAAAATAATGAACATGTTTTAGCTAGCTGTGTAAAAACCCAACTCTTTCTGAATCAGGCTGAATTTAGAGCCACAACCGTATCTCACAACAGTGAGTTCCAGGGGCTATTTGCACATAAAATGTATTCTAAGAGAAATTAAATGCATTTGCTGCCTTTCATTTTTGCTTAAAAAACAGAGGCACAACTTTGGATTTCCCTACAGAGGAACAAGGTACCTAAGGCAAGCAGACAGTGTCCTTGACAGAGCATAGGACCATTCACTCTATGCTTCTATGCAGAAAAGAAAGGACAATGCAAGATTGCATTTTTCCTTCCACACACCAAAGAGCACAGAACACATCCTCAGCCTATCCCACATCTGCTTTTTCCTGCAGATCCACAATGCTCCAGCAGAGACCAGAAGCCACCATCAATCTTCCCAAATGGATGGAGTTCACAAGAAAGTGTGACTACAGTAAAATATCTGAGGAAAAAAAGACCTGGTAAGAAATTATATCCAGCTGAAGCATGCACAGCCCTACATATAAAATATCTTAAAAGCATTTGCAAATACATAGATAGAGTGAAAAATTACACTCCACAGTCAGGTCAGTCAGACTTTGAAGTTATAGGCATAAGCTGCAGCAGTGAAAATATTAAGAAATACCTTTATAAATGTATGGCTGTTTAAGCACTGGAACAAGCTGTCGAGGCAGGTTATGGAATTGCTAGCAATGGCGCTCTTCAAGGCTGGATTTGACATTGCCCTATTAGGGATGATATACGTGGAGCTAAATCATTTCTGCCATGATGCAGCTCCTTTCCAGCCCAAATGAGCCAAATGCAAATGTGATGTGCATCGATACATACTATAGTACAAGGAACGAAACTCCTGCTAAATGAGATCAACACGCAGAAAAGGTGCATCCAATAAAGAACCTTAAATAACCCAGTCATAGGAATGAGTATTGCCACAAAAGGGTAGAAAAATGAAAGCGAGAGATGTTCACACAAATGCATGAGGCATCTGAAAAGGAAACATCCTTTACTATCTGAACAAAATGTGTGTATTGATTAAGAGTATTAAACATACATTTTAAGTGTAAAAGAAAGCCATTCCTTTTAACCTTTGACTTTTTAGCACAAAACATGCTCTCTTCTCTTATGAAACAACTTTTTTAAAAGGATTGTAGAAATGCTTGCAGCAAATTAGAAGCAGCTCAAATGACAGCTACCAATCTGTTAGCTGCAGATAGAAGCTGTTTTAATAATAATAATAAAAAAAAGACAACTGTATTTGGAGACTTCGCTTTGGACAAATAGATTAATTGAGTTCCCACTAGAGTCAGAAGGAGAAAGAGTTTAGCTGGCACTTCTAAAGCAACAAACTCAGCCAATGTCTTCTGTATTTGCTCTGTCATTATGGAGGATCTGGTAGTGATGGTCTGTGCTTAGGCAATGGTCTAAAGATGAATGCTTCAACCTGAGCGGAGCCTCAGAGTCACTGACCTGCAGACCCACCTCCTGGAGTGAAGCAACTGTCCTAAGGGATGATGACATTTGTGTTGATAAGAGACCTTCTGGTAAGTCTCTACAGGAATAGAAGAGCTAAAATTCAACCTGTAAGGGATTCAAGTCAGTTTATGCATACATGCTGTATATGCATACATATATATATATTAGAGCTTATGTATATAACCCTAGGTGTTGAAGTCTAAGCAGTCACCCTAGCTTTTTCAGAGATGGCTAGGCCTTCTGGAGATTAACGCAGCTCATTGGACAAATATGGTCCAAATGAATTTGGAGTTGCCTATTTCTCTCTCTTGACTGCAAAGGAAATTGAGATTGTCTCACTTCAGTTAAGAGAGGAACATTTGGGACACCTGAAATTAGGTGCTACAAACCCTGTTGTTAGGGTTAGTTGTTGACTGAGGTTGGTTGTGCTGCTTCTTGCATCCCTTTCTGTGTAAGAAGGCTCAAAGGAGATATCTTCATTTCACCTGTGTTTGAGAAGGACAGCCCCAGTCCTGTTGCCTCTCGCTAACCATGACAGCTCCAGGACATAGCTGCAGGGCCAGACTGTATGGTGCGAGTGTAACAGACTATCCCAGACAGGCTTTTATCTTCTACTTAAAATCCAGGAAAGAGTGTTCGGGGGAGGTTATCCTTTCCTATAGAAATCAAAAAAAACAACCCTCTGCAACTGGGAATAGACTTGTTAGGGAGTACATCAGGTTATGGGGAAATCAACCTTACAAATATGGAGAATGTCTAAACCCATTCATACAAATTATCTGTGTTATCTGCCCATCCAAATAGGTAATTTTAAACATTTTTATATCTGCCAATTTTTTTCTCCTGCTGCCCCATGTTTTTTTTGTTATTTCCATTTCCCACTGTAAAAGTCAAGAATGGACTTTTTCTAATTAAAGATAAGGTATTTCCAAGTCCTTAATGATCTGCTGAGTGGGTGGGGACATGAATTGCCATAACGTCTAAAATGACAGATTCACTGTATTTCTAAGGCATGGAGTGGTGGCGGTTTATGTCAGTAGGTCTCTTTGCTCTACAGGGTCATTCTCTTGCTCCTCATACGGATAGGAGATGATCACATAACATGAGATTCATAGGGGATTTGCTTTACTGCTGCATCAAAAGGACAAAACCAAAGTCAGAGTCACTCGAAATATTTCTAAGTTGCAGCTGTAATCAGAAAGTCCATTGCTTGAATCAAAGGTTAGAAATAGCATCATGTACAGGTAAACTTGTGATAGTATGCACTTTAGCACTCACAATAGTCTTCTGAGGTTTAAAAAAAAATAATTTCCTCATCTACACTAGGGCTTTTTTCTGTAATTTCCGACAAGTCTGCCACTAATGCTAATACTGTGACATCTCAAATTTACTTGAAGGTGATCACCAGCCATTATTTTAACAACTGCCATCCAGAAGAAGTTAGATGGCTTCTGTCTGAAATGCTAATAACTGCCTGGGGTCTTGTCTGTTTTTGCGTTACTTCTTCCTTCCATTTGAATAATTCAGGGGAAGAAATAACTGGGAATTTTACCAGAAAAGTTTGCACTGTAAGTACAATCTTTGCCATCCATCTTGCACTCTTACATCAGGCATGGGGTTACTGCTGGAAACAGGTAACCTATTGCTTCCTAAAGTTTTTGTATCTCTTTACTACACCGTTACTAACAGTATTGTTATTGGTGGTAGTAGTAGTAATAATACTGCGATGTGTTGCAGGGCATCCATTGAGCTTAGTGTTCTCTAAAGACTCAATGAGAAAGAGCTACTCCCATGAAGATCTTATGGTCTTCATGGTCTGGACTTACAAAGGGCAGGAAATATTTCTTAGATCCACTGTGAATCCAGCCTTCTAAGAAACACATACACTTTATCATACAAAAAGCATAATTACACTCTAATTACACTGTAGTTACATTTTCAACCTAAGATTTCCACTTATCTATATAACGAGGTAGTTCATGGACTGACCAAAAATAATTACAGTGTAAAATGACATAATGAATACACCTGCATTTAAAAATATACAGTCAGATCCTCAGCTGAGTTAAATCATTATCTCTCTGATGATATCAATCTGGTTCCTGTGCATTAAAAAGCAAATCATGGGAGCAATAATATCTCAATTATGTAGTTAACCTTCTGGTTATATTAATTAGTGATGATTAGGCATGGGAAACCATAATTATGTCATGTACATAACATCCCTTTGAAACTGCGTCGTGAATCCAAACACAAAAGGCAGATGTGAACATCTAACCAGGTTAATTTCTGACATCTAGAACAAATCTGAAACTCAGTGATTTGACCCTCTGTCTCCTATCTGAAACACATCCAATGGTGACAGCTCTGGTGGTGTCAAACTTGTAGAAGAAACTGCAGTTTGCATTTGTCCCAGAAGAGAAATGCAAATTAGAACTGTCCCATATTCTGATTTCACATGGTGGATACTAAAACTCGACTTAAAAAAAAAAAAAAAAAAGAGAGACAATTGAAACATTTAGGTCCAGTTCAGTTTCTAAAGGAGGAAGCCCTGAAACTAAAGAAGCACCTTTTCTCTAACTCACCACATTTAGACATTTGCCTGGGGTATGAACAGCTAAAAATCAACACCTCTTGCTCCTGTTTGCAGGAGATCCTGGCAGCCAGAATGTTATTTGCACAGGACCTTTCTGAAGAGTTGCTCCTCGCTGACTCCAAAAACACAGTGGTTGACACTGTACTGGGGAAACTGAGTTTCCTGAGGCAGCTGTCTGGGAAGACCATGGAATTGGGAAAAGGCAGTCAGAGCAAGCAGGATTTTCCACCACTGTCCTCATGCCTAACTTAAGACTGAAATTTCTCACCTTCAAGGATAAAGGGAAAAGCCAATCTGAGCTAACACTCTTCCCCCAGTATATCAGAGATATGCTTTATCCCTGCAGACCATTCCCTCACAGCAGGACTACAGTAAATAATTAATGCATATGTCATTCAGTCCAAGTTTAGAAAAATATTAAATATTTCATTTTTACATAGGCTTTTATCACCTACTGAAACCCACAGAATCTCTGCATTGGAATAGGAATTATGGACCTAAACATTTGTACAAGTCCAGGGTTATTCCTGTCATTCAGATGGCAGCATCCTGCCATCCCTGCAGGAAAAAGGACAAATGCAGAAGAACATCACAGAATTTCCATTAAAATTAATCCTTTGAAAAGTGAATGTCAGAAGAAACTGCATATTTTTGACCAAACAAATATACTTTAAATGGACATTTTGCAAATGTCATGTTGAAACATTCCAAAGTTAGGAGCTGCCAGAATTAAGGTTCCCTGTGTATTCTGCGTAGCATTGCACTTGGAGGCACTTTGTGACACTATTGCCTGGTTTTTGCTTTTATTTTTTTAATCTAAGTAACTTGACTTTGAAAGGCTGACTTGCAAATCTGGCATTTGTAATTCTGGGAAACCCCACTTTGCACACTTTTTCATCTGTATTCACTCAATTATTATTTGATGTATTGTTTGCTTTCTGCTGTGCTAGCAGCAAGGCACACTAGTACAACATGGGCCACAGTTACATATTGCCCCACAGAATTGACAGCTTTGGGGTCTTCAGTGGATCTACTCTAAGGCATCAGGACACTTCATGGTAAACCAGGTTCAATAGAAAACCCTGTCCTGTGAGGAGCCCAGGTCTGTGAGGCCCTGGGCATATCATGTACAGAGCAAGGTGTCATTAGCTGACACTGTCATTCAGGGGACTAAAGGCACATGGCACTTTGCAGGATGTAACCCAGTATGACTTTGGTAAAACATTCTTCCTGGCTTTTAGTTCACCAAACTGTAAAACTGTTGCCTAATATTTACCAGCAGCAGTTCCCAGGCATCACAAGCTGTTCTCTAATGATATTTCCCATTCAGTCTGAGATTTCTGAATGAAATTTCTGTAGAAGGATTACTTAAATGTTTTCTTTTTCACCCTGAAGCTCATTCAATATAATGTTACGGAAGCAACTCTTGCAAATATCTCACTCAAAGGGAGTTTTTTTCTTTTCTTTTGCTCTTGGCAGTGGCTGTAACAAGAATGACAGCACAAAACACAACAGAAAGTTATAAACGTTACTTTTCCTCTGCCAGCAAACAAATTCCCTGATTACCACCATCCTAGATGGGAAACTGAGACACTCTGCTTTCAGAAACTCACACCCTTGCCTCATCCTGGGGCTGCAGGGTGTGTATAAATTGAATGCAATGCTACTGTCATTTCAGTTGATGCTCCTGGCTTGTATGGATGCTGATCCTTTTGAGGTCAGCCTGAAGATGAGCTTCACCCACAGACATTGTTTGGGACTCCTTGGGAGTGACAAATTTGGGACCTGTCAGGCAAAGACGGGTCACCCTTCTCTACACCTGACTAAGAAGAGACACCAGCAGAGGAATAAACAATTGAGGGAAGGTGTTTTTCATCACTTCAGTGTTTTCTTGCTTTTACTTCAACTTGCTGCACAAACAAGGCAGTGCTGTTTGGCCCCACTCTTTGATACACACCTCCTGACACCCAACAAAAAGGTTGACATAATCTGACAACAAGCATGAGCCCCCTTTTCCCTGCTGTCATCCTTTTCTTCATCCTGCCATGCAGATCTCTCTTTCCTAACCCCACACCCCTTGCTCAGGTTGGGATCCTTCCCTGTCACAACCTGGCACATTCTCTGTTCCTCCTGCTGGCCTCTTCCCCCTCAGCACTTTTTTTTCCCATCAAACCCACTTCCACTGCAGAGCTGTGCACAGCTTCTGAAGAGCTGGCACAGGTCAGACCATGCCAGCGGCTGTTGTCACAATTTAACAGTAGAGATGATTGAATTAGAGGCTTTGGCATGGCCTTGTTTATCAGTATTAATGAGGCTGAACCAATCATGCAATTCCTTGGGGTCTTTTGCCTCACTCTTCCCTTTCCCTTCTGTAATCTTGACCGTTCACTCTATCCCACTCCTTTCCACCTCAGCCAGCTGCTCCAGAGATGCTGGGTGCAGGACCGGTGAGGCCAAGGCTTGGCTCCCTCTGTTAGGAACATAGATGCATGGGCAGGAGACAACAAAATAGGAGGCAGAGTGTTGGGGGATGCATACATCTACAGGACTTTTCTTGAGTGGAAGAGCAAGAAAATGTAGTTTGGAGGGGGTTGAGTTTTTCTAAGAAAAATATATGACCCTCCTCCAAACCTTAATTCTATATTGTGGCTTGGCATATTTAGTTATCCCCCACCATAGCAGATGACTGGGCTTGAGTACTACAAGCATGAAAGGAATTTAAGAAATTAAATGTAAAGATGCAGAGCTCTGTCCACAGGTAAATTTTCCTGCCATCAAAAAGCCAGCATGAAGGTTTTTGGGTCTGGGTTGCCACTGCTGAGATTTTGCATAGAGAGTCATCGCTGCGGTTCAGACTCATGACACGGCGAAACTCTGACAAACTTGGATGTGATTGCACAAACAACGCTGCCTCAGCAAGCTGTTTGGGCACGTTTCCCTCTCCCTTTCCAACTTACCTTCCCAGCAAACTCATTAACCACACAGATGCACTAAAAGTGCTTGGAACAGAAAAGAGAACAGAAGGAATGAAAACAATTCTTCTGCTAAAAGAGCTGGGTTTTATGTTAGTTCTTCGTCTGCACCTTCCCCTGCCTGGGTGCAACACAAAGGAAATCTCTGCAGCTGATCTGGGACTTCATAAACCGAGGGATTATGTGCTACAGATACTGACGGCACCCTTTGCTTACAGCCTGGCAAACACCACAACAGTAATCTCCTCTCTGAGATAAAGTCCATCAATCTTATTCTTACACCAACCTGTTCCCCTCTGCCCCTCAGACAGAGCTGGAAGAGAAGCCCTCCTCAGAAAGGATGCTAAAATCTTTCCTTCCTCGGCGTCCTCCTATTTTAACTTATTCTTTCGGCTGGCCTCCCATCAAAGTCAGGTCAACACATATCCATTTTCTGTGCTGAGCTGACTAGTTTTCAATAACAATTTCTCCTTCGTTTTGTAACAGAGATCAATAAAACTGCCCCTCTGTCATATTGGCTGAGATTCCAGCAACGTCATTTGCTCTTTATTGTTGCTACTGCTTTGTTGTGTTTCCCTTTTTCCTTTTTCTTTTTTTTTTTTTTTTTTTTCTTTTGGCAAGGCACAGATCAATTTAACAAGATGAAAACAACTTAGACTTTCACTCAAGGTAAAATCTGCACTTCATAACCCAGGATGTAATTTACAATCCTGTCATTAAGCTCCGTTAATCCTATTATTATGAAGATAAATAATTACCCATAGCGAAGAAAGGGATTCCCAACAGAGTAGAATTATATTTTCCATCAGTAATGAAAAATATCCCTGCCGCAGTGACACTGGAAATACAGATAGTGAGTACTCCCAAGAGTCCCAGGAAAGGTTTGCTACGCAGGCAGTCCTTCATGGAGCTCGAGAGGGTAGCAGTCAGGAGAATCAGCATCAGGCTCACCAAAATCTTGCCCCTGGCCAAGAGACTGGACTGGTGGAAGTCCTTCCAGAGGCTGAAGGACGCTAGTGAGTAGAGCTGCAGATCTTGGTGATCCAGCTGCATCTTGTGCATCAGTTTACAGAATTCACTCTCCCACTTCTCCCCAATGAGGTCCTGGGTGACAGAGCCATACGTTTGGAGGTAGTAAGTGATTTGGATGGCTCTGGCTGATTTGACTCTCTGGTCCTTGCTGTTTGGTACTTCCATGACCCCTCCAAGCTGGTGGCCAATAAAACTGCTCCTTCCATCCTGGGAGGGAAAGTAAAAAAGATGAGCATGTGGTTATCCTGCGTAAGATGTGATACAGTGATACTGTTTGACTCTACCTTCCTTTCGCAGACATGCCAAGAGCTCGACTCAAAGACCACTGCAGTCAACAGCAGTCGTGCCATTCACTTCAGTGGGCTTTGGGACGCATCCCTATTCCCTGCCACAGCTCTGTTCCTTACTCATTATAGACTCATTTGCAATTCTTTGCTGCAGTTCAGGGACTGCCCAGATATTCATTGCGGTCCCAGATGTTCGGGAACTGAAATGTAACATGCAAGCTCCTCACCCCACAGGGGAGGATTACGTTCCCACATTTTAACTGTGACAGACAGCAACAAATCTCCAGTTACTGATGTATGAAATGTTTGAGATGAAGATCAATTTCTGGAAGATTTGTGATTTCCTGACACTTTGGAAATGCTATTAAAAAGTTGGAATGTACAGAAAATGAGACCTGGTTCCTCAGTACACAGATGTACATGTAGACGGATCCAGTTTAATAGCTACTCTGGCTCTAGAACAATATAATTAAAATCAGACTTTTTGAATTGTTTATTTGAAGTTTCATAGACTTCTATCAGTGGCACAGAGATAAGAATCTGCCTTACACCTCGATTTAGCCAGGGTTTGTTTTTTTATATTTCAAGAATATAAAACTTACTCTGGTCTCACTTATTTCAGTATATGCTAGGACATAAAAACTCCTTGACAATCAGTAAAGGACACATCAGGTGCACTCATGATCAGCCCCCATCTATTTACAAGACCAGGCTACTTTTGTGTAGAGTCATCTGGTCCCATTTAGATCTTTTTGTTTTCTTTTTTTGTAAGAAAGGTTTTGTAAGAAAGGTTCTTGCTTTTTAGCCACTGGTTATTCTAGCTCTCTAGAATAACTGTGATGTGCCCCTTTCAAGACAGGAGAAGCTTGTGTGGATTTAGATCAAACCCAGTTGCAAACTGAGGAAGAAGACTCGGTAGATTGGATAAAAATGTCCTAGCACAAGTAATCTATCAAAAACTCTAAACCCAGGGATTAAACATCTATTGCACACCAGAAAACATTTTGCTTTTTTTGTGTAAATGGGATTAAAAGTTTTCATATCTCTTTCCTCCTGTATTTAATAAAAACATAAAATTATCAAGCCAGTTCATATATAAAACATCTTGCAGCAGCGAGTTCACGTGAAATAATACTCTGCCTAGATGTGCTATGGGAATGAGCTGACTGACAGCCTGAATTTGGGAGATGTTCTGCCCTACACACACACATGGAAGCAGTCATCTGAAAAAGGCCAGAAACATTTGGGGGAGACACTTTTAACATCTATTACATCCAACATCATTAACCATTTCTAGAAACACCTGTGCTGCACATAAGTCATTATCTGAAATTGCCAGACTTGCTCATCATAATGATTCCCATCCTAAGGAAAAATCAATGAAGCAAGGTACCAGGCTATATGAAACATAGATGTCTTCCAGGATGTCTGCTCATAGAGCAAATAAATATCAGAAACTGAGAGACAGTGCTGAAAATGTTTTATATACTCACCTTGCCTTGTCTCTGGTATGTAAAGGAGGTAATCCTCCCACTGAGAAATTTCTGCCTATGCCTGCTTTCATGGCAGGAGTTCACACTGTTTTCAGCATTTGCCTGCCACAGCCCAGGGAACGTGACAAAGTGCTTTTCAGAAGTTCATTTTTTCCCTATTCCCAGTTGTTATTTCCCATTGAAATAATGGCTTCTGGCGAGGTATCCTGGCACGAGCTGACATGAAAGGTGATTTGCAGTCTAATGCCAGCTTCTCAAATCACCTGAAGCCTCATTGCAAATGTCATATAAGCAGAGACAGCTAGCACAGAGGGGCAGCTGGTGCTGTTTGGGCTCCAAAAAAATCCTCATCTCTGGCATTTCATGTTAGAATCCTGTTTTGATTCATTATTTCTATTTTTTTCTAAGGAGAGGTCACACCTAACACTCACACACTCACAAAAGGTACATTTCCAAGCTGGTAATTAAGGTTTGAGAAATGCAGTCCCTGCTCACACCAGATGCAACTTTGCTGTTAAAAATCCCCTTTGCCACTGCTTTGAAATTTTAGGGAGAAATGTCATATTTCCTCAGTATATATGCAGTGTTGACATTCAAACGTTTTCAGCCACTGCAGGATACTTTAGCAGCACAGCTTCAAACTCAGACAATGGATTGTAATTCAGATTTCATTGATTCACTATGCAGCACGCACGGCAAGGTTATGGGAAACTTTGCGATGACCATCTGCCTTCCTTTGCAAAGGTGCACCGAACGACGGCAACATTTCAAAAGAGGCAACAGAGCAAGCACAAATAAATCATGTTCTGCTGTATCTCCCATGAAACAGAAGATAAGGGCTATTTGTTACACTGATGTACAATAGGGCACCCAGCTCATATGTCAGCAAAATAGAGAGTGAGTTTTCAGATGGAATCGAGGAAATCACAGATGCTGAATTGCTTTGAGGTCGTTTTGTCCATCCCCTTCCTTCCAAAGGCAGATTGCTTCCGATCTATGCAAGGGTTTTGCCTTTGCTGCTTTTATAGCACGCAAACACGAACCTGCCACCATGGCATTTGGGAAAATGGGGCCCTTTTCTAATACAGCTCACATGCTGGCTTTCCCAAATGCTCCAAGTGAGATAAAGATCCTGTTGTGCTGGGCAGGGCTGTCACATCAATGGTTGCAATTCCTCAGCAAGGAAGACAGAAGAAAGATGGGAAAAAAATACTGCCTTTCATCCCATTTTACAGATGGAGACTGAAGTGTGGGAAAATGAAGACCCAGCTGCCAACATGACTTTCAGCATTTCCTAGAGGCCTCCAAGACAGGAGTCTAACTACCTCTTGGTGTCTCATGGGCACTTCAAGGGAGTTATTCACCATCCCAAGTTCTCTGTTATCCTCCAGGACCATCTTGGTGAAAGAAAGAGACATGAACAGCTGAGCTCCTGGGTTAAGCCTAATGTTTGGGAAAAAAAATGAGGCCACAGTGACTTGTATAAACAAGGCCTGAAGACCAGGCAGGTTTTGAACAAGATGCCTCATTCTGCCTAGTTCCTCAAGGAAAAAAAAACACTTTCTGCTGGTAATTAGCACGTCCTTTCTGGTATATGCCTACACGATGCTATTTTTAATTTCATAACAATAGTTTCGTGTTTCAGACTACAGATCCCTTACACCTTTTGCCTACATATGTTGCTACTCTCTGATCTTATAAAAGAAAAGCAAATTAGAAAAATAGAGTCATAATAATACTTATTGGTTGTACACCATTTTACACCCATGTATCTCCAGAAGACCTACAACACAAGATGATAACTGTCTTTAGCAAGGTCACTAGCATGGCTGGAGCCTGAATGTAAGATTCCCAGGCTGTGTCTATGTGTCTTTCTCTTTCTTTTTTTTTTTTTTTTTTAATGTCTAGTGAAAACTTCACAGTGTCTGTTCTCCCAGAGGACAAAAATGGCCATCATCCATTCTGATGGCAGCTAATTCTTTCCATATCTGAGCATCTTGAAAAATGGCATGAAGTACAGATCACTTGCTGGGGCATGTGATATTTGATCTTCAACAGGGGCCAAGCAAAAATCTTTGCTTTGATAGATACTATTAAATTGGGTTTTGTGTACTCACTTCTCTTTTTCTAGATGGCCCAAAACCATTTGGTGGATTTAGACTCTGAAAGGGAGGAGGACGAGAACTAAGGACTCTCAGAGGAGTGAGAGATGACAGATGTCAACAGCATCATCCACCTTTTCCCTCAGGATGATGGATTTTGCCACCTATGTTTATGCAGACCTGGCCTTGCACATGGTTGAAAATCCAAACTCCTTGTCCATTCAGCAGTAAAAATCATTAATGGTGAATGGATGGATGCAGGATAAACCCCTACCATATTTCAGGGTAGAAACTTGTCTGTAAAGGATGCTTGGACCCTTAATATCCTAAGAAGACATGTAAATTGCATGGGGATGTTTGGCTTGCTCCAGAGCTGAGTGCAGGACCTCTCAGGATAAACAAGAACAGCTGCTCCTACTGAGCTAAATATCTTTTGCTGGTGCTAATGTGGGCCTAGACCCTCTCTGCATGCAGCCCAGAGGGATACTAGCAATACTTCCTTACTACTAAATTACCTGGGACCTTTTTTGTTTCCTTAATAGTTTCAGTGCAGCTGCTGCAGCCCTGACTCCTATCCCTGGGGTTCCGTGTGGTCACTGCCTGCTGCCACACCAGCCCTGGGCAGATTGCCTTCTCCTCCCTGCTTCGAATGGCACCAGCCTCCACTGACTTCCTTCTCCTGGGAAAAACAGAGGGTTTAAGGTATTTTGGAGATGGCATGGCTTCTGCCTTCCCAGCACCCTGCTCAGTGGAGGCTAGGGCTGGTGAAAGGCTTAAAAGTCATTTCAGATCCCTGGCAAGGAGGAGAGGAGCCCTTGTACCCTACTGCCAGATCACTCTCATTCATGTACATTCGCAGAACCTTGCCAGCAAATTTATCTCCGTCTTTATTTTTCTTTAACTGCTACCTCTTATCAACTAGAGTGATGGATAATTATCAAGCTACATTCTAGAAATGTTAGGATAAAGAATTCAATCCTGGTTAAACTCTATTTTATCTTAAAAGCTTAAAAATGTTCAACAGAGGGTGACCAAGAGTGTCTGTTGAAATATATTGTGTGATAAACATCCTAATGAGATCAATGCAGTTGTTTCTGCCCATGATAAGGACATTCCTACTCTACCAAATGTAGGTCATAGAAAGTATTACACTAAAATCCACAGAGGTTAGGATGAAGTCAATTGTTTTAGTTTACCTAAAGTTTTCAAGGTAAAACAGAATAAAAAACCCCTTTCTTCAAGACATTATTTAAGGTTTAATATATTTGGTTGCTCCTACCTCCCTCTAGCTCACTGTAAAACTTTGGAGGGAGTTTTCTCCCCATCCGAATTGATTTCTCTGTCCTTGTCCCTAGTATAGTTATCCATGGAGACCTTATGCCAGTCAATCCGTATTGCACAGCCACCAATTAACAACAATTCCTGAAGCATCCCTTTCAAACGGTCGCACATAATGCTGATTTATGCAAGCACAGCAGTTTTCCTGCCCTCAGAGCTGTGTAGGTGCTCTTGCGCACCCACCAGACTGCTTGCTGTGCTTGTCCCTGTGCAGCTATTCTGTATGGCTCAGTGATGGAGAGGGAGTCCAGGGCAAGTGAGCCCTGAGGGCAACACATTTGAGGTAAAACTGCACCTCAGCTGACTGGGAAGAGGGATGCAGCAATGGCCATGTGGTCTGTTCACTCAGCAAAAATAAAATGCATGAAAGTGGCCGTGAGAAGCTATCCAGGAAATAATCCTGTAGCTCTCTGCTGCAATAAAGAGCAATTCAGTTATTTCCAGCTACCCGGCAATGATGAGGTTCAGCTCATCAGCTAGTCAAACAAATTTGTTTTATAGTCACTGGGAAGAGTCAGGCACATCCAAAGGATGATCTGCCCCATCCTAAGGCAGAGGTAAAAACCAGACTTGCCCTCTGCAGTTGTCTGTCTCTTTTTGCAGCAGAGGCACAAGATTACTTAAGACTTGATCCTAGCTTTTATTAGATGAAAAAGCTAGGAGAGATTATTTCACCCTCAGTTACAGATGCAAACACAAAACTAGCTGACCTGTCTTGTCATCCTTGGCTCATATTGGCCCCTTTACAGGCATGTCCTGCACGTTAACAAGCATACGGACGTTGAGCCCCCTCCCAGCAAAATCAAGGACCACCAGAGTGATTTTTAAGTGAAGGACATGTGTACCCAGAACATCCAAAAGGCAACCAGAACCATCTGGCACCTCTGTCTGATGAGCCTGGGCTCGTGCTCCTTTCCTTTACTGCTTTGGGTTTCTAGTTTTTGATCAGATAATTTGAAAAGAGACAAGCACAGGAGAAAAGGATTTCAAAAGACTTATACACTCTAGTATTAATAACAGAGAATAAGAGAACTGTTCCTAACACAGATCTATTTCTTCCAAGTAAATCAAATTATGGAGGAATTCATAAGGGTGCAATAGCAGAGTGTGATTGCTACTGGAGACCTCTTCTGTGTGGAGGAGCTTCTGGTGCGGGACATACTGTATTTCTGAGTGTTCCTCCCCACTTTGCTCCTTCAGTATCACCTCATTAGGTTTTCAGCTGTCAAGAGACGGGAAGGCCAGAGGGAAAGCAGAAAAGGCTGCCCCTCCACCTTTGCTTCCCCTGCACATCCCTCAGAAATGAAAGTACGAGATAAGCTCTTTCCCTTCCAGACCAGCTCACTCCACACCAAACCTTCCCTCCTAGACTGTATTTCACCTTTACATCCTTTGCAAGCCTCCTGTATTCTTTGTCCTATGTTCAAGCTCTTCATTGCTCAACTGACTCCTTCACTCTGAAGGTCAGATTCCCATTCGGTCTCTTTCAGATCCCATCCCCGTTCTTTTGGGAAAAGTGTTGTAGATTTACTGCCCAGTTCACTCCCAGCATAGCTTTGTTCCCGGTTGTCCTAAACTGCACCTGTGCATCCAAGGACACAGTGGTGTCCTTGAAGCTGCGGAGCAATACCTGTGTTGGGTGTGATTACACACCTCCTCTACGTGGGGAAGGGTATTGCTGGAAGATGAGCGGTTACAAACAGCACAAAGAGGACCACAAACATTGGGAGGTAATTTCAGGGCACAGCTGGCCTATCTGCCTTTTTCTTCTTCCCTCCACCAAAAGCAGGATCACAGGCACAGCAGTGAAATTAGCTTTGGCACTGACAGTTCAGGCAGCAGCAGGTGAGTTGGTGGCTGCACCCCAGCCCTGCAAGATGGAGCTAGGCGGGAAGGGCGCAGATGGCTTTGGGTGCCCAGTGGCCTGGAGACTGGTGAGATGCCAGGAGAGGAAGCCCTGCAGTGGGTGGCTCAGCAAAACTTGACATTAGTTCACCTTCCACAGGAGATTCACGTCAACAGGACCTCTCAAGTCGTAGGTGATCCTGGGTGGATCTACCAGGTCAGGTCTTAAAATACCACTGCCCTCTTGTTTCCAGCAGGCACAGAGCCATTGCTCCCTCCCCACTTTATATTGCCCTTTGAGTTTGTGCTCTGCCCTGTCCAGGATCAAAAGCCCTCGAGGCAGTCACCTTGGGCTAAGCCCTCTGCTTTTCACTGCCTGTCCCTGCCAGTGGAGCTTCCCTGGTATCACAGAACAAAAAGTCAGGCTGCATCTAGCCCCTAAATCCCCCAGGATGAAGGATGATGGTAAAAATAATCACTGTGGACTAGCACGGTTTCCCCTGCCCATCCATGAATGGGTTCATGTCTGAGGTATGACTATGGACAAAGTAAGTAAGTGGGAAGTGTGTTTTGTGGGGGGATTTATGTAACAAGAAAGTGGTCGATGATGCAAAAGAAGTGGTGTTTGTTGTGACTGTAAAATAAAAGTGGGGCTATGGAGCGGGGTGCCCTAAAGAGACTGGAGGTGTGAAAAAGAGGGAGGCAGGAACGAGTAAACATAGGGTGAGGGATAACGAAGCAGCAGTTCTCACTGCACCCTGACCACCCAGAAAGAGGGCAGGAGAAGGCAGGTGGGAGCAGAGTTGCTTTGACATCCTCCTGCAAACAGCAGAGCTGTGTCTCCTGCGCCCTGTGCTGCCATGGCAGTGGCAGCAGATGAGCACAGTGCTGCGCTGCTGTCCCTGCTTCATCTCTTGCTGCCTTCCCATCTCCCTCCAGCCTTCCTCCTTCCCACCTCCCCACAGAGACCCAGACCACATGGTAGCATCGAGCAGAGCGGCAATAACTCAGGGCTGGGTTTAGCTACCTTAAACCGATCCCCTACCCCAACAGAAGAATAGGAAATAGCAAGCATTTCCACCCCAAAAGTCACACTTCAGGCTGGGTAACACATGTGTTATTTCTTCCTGCTGGTGTCTATCTGCTCCTGGGCATCTGGTTTGCAAGCTCTGCATGGCTGTACTGTGCTGCCCTGGACCTGTGTGTACAGATGTGTTCCTGATTACTGTAGATTTTTGGCTGCATTCCCCCACCTGCACTGTTTGCAGGTCAGCTCCAGAGCATGGCAGGTTGATTCAGCTAACCAGGAGCTTTGCATTGAGGTGTGAGAATTTCCTCAAAAACTGTTTTTCTACCCCAGGACTTCCATGCTTCTTCACATCACCAAGCAGGACAGTGTCAATATTTTTTCATATATTAAAATCCTGCTTTATGACAGACTTTTGCGAGGAGGCGCCAGATGGCTTTAGGAGGGGAAATCCGAGATCCTGCATTGCTTGGTACAATTGTGGTCTTCTGCCTATGCAAACTGGGACAACATCTAGGCCTCTGCCAGGTGCTAAGCCATGAAGAATACCCAGGTCCAACTAAAAACACCTGAGTTTCTCCCTAGCACAGTTAGCGTTCATCCCAAAGGATTTTGTTTGTTCCAGGGAGAAACGTAGGAATGAATCACTAAGGAGACAGCAGTACCTCAAGGGACATGTGCAAACCACCAGTATTTGGATATATACAGTCAAACACTCACATTCATGTATGCAGGCATGTGTGTGAAGAACACTTTTACCATCTCTCATATTTGGCAAATTCTAGGAATCTATAGCTTGAATACTATATATTAAAGAATATTCCATGATTTCATCCACAGCTCAAACTCAATGTTAAAAATGTTCAAAGGAAAAGAAGAAAATTACATAGAGAGTAAAAAGACAAGAAGTGATTTTTCAGTGCAGGCCAGTGGTTCATCTAGCGCAGTTTTCAGTCTCTGTGCATTTCTAAAGCATGACACACCAAGATAGTGTCTTCCATAACATGGCTGGAAGATGCCTTTGGGAGTCTCATAGTTATTGCGGATTTTCCAGATCTTTAACAAACAAAGAAGTGAAATGAGCTGCTGGGAAGGGGGAGAAAGAATGCAACTGTTCATTTTTGAACAAATAAATCCTTCTCCTAAATGCAGGGATTTAAATGAAATTGGCAATAAAAAGTAAGCAAGATTAATGAATTAAAGCTATCTTGTGCCCCAGTGAAATACAAAAGAGTTTTGTTATCTGAAGAGGGTCATTACTTTCTCCAAATGGAAGTAAATAGGACAATATTCCACCAGAATGCTTTCTGTCTCTTGTGAAGGTCTAATCTGAAAGTTTTCTTGAAGTCCATGGAGTTATAGGCTAAACAAGAACCTAATTCTTAAAGTAAAAAAAAAAAAAGACAGCAAACCCCACTAAAAATCAAGAAATCCTCCTTTCTTGTCATCTTTCCATATCAACAAAAGCAAAAAGGCACAAAACTGTTTGCAAAACATCACCACGCACTTCATATGCCCAAGCTGAAGGGTTTCGAGGGGACGAGAATGGGATCCAAAGATTATCCCTAACAGGAGATCCTAAAAAGGGGTCACACATTTTCACTGACAGGTTTGTAGGCCCTCTTGTTTTCTGTGCATCCCACTGTGTACCGCTACTAATTGTTTTTCCTACACTGCTTGAAGTCCGATACACACAAGAAATAGGAAGAAAACCTGCCAGGAAGCAAAAGGAATTGGATTTGCCCAATTTTACTACTCCATCTAAAGGAAATGTTAAAAAATAAACAGTAGAGAATAAAAAGTGAGGAGTAAAGCAGATCCACAGGAATCATTTAAGCTCTTACAATCTGAAGTTTCAATAATGGCACAGAAAAGGGTGCTTTTTTTCTTTTTAAATTATGTTTTATGTTGGCAAACATCTCTTTAATTTTCTCTTGTCTCTGCTCTTCCTGGTTTCTCTGGGGACCAGCAGCCAAAGTACTGAGACGCTGCGATAATGTTTTATCAAAGGCAAGAAGAAAAGAAATAACTGAGAATCACACAGAGACAAGTGTGATGTGGCAAGATTTTGGGGCTAGCGTGGTTTTGAGGTTAACCTCCAGCTAAGCAGTTTGCAGGCTTAACTAAGCCCAGCCTTTGAACGCAAGGTGCTGCTGTGCTCTTACCCAAGTCCTATCAGGAGCTTCCACTCTTGCAGTGCTCAATAAGATATAACAAGGCACTGAGCAAAGCAGATACAGTTAAGGACACTTAACACTTCCTGCTGAAAATTCTTCCTTTTTAAGAGATAATTAATCAGTTTTCCCTCTTTTTTTTTTTTTTTTTAATCTCAAATTTGGCATTGTGAAGCAATTTCTCTACCCTGAATCATCCCCCCTTCCCTCCAGCACACACTGGTTTTTAATGAGTTTGGCTATTTGTTAGCTGGAGAGAGCCAAAAAAATGTCTAGTTTCAGATGGTTTTGCTTTTTTTTTTCATAACATTGGACCAGAATCTGGAAAGGGGGAGTGGGAATGAGGCATTTAAGTAGATCTGTATTTATGCATTAAAATATAACTGAAGCTGGGGTTCTGGATCTGCATATGAGATAGCTGAGTCCCACCCAAGGTACTTTTGAATTCAGTATGTTCAAAGAGATTTTTCACCCCGACATATGAACATCAGCAGGTAGTTTATATATTTGTAAAATTTGTCTCAAGATCACCTTGTAACATGTGTCCTTCATGATAAAATCTTATATTCTTAGTAGCCCACAGAGATGAAGGTGGTGTCATGTGTGGTTTTCTAACGTGTTCTCTTTAATTCTTTAATTCTTTAATTCCAGTCAAAAAAGTAAAGCTCATGGCACCATCTCTACTTTGGACTTCTCATTGCCTCCCATCACTGGAGACCTCTCCCACTGGAAGTTTGCTGACATTATGAGGGCCAGCTTTTCTTTATTTTTTTCAGCCGTACTCTGTGGGAGAGGGTGTCTCGTGCTGTCTCAGATGACACAGAGAACATTTGCAATGATAAGCAGGTGTTAAACAACAGCATGCGACAACCTGAAAATTTTACATCAGCCCAAAACCTTCATCTAGAGATTGCAGGAGTTGCTAACAACTGCTGCTGATCAAGCTCCCCATGCTGGCAGCAATTCATTCCAATGCAGCCGTTTTACACTGCTGAGGCCTGGGAGGACCCACACGAAGTACAGCAGATGCTGAGGTCTCAGTTCAGACCATAATCACTGGTCACCAGTGAGGCTCTGGCATGGCCCAAGACCTCGCTGTGCAAGGTTCCGTGCAAACGCACAGCTGGAGAACCTGCCCATGCTCCATAGATCTTCCCATCTGATGCTGGAGTTTCCTTAGTCACTGTATTTCACAGTACGAACTGGTGATGCTGCCAAAGGAGGGGTCCCTTCCCTCTCCTTCCTGAGCCTGCACCTCCTCCCTGCCAAGCTTGGGAGCAGCAGTTCATGTGGCAGGTGGTGAACTGGACTGGAGAACTAATCCAGATTTATGCAGACTCAATGGGAAGGAAAAAAGAAAAAGAAAAAAAGATTTAATTCCCTCCTTGCTGCCAGCTGGCTCAGGGTTTCTTTAATTCCTGTGCTCAAACCCTGTAGTCTGGTGGTGGTGTCAGCTATGCAACACCTGAATAGCTTCATCCTCAAGGTGGCTGTATTTCACAGCTGAGTATTTGTCCTTTCGTGAGAGTACACAGTAGCTATTAACTTCAAGTAGAGTTTCTGATTTGGATGTGCCTCTTCAGCCAGAACAGGACTCAAAACATGAAAAGCCAGAATTTAGACTCTGAGGCCCTGGGTCAGGTTGGCTAACCAAACCTGCCAGGTTAGAAATGTCAGGACTACCAGGCTGCCTGCTCAAGGATAAGAGAAATACGGGGCACTTCTGGAGGGCAATTTTGATCTTAAATGGCCTGAATCTCATTCTTAGGGTTTTTAGTCCTCCTAAAGCCTACAATGTTCCAAACCCTAATTTAAGTACCTTCATTAAATGCTTGAAGTTAGGTTATATGTATGCCTAGATTTATATGTTAATGTAGAGGTATTTTTAAGAATGAGTTCAAAATACCAAGTAAGACGAATATTTAGTTACTGTGTGCAAGTACTTCTGAAGAAATGTAGTATATTCATTGTAAATAATCATCATAACAACAACAACAACCACCACCTTTTCGACTTATCTTAGATGTTTCCCTGCAAGCCATCAAAACTTTTTTCCCCAAATACACGTTTTACGGTTACTTTAATGTAATACATGTTTTTAAAAAAAAGGCTTTTCAAAGTACCCTGGAGTGCAAAGTGATTTTTCAATCTATATTAGTGTAACCTGTTTGGAAAGGTTTTAGTTCTGGCAGAACAGGAAGGACTGGACTTTTAATTAAAAAAAAAAAAAAAGTTGCAGATGGTGGGACCTTGTAGTATCTAGCCACCTTTGAATTTCAAACAAATAAATATATAGGGAAAAATTCTGATAAAGTAAGCCAAAGAGTAATCAGATGGTAAAGCACTTCCAGAACCTCAGCGTGTGTCTTCTGAGTACTCTGCAAAATCTCAGTCTCCCTGCTGCAATAAACTGCCAGTATCTGGCAACCTATTTTGCAGGAGGATGGCATTTAATTCCAGTTCCTTCAGTGAAAGCTAATTCCTTTTAAAGATTAATGTATTTTAGTTCTTTTGCAACTGTCCAATAATAATTTCCAAAAAGAGTTTTTCAAAACTATTTCACAGATTTGGTGTGAGACAAAGCTGCAATGGGCTTCAGAAGAAGCCTTGATTTTCCCCATGAAATTATTCTGGGAAGTTTTTTCTAATGTCAGTGCAAATGTAGATTATACCTTAGGTCATTCAGAAACACTTTACCTGGCACGTCTTTGCTATAACGATCTTAAAATTTAGCATATTCCCATACTTATGAAAATTTCATGGAATTTTTTTTTTTTTTTGGTGATTTGAAATGAAAGTATGGTGGGATTCAGCTCACCTAATTTTAACCAGCTGAAAGGTAAATGCATAATCTGAACATTCTTTCTCTGGTCCATGATGTCTCTGAAGGGTGAATTCATGCCCACCTAATGTAGTTGTTTAGAAAAAGTGAAGTGCCTTGCTTCTGGAGGTTCACCCTTCTCTCCTCTGATTGAACACTGGACCCAGTTTAGATTAGATGCCAAACATAAAAGGGCTCAAATTAGAAGAAATATATCTCATCTTTGGGATGGGTTTTCCCATCATGTCTCTCTGTATGAGCATCCACAAACTGCTACATCAGTGGCAGGACAGAGTAGGGTCACAGCCTGATGTTGGGGACATTTGTCAAGAAGAGGAGAAGAAACGGCCTGACTCCACAATCCATTTCAGAAACATCACCAACCTGTTCCTAGATACTTGGTCTGCAATCACACTCAAGGTGGACAAAAAATAGTAGAAATGATACAGCTGAATATTTTTTAACTGTCCTGCTCAACTGAGTTTTAAGACTGTCTGCTACAAAAACTTTTCCCTGGCACAACCAGAATATAATTAATGAATGACAAAATTCAACAGGGACAAAATGGAGCCAATTTGTGACACTGGTGGTATGAAGCTATTCAAATTTGAAGTGCTGGTGAACAATCAGATGATGCACAACATGGCAAAACAACTTCAAGGTTGGCCCATCCAAAATCCACACAGTCAGCACAAAACTCCAGAAGAAGACTGATTTCATTCGAGAAAGATGACAAAAGGACCAAGGTAAAGCAACAATCTATTAAGGCTTCACTGATTATTAACACATCATCTACAGCCTCCAAAGCACTGTTCAAACTCAATGTACAGAGCTGTCTTTGTTCTGAAGAGCTTGATCTGTAAGAAGGTGAAGGATGAAGGACAACACCGAGTAGTGAAATGTCCATACTTGCAAAGCAGTGTCAGAGTCAGAAGTAAAATTAAGTGCCCTTTCCGTGGAGACTGCAAAATCCCAACTTTAACATCAACTTTGTCTTTGACCTTGGTCCTATCATTTAAGCACTGCAACCTCAATTCAACATTTGCAAAACTCAGCTCACAGGAATCTGTTTCAAGGGAGGACCCTGGATTGCCCTTTGGGGACCAGAATGCAAACAAAACTCTTCAGAAAATTGTTTTCTTTTCTGTTTGGGTTTCTAACTGCTCCAGTTCTGTCTGTGTAAATTTTCTGACTCAGCTGCTGCTGACATCTCCTCCTTGTTTAATATTATCTGTGAATTTCATTCCTGTGCAATTCAATTCCACTTCCCGATAATTAACAGAGATGTTAGATGAGACCAGACCTAACACAAATTCTCCAGATACCCTGCAAGGTACCTTCCATAAACTTGTTACATTATCATTTATCATGATTCTTCGTTTACAGTCTTTTAGCCAGTTTCCAACCCACATGACTGATTTCCCAACCAAGCCAATCTGAATTAATTTTTCTCTTAGGATTTCCTCATACTCCTGCACGGGCCAGGGAATGAGCTAGACTGACCTTATAAACCTTTTACATCTTTGACCTCGTGATGTTACACACACAAGGCATGAGATTGCTCATAAAATTCCAACAGCTCTTTGACTGAATTTCTTCAGCTGCACCACAGCACTCCTTAATGAGGGGAAAATCAGTGTAAGGGAGAGGAAGATCTGAGTTGCAGCAGAATATGAATTCTTGAATAATGGTCCTGCACCAAAATCACCATCCGACACCCCAAACTGCTCCTGCACAAAGCAGCATCTGAAATGTTTTCCTTTCTGTCCACTGTATCCTCATTGAATACAGTGGAAAGACCCAGTTTAAACTGGTCCTATCACTTCAGGATGCACTTGAGTTTCTTTGAGTTTCTTTCTGGGCTATTCTCTATCCTGGTTACTTTTTATTTAGCTACTCTAAAGGAAGTGAAAAAATGTCCTATTCTGCCTTTATTTTTCCTTGTCATTTTGCTACTTCAAAGAGTAACTGGGTTTTCCACAAAAAAAGTATATCAGAATCATTCCTAAAGGAGCGTTGTTCAGATCTGTTAAGTAGTGACAAATGACCTGCTTTAACTTTCCTTTTGAGGTGAATATTTTGATGAAAAGACCACTGAACATACGCAATTACAGTATTTGGCATTTATGTAACACATTTTTTTCCCTTCAAGGATGTACTCCTCTTTCTCCCACCTCCAAAATATTATACTAGAGGCAAGAAGATGGTAAAAGTTGTAAGGATACAAGATTTATTCTTTTAGGAGAAAAAAACCCTTTTCCTTAAAATTAAATTCTTCTCAAAAATGAAACACCATGAAATACTTTATGAGAGCAGGGGAGCTCTTAAGCTTGTCAAGCTTGTGAAATTTATATTTGGGTATATACCTAAAGCCTAATACTTGTGCTAATCTTGAAGCCTGGGGAAAGAAAGGATTGGAGAGACATTTGTAAATATTCAGAAACGTTCATGTTGCTTTGTTGATGTCCCAACTTTCTATGCAATTTACAATGATAAATCTGTTGTGCGTCAACTGGGTGACCAGTATTTTTTACGTGCAGATAGAAAATCAGTTATGGACAGGAAAATTAATGTTACTTAACAAAGAAACACCACCGGTAGAGCATTTATTACCACACCTTCCAGCCACTCCTGAAGAGAAGTGGGTTTGTCGTCTGGATCCAAAAGTCTATGTGGTCCAGTCTCTATTGGAGAATGTTTTATACCTATCTGTGAATAAAACCTCACTCAGTAGGACAGGGGTCAAGAACATGAGCAAACTGAAGTGTGAATTTTAAGGAGAAAAATGCACATGAATATTTCCATGCTGCGTCTGCTCAGCACTGAATTTGTTAATGTATTTAGTTAATGAATCAAAATCTACTCTAAGAAGTAGATTGGAAAATGGTTAGGAAAAGGGTGATTTATGTTTAAGTTATAGGCCTGTTAAACAAGAGATTGCGTTGCATAATGAAGTACCGCTAACAGCATCTTTCTTCTTAACGAACTGCAAATTGTTTTACAAACTAAACCTGCTCAGGAAACTGGAAGCGAGGATCCTTGGTCTGCAGTGAAAAATGGCATTGAAAGAGCCAAAGCACCCTGCTGGGGGATACATTCATGTCCACGGGGACTGGGCTGTGTCCTCAGTCACACAGGGATCCTGCCAGGCAGAGCGGGTGGGGTAATTTCATTTCTCTGTGATTTTCAAACCAGAGTGACCTCTTCTTCCCCAAAGTTTGAACACGGGAAAACATTTCTTTTTAAAGTAACTTTTTTTTTTCTCCTTTATTTTTTAGTCTACAGTATAATATGGGAGCAAAATATTTTTGAAAGAATAATTTGAAAGAACCATTTCAACAAAAAAAATAGAAGCATTAAACTAGAGGAACTTGCCTTTCTCTTCTTCCTCCAAGACAAAATTAAGGGCAAGGCAGACATTGTTTCACAGACACTTTTGATTTCAAGGGTACTGTAACTTCTGATAGAAAAAGATTCAGCTGAAATTTTATGGGCCCACCCTACATGCAGCACAGGTAATGTGCAATTTAGCACAGGTAAATGAGTGATTTAGCATAGAAGCAGCAAAACACTCCATGACCACTTCTGAATCGTAGCACCCTTTACGAAGCTGTTGACACACATGCAAAAATACACCACGTATGTGGTAAGAATAACACCTCCCCATCAGACTGACAACACTTGTGTAACGCTGGTGGAAACAATTATGCAATGTGTAAGAAAAGCAAGACCTTGTCTTACACAAGGGCAACTTTTCTGTCTTGCTTAGGTACCTAACTTGAGCACAAGTTTTAGGTGCCCACTGGACTGGTCCTGTAGGTGATGTTTATGTTCCCTATACATTGCAAGAGGACACACATTAGGTGTTTCAGCTTCCCTGTGAAGGTGTTCAATGGCACCTCCCAGGTCTCCCACCAACTGTACAAGGAAATTAATTGTGGTGGACTGGCCCATCAGGAGCTTGATCTTTAATCCCAAATTGCATACCCTAGGTAAGTGGGCTGCATTACACTTAAAGTCCCTGCAATGTGGCATTGCCTTCAAAGGCACTGGACAGGTAGGCAAGACTGCCCTTTGACTTCTCCTATGCCCTCAGAGCAGACAAGCAGGCTTTAGGGCTTGCACAATTGGTATTTTTAAAGAAGAATTATTCTGGGAAACATTGAAACATTTGCCATCGTATGTATTGAGGAAACATTATACACCTGTGGTGCCGACTGATTTTTTTCCATCTTAGTTATAGATCATTATTAGACTAAAACCTTTCTGCACTGTTAGCCAGGTAGTGACATGCCGGTCTCACAACCTGCGATCCCCCCAGCAGCTCCCTGCCTGTGGTGCCAGCTTGCTAGCAGGAGTGGCCTGGGGGAGGGCACGTTTGGTGCCAGAATGCAGAACCAGTGAGAAAAGCTGATCTGGCCGACTCACGGCTGTGGGAGGGCTGTTCGATGTCTCGCAGAGCTGCTGCCGGGCATGCAGAACTGGCATCGTGCAAGAATTACCCACCAACGTGTGAGCGGGGTTAAGCAGAAAAAAAAAGCTGCAGAAAAATCTCTTTGCCGTACCAGAGCTGCCCACTAACAAATTATTCCCAGTTTGCCCTTGAGCCGGTTCCACAGTAATTCTTTGTAGCTGGAAATCCTCCCACTGCTGCCAGATCACACTTACTAGTGTCATCAAAGATCTCCGAGCACTTCACCCAAAGCTCCTGCTCCCAAATGGCCTAACCAGTGTAAAAGTGAAGCTAATTCACACCCAGTGAATCCAGGGCTAGGGCAATGACATGTGCCACTGCATGTGATCACCTCTGCAATGCTCAGGAGCGCTGTCACTGTTCTCTGCCTTTGTAGGATCCTTCACAGCCCTGCTACCAAGAACTTCGTTTACTATCTATTCTACACATGAGCACCTTGCGCCTTCGTAGGTAGGAAAACAGAGAACAGGACTAATATAGTGAGCCACAGAGGTATAAAAGACTTTATAGCTTGCCCTTTCTGCCTCCCGCTGTCTTCCCCTCTCTTTTCCATCACACGCAGCACCTGCTTTCCTATGTTGTTGAAAACTGTTTCATCTGTATTTAAAGCTGCTTTTCGGCTCAAGTCCCAGCCATGCACAGCATGTCTCACTGTTTGCCCTAGGAGTGTGCAATGGATGTGGGGTCTGCATAAATTAAAGGCTTTCTGTAGAAATGCAATTTATTTTAATAATTCAATTCACTCCTCTCAGAAAACCAGTCACCAGGTTTTTTCACCATGACTTCTGTAATAATAACTGTGCAGAGCTCTGCATAGGACTCTTTCATCTCTTAATGGCTGGAAAGGTTTAATACAGGTTTTGTTCTTAGATTACTATTTTCAGAATGTCTAGCACAACCTTACCCACATCACTGTTTAACAACTAAGAAAGATATGTATGTAATATACATACCCACATATGCTTAAAGGACATTTAAGAACTTTTTTTGACATATTTATTATTCTAATTTTCTCCTTACAAAGTTCCTCCCACTTCTACCACAGAACATATATTTAATCAGTTAATGTTGGTTTAAGGATCTCCTTTCCTCTCCTTTAAAGCATCTTCTCTGGCTGGGAAGATGACACATCTTTACTAAGGCTCATCAGTTGTATTCTCTTGCCTTGCTAGCATGGCACTATCTGAATATGTTTTAATTCTTGTTACAGATACCCATCCATTGTAAATTCAGAGGGAGAAGTTCAGAGCCCTCCAACAGCTCACAGAGCCAGTACAATACAGGGCTCGAAAGACATTTTGGAAAGGCATAGGGATGACTGAGATTAGAAGATGTTATGTCAGTGTAGAAACACTGCCAAGAGTTAACTGAATATTTAGTAAAGGAAATATTTTTTTTCCTCTGTCCACAGAGGAGTAGCTATTGTAGGAAGATGGCAAAGTGCTACTGGACTTCCTACCTTTGGCAAGTGGTTGACATCCATCCCAGATCCACAGCGATGAGCAGTTGTTACTAACTGAAGGGGCTTGCAATTGCATCTTCCTTTTCTCTCTACCCAAACAATTTTCCAATTGCTTCTTTATTATTATTCACATCACGGCAAGGTCTCCAGAAGGCCTGGCACTGCACAAAAGGCCATGGCTCCCAGCAAGTGCTGACAAAACTGAAGAGTGGAGTAGATGGGAGGGAAAGGCATGAAGCAGCTGGCCAAGGTCATCTGAGACGTCAACAGAGAATATTTTTATTGCCACCTTTGACATGGCCACTGCTGTCAGCTGCTTGATGGGAAGAAATGAACCCCACACCCGATAAACTTGCTGTCTACAGCCCTGGTGGGGTGAAGGCGGAATTTACCCCAGAGACTAATGAAGAAAGTTAAGTTCCTAACTGAAGAATGGCAATGCAATAAGAACACCCTAAACCCCATCCTTGCTTTGATAGGTTTCTGCTGTCTTTCTGATGTTTGTTTATGTTGGGACAGCTTGTCCTGCCAGAGTTTAACCTGGTTTCATGTCCCTTGTGCAGTCAGGGCTCATAGACTGGCCTTCCTTTTAGGCAAGAGGATTGTCTTAAGATCTGATCTAGCAGAGCTAAGAGACTGTTCCTAATGTACTAAGCAGAGGAAGGAGTGGAGAATTTTCCTAAAAATGCAAGGAAATGCTTCATTTCTTGCCCACATGGAGCAGGCAGGCTGTCTGATCATGTCCTCAAGAGCTGACAGCTGTGGGGACATCTCCCAGCAAAGGCACAGCTAACCTGCTGCAGACACCAGCTCTGCCAGCCCCTCCAGGCAAGGTGGGTGAGGAGCCCTTCCTAGTCCTGCTGGACAGTACAGAAACACAGTTGGAAGAATAAAAAGACAGTCTTTTTTTTTTTTTTTTCTGAAATAAATTTTCCCAACCTGTGAGCCAGAAGAGGCTACTTGCCTTCAAATATTATCAGCTTGCTTTCATGCTACTGAGCAGCCACTCCGAGCTCAGCCTGCCCAATCCTGTCTTGATCCAAGAGGCTGAGTTGAAAACTATCTGCAGTCTCCAGACTTCCTCTTCTGATCCTCTCCCTGCTCATGTTTTATTGTTTTGCTTTGACTTAGCAACTTTTGCCAGCCACAGAGCACTTCACAGCATCCTGAGCCACAGGCTTGGATTGGGACAGGTGGTATCACAAATGGGTACAGAGCCACATTGCCTCCGAGGACGCATCTGGTCCTTGGAGTCTGAGTAATCTTATACTTGAACCAACTTTACTGAAGGAATAACTGTGGATATTACTGATACGCAGATGCCTACTCTGATGTAGGTGGGCTCTGGTTTTATATCATCTCTGTCCCACGGAGGTGGTCGGTGTCTCAGGGTCATGTAAGGAGGAGTGCATCTTGGAGCAGTGGGAAAGACTCCACGAATGCAAACAGAGCAAGGCTTATTTAAAAGTACAGCTGTCAGCGTGAGAAAAATTGAGAATCTGGCCAGCAGCAAGTCTGCAATTACAGGTTTCAAGATGCTAAGTGAATGCAAGTAACTTTTCTACTTAAGCAATAAAGGATTCAATATCCAGCTGATGCACTTATCACAAGCGTGGTAATAGAGATGTCTGTTTTATTTGCTGTTGTTTAGCCTAGTGTTCATAAATGACTGGTACTTAATTAATCGAAGGCAGTATTAAAAAAACCAATCTGCTTACAAAGGCTCCTTTTAACCAGCAGTTGTCATATTCATTCTGATCTCAGAGAGATAAGTTCTAAGCTATTATGTTTTCTCAGACAAACTAGCAAATAAACATGAAAAGAAACAGTAAAGGTAAAATACTTGAAAAAATGCCTTCATGCTTTTTTTTTCTGTTCTCCAGGTAAGCACTGTGTTCAGAAATCATTCTCACTCTTTGCAGTGATTTTTTTTTTTCTTTTTTCCCGATAAGGACAGCAAATTTGCTGGGGTTATTGGCAAATCAGGGTCATAAACCAATCTCCTTCCTCATGTCTGACAGTACACAAGAAGTAATCCCCATGTAATCAATAATTCTGTCTATACCAATAAATAAAATGTGCTTCAGACCATACTCTGGCCCTGGGGGCAGGGGCGCAACATATCCAAGGAGATACACACTATTATCCCCAGAATGGAGTAGATATACCCACCAGGAATGGACCCTTTCCCTACTAACTCCCAAGCCATGCCCAGGCACTGTCCTGGAAGTCTTCATTGACAAAAATGATGCTGAGATTTGTTAAAACTTGTGATTTAACAGTTTGATGCCTGAGGGTCAGTGCTCAGTGTAGACTTGCCCAGTCTATGTGGTTAGGGCACAATCCAGACCCCAAGCTCAAGAACATTGGGTTTTTGTCCTGGGCTGGGGAAAGCATGAACAATCTTCCTCCAGGATGTATCTCAAAAGCCTTCATCAAGACTTCATACCTCCAGCTTTGTTTTCTTGCTCTGCCATGGTCTATCTGCATGACCTTGGACAAGTCACTCTTCTGGCTGGGCTGCAGACTGCAGCGTAGCGTAGAAATAACTGTGAACGGGCTAGATAGTGTCCCCAAAGCAACGGGAGCAGGCATTTTTGTACAGCCTGGTTCAGACTTTCAGAAAACTAAACTAGCCTACAATGACCACTGTGTTGCCAAACTGGATTTTAAACCCATCTCAGGCATTCGAAACCACACTGCAGTCTGCACTCTGGATGTAAGTGTCATCTCTCTGCTCCTTCTCTGGCAAGTGGAGACACCAAGACCTCCTGACTTACAGAGGGGCAGTGAAGATAGATGTATTCAAGGCTATAAGCTCTTCCAACACTACAGCAAGTAACGATTAAACAATCATTACCCTTCACAGACAGACCTTCTTAGGAAAAGCCAAGCAGTTTCATTAGATTTTGCAGCCCAGTAACAGCTGTTTCAAAACCAGAGCAGTTTGCTGTAACCTACTCGTATGGCTCCCACAAAGTTCCCGTGAAAGACCTGGCAAGAGCTCACCCACAGCCAGCCTTCAGCCAGCCTCACCTGAGAGAACCGAACCGATTTGGGCTCCAGCAGGAGACAAGAAGAGGGACAATGTGAGAGCTGCTCGCAAGACTTGAGGGAAAGAAAAAACTATGAGATGTTTTTGCAGCTCCCAGATATGCAGGGGAGCAGTTGGAACAGCTCAACATTGTCATTGTGGTTCCCAAACCAGTACAGGTTGACACTTGACCCATGTCAGCTGCAGACTAAACACATCTGGGACACCTTCGCAGTTTGTAAACCCACCGTATTGTTCTTAGAATATTTTTATTCGATCTGAAGCCATTATCAGAAGAACAAGACAGAGCAAAATCTGCCAGTATTACAAAGTAAAGTATCCTTTGAGAAAGTGAGGCAACCTAGAAGATCCTGGTGGGTCCTTATGGTGCAGGAAAGTTTGGCTGAGAAAGCTCCTGAGGACATGGACTGGTGAGTGTGATGAATACTGGTCCACGCTGAATAAGGACAGCCAGATTTGACCCTCTTCTTTGCATTCCTATGAGGTCTAGACACAACTGCACAATTGAAGTAAAAAGAAATAAAAAACCTCATAGATACAGCCACAGGGGTTGTTCCCTTTGCTGAACAGCCAGAGACTGATCTACCCTAGTGGGTGCAGCATCTGAGGTATTTCTGGTTAAACACCCCAAAACAAGCAACACAGGCCTGGGTTTCTACACTCTTTGCTCAGAGCTGTAGAGAGAGGGAGGTCAGTAAATAGCCTGGGAGCCTAGATTAAATCAATATTTTGGCCATGGCTTGAAGGAGAGCAAGAGATGTTTGCCCACAACTTCTTAACCCTGCAGCTTGGTAGATGAGACAACAGAGATGACAGAGAGGGGGCTCACCTAGTGAATTAATCTGTACAAAGTAGTAATTTATTCCCAGCAGCTGGAGCCAAAGAGACCAGAGGAGGTAAGTCTCTGAGGACATGCCATAGCTGAAGGCCAGTCCAGGTTCAGGGCTGACCACGGTCCCACAACAGAGTCCTTACTGTACCAGAAAAAGAAAAACTGTGGCAAAGCGTGTTTCTCTTTCTCAGTAACACCAGGGACTCCCTGTCCACAAAAATGGGTCATAACCATGAGCTTTCCCCTAAAGTGCAGTCAGAGATTTTGGCAGCTTTACCTCCCTTTACTGAGAAGTGGGTAGAAAGCTGCCCACTCTGTCAAACTTTAAACCTAGGTGCTTAAGGGCATTTACTCCTTCATCCAGAAGATGATGCACAACAACTACTTGGGGGATTGGAGGTGCCGGGCTGGTATTCGGCAGTGCTTAGAGCCAGACATCTATGCTTGGGAAAACCTCTCTCTGTGTGAATTATCTACCGATTCCAATAAATCTCTAATCCAGACCAGGTTATTTTTTCCTTTGCTTTTATCTTTAAAAAAGGAGGAGCTCTAGGCACTCTCCTAGTAAAAAAAGCACATTGCAAGTCACCCCATCCTAGTTTTGCCAAGCTCAGTTAAGGTTTCTCTACACAAGAAAATTAATCTGGATTGAGAGAATAGAATAACTATTTCTGCATAAAGCTGGTTTATAATTATGTTAGTCCAGATTATCAGTCTTCTCCACTGAACTAGCTTAATCATGACTTTAAAAATAAGCAAAATGGAAAGAAAGCACTTTAATTCTGCAATAGCAGCATTGTCTTCACAGCAAACTAAAACATAAAATTTGTTCAGGGATATTTAATCCACAATAACTCCTATTTCTGAGCACTCCTTGCACTCAGGACTTTCCAGCAGCAGCAAGGACACCTTTTCATTTCCACACACTCAACTTGAACAGCCACAACTCTGCCCAAAGCAATTACTGTAACATCTAGAGCAACGGGACCAAATCCCACCTGGCCCACCTGGCCCTTTTACTGAAGCAAAAAGACCAATAAAATCAATCTATGTCTCTGCTTCAGTTTTTGGGCCAAGGACTGCCTGCCTTTACTTTTTTTCCTGGTAAATGAGCAGTAAGAAACAAATGGTAACTTCAGGATCTGGCCAGTACTTGCAAGAGCACTACCTCTGTCATCCCTGAGGATCTCTTTGAAAAAAGGGGGACAGGTAACCCCAACGAGTCTCTCTGGTTTACAAGAAGGACCATATCCTCTTCACTATGACCTGAGCCATGAGTAATTAGTGTGCTAGGGAGTTTGTTACACTCTATTAAAGAAATCCTTCTTCTGGTGCAATGCCTGGGGGAGCATGCAGATACACTGTAATTCGCAGAAACTTCTTTCAGCAGCCACCTGCAAACTTTGCACCTTATTCGCTCATAGCAGGTTAGTCCTGGTGAAACTGGATTGCTCCAGATGAGAGGGAAAGCAGATGGGTGCTTGTGTGCCAGGGAAATATTCCTGAGATCATTTGTGCCAAATTGTCTGTTCTTTTAATAGGAAGGACTGAAACTTCTTTCACCTTTTACCTTGTTTCGCCTTTGCTGGAAGCCTCTAGCTGATGGGATCCGTCCCAAAACTCCAGCCCATCCATCAGCAGCAGAGCTAATTATTTTCACACCAAAGGAAAAAATTCCACCTCCCTTTCCCTTCTTTGCATGCAGGTAAAGAAAAAGAAGGCAGGACACCTGAAATCGCTTCTGGCCCAAACCTCCTGCTGCTCCTACGGCACTTGCAGAGGCAGGGAGAGAGAGGAGCTCACTGTGCATTTGAGGAAAGCCTTTTCTGGCCATATTAAAGATAAATTATCCCACCACGGTAGTGGGGCTGGAAAAGGTGATAGTGAACCCCCAGCTCTCAACCCCCCATCCCCGACCTCCTGTCCCTTTTCCCCGATGTATTAACCCTTCCAGGCATCGCAAGCTCTCCCGGTCCCGAGGCTGTTCTCCACTCCCTGCTTCTCCTGGTGCGTTAGCGTACAGTCCCCCCACCCTCCCTCCTCGTACAGAACAATAGCGAGGCACCGGTTTCAGCTGCTTCCCGAGGAAAGCCCAGATCACACACATTTAGATATATATAGAGAGATATGATTATATTTCTCTTTGCTTTTTAGGACAAGAAATGAAGTGCTGCCTCTTTAATTGGCAAAAGCATGCAGTAAGAGCATACCTTTAATTTAGTGTTGGGATAGCTCACTTGCACCCTGGCTGTTGTCTTATTGGAGAGGGCAGCCTGCCTCAGATCCTCTAGCACTGAAATAATATCATCCAGCACGCATTTCTTATCCTGATTTCTCAACACACACAGATGGGAAAAAGTATAATTATAGCCTTTGTAGTTCACCTTCATTTCCAGCACGGCTCGGTGGATCTGCAGGATCACATCAGCCTGATGCAAAATATTGCCTCCGGGTTTGGAGAGGAGAATCACCCTGCCATACCTCCCCGGGGTGTGCAAGTCCGAATACAGCTGGCTTTTGGATTGATCGAGGGAGAAAAGGCTGCTGGCTAAGCTCCTCTCGATCTTGGCCAGGCTGTGGCTGGGGGCTACCAGGCTCTCCAGGTCAGTGTCAGGCTGGAAGCGGTTGAGCAGGCTGAAGCCGAAGATGATGGTCAGGACTGCGGGCACAGTGAGGAAAAACACCGGATGCCTGCTCACGAATAAGCCCAGCTTGTAGAAAAACGACTGGAGCCCTCTGTGTATCACCTGCCGCAGCATCCTCCACCAGATCCAGCCTGCAGATGCTCCTGGCCGTCTTAGAAAGCACATGTGACATGTGTAGCTCCTTACCCCTTCCTGTCAGTTTCCCTTTCTCTCTCCCTCTCTCTCTACTACTCCTTTAAAAGACTGCAGCAAGTTGCAGCAAGACAGCCAAATATTGATCAATGGGGTGTGTGTGTGCGCGCGTGTGTGTGTGTCGCGGGTGGAAGGGACCGGGCAGAGGAGGAAGCGGGGGGCGGGGGGGGTCCTTGCTTTTTTTTCTCTTTCTCTTTTTTTTTCTTCTTCTCTCCTCCCCCCCCCCCCGCCCCCCCCCCCCCCCAGCCAACTAGCATTGCCCCCCCTCCCCGCCCGGGTGCCCCCCTTTCGCCGGCGAGGCTCAGGCGTTGCACCGGGAGCGCTGCCGGCTCTGCAGTGCCCGCTCCGCTCCGCGCCCGCCGCCGCTCCGCGCAGCCCCGCGGCGGGCACCGCTGCTCCGGGGCGGTGCAGCGAGAGCCGGCAGCGGGGTCCCCCGTCCCCCCCGCCTCGCTGCAAAGCACCGCTGTTTGCTTTCCTCCCTCCACTCCCTACACACACACGGGGAATTTGCCGGGGCAGGAGGATGATGCTGCATTTTAACGGCCCCCGACCCCACCGTGCCCCTCCCTCGCCGCTTCCCCCTTCCCGGCCGCAGCTGCGGGGCCACCCCGGGCGCCTCCGCTCCCCGCCGGCTGCCGGAGGAGGGAGAGCTTTGCCCGGAGACTTTGCGAAGCGCTTTCCCACAGCAGCAACAGCCGCCGCGCTCCGCTCTCCGTCTCCCGGTCCCACGGCTGCTGCATCCCCCCCCCGCCGCACCCAGCCCTGCCCCAGCCGGGCTGTGGCCCTTGCAGGCGGGGGGGACACCCACCACTCCAGGCAAAGCTCCCAGCCCAAATTGCCACCCCTCCCCTTTTCCCCATCTGCAGCCCGAGGTCGCCCAGGCGGAGCTGCCCCCTGCTCCTAACGACGGGGAGAGTGACTCCGGGAAGGGCTCGGGGCAAGGGGAGGAAGGGGGAGTGAGCTGCTCCCTTCTGCTGCCCAGCAGCCTGGCACCTCTCCCCCTGCAGCCAGCAGCTCCCCGAGCAGTGACCCAAGAGAGGCAGGACGGGGATCCTGACACCCTCCAGCTGAAAAAAAAAAAGGGTTTCCAAGCAAAGACACCAGCAGACCATTACATAAGAGGAGAAAAATTCTGCAGCTCCCCGGACCAAAGGAGAGCAGCAGAGAAATGCATGCATTTGCAGCAGGAGAGCTGCCCACCAACTCTCCAGGCAGCAAGCTCTGCTCCTCTGGGAGCTTCAGGCAGGACTGCTTGGGACAGCAGATCCAGCCCTAGCAGACCTGACAGCCCCTTGCAGGCAAGGCAGGAGAAAAGGCAGGCTTGCTTTGCCGGAGCTTTATACTTCTAAGTTTAAATCACAGAACTATAATTAAAAAATAAAACCTGAAAAATGGAGATCTCTGCTCGGTGTCTCTCCCCCTACCAAATTCCTGCTGTATTTTAGATAGTTTTGTCAAGCAGAAATCAATTTATTTTGGGACTGGATCAAGGACGTTGTACAAAGCCTGAGAGAGCAAGGTTCTTCCATAATAAACCCTTACAGAAACAGAAGGAGGGAGAGTGGAAACTGGGGAGCTCGAGACTGTCAGTTAGCAGACTCTGCTAGACCCAGGACTAGACAAACAGTGGGCTATGCTCGGCTTGAAGTAATTATCGGTGTCGGAGAAAAACAGCATACTCAGCAATCCCTTTCATGCTGACACCCACATGTACACACTGTTGTGTGGATGAACAGGACATACAAAGAAGGAGCCCATCTTTGAGGGTTTTGGAGGGCTTGTGTTAGGTCACAGAGACAGTAATTCAGATTGGGAGCCTGAGGTCCTGCAGAAGTGTGGAAACGTGAATTTTTTCCAAGGGATGCAACAGAGACACTGGGAGCATTGGATTGGAAACCTACCTGACTGAAATGTGCCGCTAAGATCCACAACTGCCTTAATTTTTAGATATTTGAATGGGTGCTGCAAGCATATCACGCCTTTCAAATTCAGGCTGTTTTTATTTAGTGGCCTAGATACTGCTGATCTGGAGGCACTTGTAAATGTGGGCTGGAGTTCTTACAGGCAACAAGAAGGAGAGGTTGAAGGTGGGAAGTTCTGTAGAAAAGACCCTATCAGCTTCCTATTTGCTCATCTTAAAGCATTGCCCATGATGGAAATCTGCCTCAACAACCCCAGGAAACGCTAAGCTCCATTGGTACAAATTACAGCTCTTTGTCTATTTTATGATGCACTTATGCTGATGGTTGAGTGCTCCTAGTGAATAAAGTCTAAATGCAAAGGCTTTATGGAGCCTTTGTACTTACACACATAAATGAGACCTTGAGCGGGAAGTCGGAACCTGATTCTTCATTTCTACACATGCAGGCTTATAATAGGTTTTGACAGAGTATGTCACCATACCTAAGCTATGGGTGCTACTGGCAAAGATACCTTAGCACTGTGGGCTTCAGCACAGGCTGCAGAAGCTCTGCCTGGAGCCTTTGGGTCCTTGGTACTCATTGCTTCAGTGGCTTGTATGGTGTTGGTACCTGGTCCAGCAGGGAGAAAGCTGCAATCACTTCTTTTGGTTGCCGTGGCCTTGCCCAGTAAGCCCTCCACAGAGCTGGTAATTGCTCAGGAGGTTGGCCACATGTCCCTGTAGACCACAGGAAGAGTTCAGGAACACAGTACAAGCAGTCCCGACCACCCTTGGAGGAGCAGGTCCCTCTAGTGCCTAAATAAGATATGGCAAAGGATGTTTTTTTCTGCAGCTTCTCCCGGTCTTGGACAACTTCTCAGTGCCAGGGTGCTGCAGTGGAGCGTTGAGACACGGCATTGCTGAAGCACAGACCATGCAAAGACAGGGCAAAGAAATATGTGCAATGAAAGGTGTGACTGAACACACGCTGCTTCCTTCCTGAGCAGGAAAATAAAGCAATATCACCAAAGGGCACTGGCAGTTGGTCTTGCCTGTCTGTTGGAGTACACAATAACACAGTGTGATCCGGCATTAGTGCCCCCACAAGTAATGCAGATGATAAAATGACCAATGCATTACGTTGGTCATCTCAAATGGCAAAATCCATGGAGGATCTACAAAGTCAGTTTGAAGCATGTCTCAGAAACAAGCAGGGCATCAGCACCTTTTCTGAGAACAGTGTTGGGATATGCTGATATTTATATCCTCCCTAGTGTCATCCAATGAATCCTCTTTAAAGTGGAATAACCAGCATCTCAGGGATGTTAGCTGGGGGAACTGAATGATGGTTCACAGAGTCTGGAGCCCAGAGAAATAACAAACCACAGAGAGATTTGAAACACTCAGAAATACCTGAAACAAGATTCAGCTTGGAAAAAAATGCAACTGTATCTGGGGAAAATAATTGAAGTTGCCTACTCCCAGAAAGGAGACAACTTTGGAAACAAATGATTCAGCACAAAAAAAAAACCAAAAAAAAAAAACGGGATTACAGCACAGGGCAAGGTAGACATGGTTTTGGAAAAAACATTACATAGCAGAAAGTCAAAGCAATACAAATTTACTCGCAGAGATCTCCTAAAGCAGGGAGGGAACAGTCCCTCTGTGTTACTCTGATGTGGCTGCACTGGGGGACTGTGTTCAGCTTGGAGGGTTACTGAGACACAGGAAACTTGTCGATAGTTTAAATAAGAATTATCAACGGGCTCTAGGGGCTGGCATAGGTGCACTGAAGGTACTGAAGAAGGTGGAGTTGAGTGCCCAAGAGCCAGATTGCCATACGTTGATTCACAAGCAAGTAAAGCTACAAACAGTCCTATTGTCATAGTGACTTTAAGTTGTTATGGTTTAATATCTGGGTGGATATAGTAGAAATTAATGGTACAAAAAGACATTAAATAGTGAAAAACCAGAGGAATAATTTAGAATAGCCACAGAGGCTGTGTATATAAGAGTAAATAAACCAAACTTCAGACTGACTAGCAGTTCATGTTTATGCACTAATATGATTTTCTACCTCAAACTGGGAAAGAAAAACTCTAGTGTGACAGTGAATTTAGTTTTAGAAATGTGGATTTTTAAGACAAAATACCTTCCTAGCAATTCTCAGTTAAATACTGAACTTCCTCGAACTGCAGGGCCAGCACTACACAGGAGCCAGGCGGGGAGGGCAGGGGTGGAAAGGGGGAGAGAGAGGGGGTCTGTGCATAGCGCTGGGGATGAGGGCACTGGAGAAAGGATGTAAGAGCTGGGGTGACCCTTCAGGGGAAAAAACCCAAACTGCGGTTACTGTGGTTGAATTTGCTGTTTCGTTTTTGTGCTATGTGGTGGTTTTGAAAATAGTTGAGAAAACTCTGCCAGCTGCAGAAATGGAGAGTATGAAACACTGAGGTGCCTCTTGGGGAGGATGTCAGGCCCTGTAGGACCAGAAACCTGCACCCATTGACTCTGGAGATTTTAAACAGAAACACCTATGACTGACGAAAAGCATGGCCAGTCACACTGTTAGTAAAAACACAGGAGGCTATAGTGGTAATAACAAAAGGAGTAGATGCCAAAGAGCCTTTGAAACTCTTGTATGGGAGGAAGCAAGTATCAGATCCTTTATGTATTGATATATTTTCAAATGTTCAGCTTTGTCATAAAAGTTTTATTTCCCCAATTAGGTGCTATTTCCTTAAGTATGTGCAGGGCAGTTGATGAAGTTGCTAAAATACTACTCACATAAGTAAAGATTGCCAAGCCAGGGCTTTCAAAGGGTTAATATTTGTTGAATAAAATTGGTCAATACTCTCACATATGAAAAATAACTTTTGAAAAATATTGGGCATAAACCCACTGATTTATTCTATGTTTAGCGGATTGTTTTGTCTCTCCTACAACAAACAAGTTCTTTTACTTTTGAAAAGGAAAAACTGTCAATTCAAAAATCAAGCTTTGGGGAAAAGATTTAAAATACATTTTTTTCTGATTAATTCTGCAAATCTTTTTAAATTTCAGTTTTTCATCAAAAATTGGAAGCTTTCTTGGAAATTTATTAGAAAGAAATAAATAGGTTTTGCTCCTGTTTAGGTTGGGGTTTTTTTTGGTTGCAAAAATATACTCACCATTTTCTAAGCAACTATAGCTGATTCACACTGTTACCTGATAAAAGCCTCCAGTGTTAGCAAGGAGCTGCGAGATCTGTGACAAGTAAGAGCATCACAAAATGCATAATGCTAATGTATTATATTTCTTGAGAGGACTGAAAAATTAAAATGCTGAAAGAAGACAGCTTACAAGGATAGCTGGGAGCAGCAGGCAGTTAAGTAATATGTTTTGTGTGGGTGGGGGAGGTTAAGTTGTGGTTTTGTTTTCTTTTGTGAGAGAGAAAATATTGATTCAGCTGGAGAAAATGGAAATGACTGAGGAAGCTACCTCAGATGAGTGAAAAAATCAAACAAATACTCTCCCACATGTGTTTCTCCTTATCACTTCTGCAAAAATTAAAACCCATCTTTTCAGCTCTTGTTACTGTGCTTCCTACTGTTATAAAAGGCTATCAATGAATATTCATTTCTTCCATCACCATATGTCTTTATTTTCATGTCCCTGGCTATTTGGAAAAGTACTTTGAAAACAAAGGTGTCTGCTACAACCCATCTCTAGATGGAGATCTGTGGAACTGTAAATTATACCTGCTACCTGCGTCCTCCTTAAGGGTTTTATATAGAGACCATATCTACCCTGTGGGTTTTCAAGCTGACTGGGGAAGATACTGCGATGTGTTTTTAATGCTACAGATCCAAAGGAAGCTGGAAAAGACCCTCCTAAGCACAGAAATCCCAGTAAGAAAATAGATGGTATTAATCCTTGGTCTGACAACATCTTGGATACTTGCCTTGCATTATTTTACCTCCTCATTGAGAATGGAGGGCAGTGTCGTTATTTAGCCCAAATCAGAGGGTGGTGCCATACGGCAGCGTTATTTTCTGTTTACAAAGGTGGGTTCAGAATGGAAAGCCAATACTATAGGTCTTGTAGAAGAGACCGCCTTCATAAAACGTCCTCCTAAGAGGCTTTCCGCTTCTCCTTTATTGCAGGCTAGCTCTGCTAATTTTGTCAGCCTTAGTCTGCCTTTCTGGAGGTGGCCTGAGATGGCCTTTGCTGTGAGTCCTGTGAGGACAGGGCTGAATGCGGTAAGAGAAGCTGCTACAGAAACTGATGGGAAGGAGCAAAGTGCAGTCAACTTCAGGACTTTATTTCTTTAGACTGACATGAAATCAAGAGATATGAAATAAATCTCACCTCGTGGTGTTTTTGGCTGTTTAATGACATGAAGAGCATGGTGGTTGTCATGGATGGAGTGATGCACTTCACTCGTAAGAGAGCTGCAGCAATATGTTTATTGATAACAAAGTTTGATAGTAAATGCAACAGTGGTTTAACAAGACTCGATGGCAAGGTACACTGGATTAGTTACTGCATAGGGGACAGGGTCAGACAAAAACTGTCAGGGAGACGCTCCCATTGAGTCATGCGGTTCAGAAAGGACCCCCTTGCTTTCTAAACTTCTCAGAGAAGAGTCTAGGTGCAGCTAGATCCAGACCTAACCTCAGACTTGGTCAATGGTTTATGTCTAAAGGATTATACATGTGCAGTCAAGCTAAGATTACGTTAGTTAAGATTACAAAGTTTCATTGCACTTGTTTCCAATTCACTCACCAAGTATCTGATGTGATAAGGATTCTCTCAACCTCGAGGAGTAACCTTGAGAGGCAGCCCTACTCAAGGGGAGATCCCGGCGTGCAGCCCGCTGCCAGGCAGGAGAGCTCAACAGGCTCTTGGGCTGCTGACTATTTATGGGGGTAAAATGATTGACTCATAGTCATATTTGCATACTGACCGCAGATGCCAGTTTTTTCCAAATCTGGCTCAAGTCGAGCACAGACCAGCACTCTGGCCAGGTGGGCACATTACCATGAATTAGTCCTTGGCTACTGTGTTGTTATCTGTCTCCCCCAAATCCACCTTGAGCCTTGAGCCAGATGCAGCCACCAAGACCAGATGCATCCATCATGGGCACCACTGGTGGTTATCACTTGGTCAGAGTTATGGGAAAAGGTCAGGTCAGGGGGCAGAGGGAGCACACTGCCACAGTGGTTTCAACAAGAGTTAAAAAGGAGCATGAAAACTAATGAATTTATTACCTAGGAAAAGAGTCGCAAGATAAAGTAGTTTATTATTCCTAAAAGCTTCATTGCCTTAAAATATTTATAACAGGGAACCAGAGAACATGTTTCATGAAGAGCAAACCTACACGGTCATGAGTCATGCAAAATGTCTCAGTCCAGCTTCTTTCTTTTTGTCTTTTAAAAAGTAACACAGAATTTAAAAAACAAAACAAAACAAAACCAAAAACACAAAAAAACAACCAAAACCAGTGGGACAGTGGCTGCAGGAGTGTGAAGCATTTGAATACTGCCTGGAGGGGATCTGGTCCTGTTCCTGCCTCTGCCACAGAGTTCCTATAGGATGCTACTCAAATGGCTTAGATCCAGCTGGGCTGTAAGTCTTCTGTCAACTTGGGATCACCAGGTCTGTTTTGGCGAACAACAGAACGTTCCCAGCTACAGTTGTGACAAGCTGTGGATATGACTATCCTAGTAAACTAAGCAGTGCCAGGGCCCATTTTCTAGCCCTGGGGCCAGCTGCCACAGCCTAGCTGTGTCTATAGCATTAAAGTATCTCAGTCTCTGGAATAGGGTAGCTGCATCCAAACTGACAGCTCAGAACAGTCCCTGGCTGGTGCTGGATCCTGACCCACACTCAGGAATGCATTGAGAAAGTCCTGGTTGTTTTGGGCCAAAATCATTCCAGGCACCATTCTGAAAATTGAAGAATATAGATGATTGCATTCCAGTGCTTGGGAATGTTCCCTGGCACTGTTCAATCTACTGACAGAGGTAATTATAGGATGGGATTTGCCTAATCAAATATAGATGCCTACATCTGAGACAGTTGTCTAGGTCTACCCCAGACAATGTATAGTCAATGAAGGGAAACACTTGGGCATAATTTCTCTCATCATATGAGATCTACTTATCATTAAGTGGATGTCTAATAACAGTCACATGGATTGTACCATAAAAGCTGTATTAGGTAACACTGACTGTAAGAGGAGCCCAGAAAGACTAGGTCACTACATTATGAACAACGTAAACCAATATAGACAACACAGGGTAATTACACTCCAAATGTGGGTATTGTAGACAGTGCTAGAAGCAAAACTGGACAAAGATCTGTGGCAGAACAAGGATTCTGTCTTAAACTCGTAAAAAATCCCTGAACCATCTTTTCCTATATTTCCTGTATTTCATAGGAAATTTCCTGTATTCCTATATTTCATCTTCTGGCTGCTTTCACAAGATGTGACTAAAAGTCAGTGTATATCTGAATACACGGGGGCCTGATTCTGGTTGCAGGTCCCTTGGCAGCATTGTAAGAGCAATCGTAACAATTTGCATTTATACACTTCCTTCCACCTGATAGCCTCATAGTGCTTTACAAATACTGATTGATTATGTTTTACATTACTCCTGTGGGATGGCTATAAAACAGAAAAATAGAAGAGTGGATTATGAATGACTGGAACTGAAAGATAGGCAAAGAGAAAAGAAAAGCATACCATTCGAAAAACGAAGGGCCATTACTTCTTCATAAAACCAGGAACTCAGTGATTTCATTCCCTTTACACCAGCTGGAAATTCAATTTTCATGCCCCAAATTCCTGGCAAAGCATGAATTTAATTCAGGACATGTCTTAGCCTTAATGAAAACTCTGGATGGTCTTAACTTTTGACACAGTATATGCACTGCATAGAGTAAAGGTGATTCTCATGTGTGGTATCAGGTTTTTGTTGCACTGGACTAATTTAATGGACTTAATAGCAAGAAAGGATGCTTAGCCAATACCTGTGAGTGAACAATATAGATTCTCCTATCAGTAGAGACTATAGATTTATATAGGCCAAGTGGCTTCACAGGGAATGTGATCCAGTTTATCTGACTGTCAAGTTCCTCCCAAAAGAAGAGCTGAAATTCCCAACATGGTCAGTGGAGATAGGCAGGGTGCTCTGGAGGCCTCCAAGGAGAGATCTTGCCTGCCTAAATTTAATCACCTAAATTAGATAAAGTGGATCTTCCTTTCAAGGCCTTCAGGGCATCTGTCATCACTAGTTGCCTGGGAACTTAGGTACTTACTGCAAGACTGCTCTGATAAGAGCCAAAAATACAGATGTTGCTTAGAAAGTCAACCTAGGCAAACTGGATCCCTTCTAAGGAAAAGATCTATTAGAAAAATCACATGCAAGCATTGGGGTGACAGTGAAAGGAAAAAAAAAAAAGCATGTCCTTCAACAAAGACTTACCTCCCTGCCTATGTGCTAGCTTGCTCTCAGCAGAGGTTGCAGTCCCTTTCCTGACACACCACTGCTCAAGTTGAGTGATTCACATGCTAAGCCCCGAGAATCTTCCTCCCCACTCCTCCTCATCGTTGGCTACATAACCTTGCCTCGGATCAGCTTGCTGAGTGATGTGTATTGCTGCACAGTGTTGCTCCATTCTCTGCATTATTTAGCATGCTGACAGCCTTTGTGTTATCTGCAAATATTACCAATGGTGATTGCAAACTGCCTTCCAGAAATATGGGATAGCAACAGACCTAGCAACAGTCTATGCAGAACCCTACTAAGAGCATCCTCTCTCCATCATGGTTTCCCATTGACAAATCCTCTTGCAGGTTTGTGAATTACCCTGTTCTTAATGTCCTTAACATGATATTATGTGGAGCTATTTTTTTAATCAAAATATTATGCAGCAAAAAGTCAAACACCATACAGAAGTCTAAACAGATGACATCTTTGTTGTTACTATAATTAGCCAGCCTTGGAAAATCATCAACTATTTAAATTGCATTTGTTCTTTGACACATGTTTTCTGTAAAATTTTGGTGACTAGTATTGATTAATTATATTGCCTATTACTGATTTATTCTTTATTAATTCTGTATTAATTTTGCATTTTTTTCCTTTATCAGTTCTGTTATTCAAGTTACACTGGCTTTCCCAGGAGATCTCATTCGTCATTTGTTATTGACACACAACAGCAGGTTTCCCACCCTTTGGAACATCCCCTGGATTCTGTTCTTTTGGAAAATGCTTTTCTAGAAACTCTAGGGCATGAAAGTTGCCTCAGCCTGCAAATTTTCCTGGGTTTAGATACATAGCCTCTCTAGTTTTTTGTCATTGTGTTGAGTAGCTGTGTCAAAAGCAGGGGTGTCATTTCAGACAACTTCTATGGGAGATGAGGAATATAGAGGAAAGGAGAGAGGCAGCAACTGCAGGAAAAACGCTCCAGTCCCAAATGAGCCTCGTAGTTTTGAAATATGAGAATGAGTACAGAGAGCTAGAATAGTAAGAAGATCGATAGGCAATTATGACCTGACATGAACTGCACCTATCCACGGAAACCTGAACAGTCACTTCAGTCCCAGCCCACTCCACTGCACAAATGCTTCCCCCCCTCCTTCTTCCCCTCCCTTCTGCATGTGCATTTAGTGCGTCTCTAAAACTGTTTACTTTAACCAGCTTCTTCTGCCTTTGGTGGATCCTAGCCCTCACCAAAAACCTCAAGTTTCTAAGAGCTGTTGTATATGAGGACCTTCCTTCCTCTCAGCTCACATCCACTCTTGCAAGAATCTGGTACTGTTCTTGGTCAGGAAAAAGGAAATCTCCGATGGTTTAGATCGTCCCATGAGGGAATGGACACTGCTATACATCAAACTCATTAACATTTTCTTAGACTGGATCCTCTTGATCCTTCAGCAAGATGGGTATTTTAAGGAACTGCTTTTCTCCCTTACTCATTACAAGATGGTTTAAATATAAATATTGCTCCCATTTTCAGCAAGACGGTCAGGTGTGATCAAATCAGATGGCTAAAAAAGTGAATGCCAGAAACAAAGGAATAAAAATCAAAGAGGAACAAAAATAGAAAAGGTTGTAAAGAACACTTAGATTAATTTAAATTGGATTCTCAGATAATTTATGGAAAAATATCTTAGTGTTATTATCAGGTGTCTGACAGGAAAAAAGCAAATACAACAGTCTTTTTTTAAAAAGGAAGAGAAGGAATAGAAGGCCAAAGGATACTGACCAGCCAACCAACCAGGCATAACTGAACAATAACTCTCTGAAAACACATAGAGAGAAATAAGCAGTAACATGGTTTTGTTAAGGGAAAAAAAAGTGTGAAATGAATTTAATTTCCTTCTGTGGCAGCCTTCAGGATAGGTAAGAAGCAGCAGTTAAATACTTGACTTTAGGATGTCTACTGACATTGTTTCATATTATTTTCTCGCAAACAAACTGGAGAAAGATAGTCCTGATAAAACCAAAGTAAGGTGGGTGAAAAACTAGTTAGAAAATGGCCGCCTGAACGTAATTATGATTAGTTCATTTTCCAAATGGAAGTACTGTGAGCAATTTCTCAAGACTCTTTCTTTGGTCAGGTATTACCAAATATTTTGAGTTATGCCTTGGATGATCAAACAGGGAGTATTACACTTGCAAATGGGATCAAATGGGGTGAGGACTGAAAGGAGAGGAGAATGGAATAGAAATCAAAGCGGGGTGGAAGAAATGCATGCAATTCAACTAAATGTATGTTTGTGCACTCAGATAATAATCACCTTAAGACAGGATATGGAATGTCTGGATTCAAAGGTATTTTTGAATAAAAGTGGGGTTTTACTGCATCACAATCTGGACGTGTTTCAGCAAAATCAGGCAGTCTCCAAAATGGTGAAACATCATATCAAATGTGTCTGTAAGACATGTTACATAATGCTTCTGCTTACACTTTAAGGCCTGGTATGGTTTAGTCCCAGTGCTGTTGCAGGTTATAAAGAGATGAACCAGTGTCGTGGTTTAACCCCAGCTGGCAGCTAAGCACCACATAGCCGCTCGCTCGCTCCCCCCTGGTGGGATGCGGGAGAGAATTGGAAGAATAAAAGTGAGAAAACTTATGAGTTGAGATAAAGACAATTTAATAGGTAAAGCAAAAGCTGCCCACACAAGCAAAGCAAAACAAGGAATTAATTCTCTACTTCCCATCAGCAGGCAGGTGTTCAGCCATCTCCAGGAAAGCAGGGCTCCATCACACGTAACAGTCACCTGGGAAGAGAAACGCTATCACTCCGAACATCCCCCCCCCCCCCCCCTTCTTTTTTCTTCCCCCAGCTTTATATGCTGAGCATGATGTCATATGGTGTGGTATATCCCTTTGGTCAGTTGGGGTCAGCTGTCCCGGCTGTGTCCCCTCCCAGCTTCTTGTGCACCCCCAGCCTACTTGCTGGTGGGGTGGGGTGAGGAGCAGAAAAGGCCTTGACTCTGTGTAAGCACTGCTCAACAATAATGAAAACATCTCTATATTATCAACACTGTTTTCAGCACAAATCTAAAACATAGCTCCATGCTAGCTACTATGAAGAAAATTAACTCTATCCCAGCCAAAACCAGCACAAACAGAAATGTACTTGAAGTTTTAATTCTGAGGACACAACTCAAGGACCAGATGCTGTTTGGAAGATCCTCTCTCAGTGCAGTTTCATGATAGCCAGTCCGCTCTGAGCTTTAATTTCTACCTATTGGCCAAAAAAGGCCACCTGTTTCATTTGTTGAAGGACTGTTTCCATCACTTATACATTAGAAGCTATAAGGAGACAAAGATAAGTTGGGTGTTTAGGCAATGTGACTGTTACCCTTCTTCTACCCTAAAGGGGATATAAAGCATCACTCTCTCCCTACTTTCCTCATGTTGCAGAAACCTCTATCATTGCGATAGTGCCTTTTTTTTCTCTCCCTTGCAAATTCACATCTGTATGATAGCAAGTTTCAGGAATCGGTGCCCACTTCTGTCATGCCATTTACCCAAGAAACAGCTGCAAAATGCATCAGACTGACTTCACTACAGGCAGGTTTCACTGCAAGGCATGAGATATCGTACCTCAACAAACCATGAATTGATGCTTCAGTCAATATTTTCCCTCTGATGTTCTTTGCTGAATTTAATTATTGGGTTTGACTTCAAGATTCTGTCATCATCAGCATGAAAATGATCGCCTGAGTAACAGTGCAGCAGAAACCTCATCATTTGATATCAATGGCTTTTAATTGAATTGCAATAAAAGATAAACAAAACTTTTCAAAAGCAAATTTATCTCTGTTTAAATATTTCTGGTTCTATCTCCTGTGAAGTCAAGCTGCCCAGCTGAAATGTCAGTGGTTATGAAAGCCATTAGGTGCCTCTTTCACCTTTGCTGAGCTGATTTCAGTTACACACTGTGCCATGGTGAGGGACTATGAAGTAGAATTTCCGTAAAGTAATTGCACAGGGCTCTGATATAAGCTGACCTGATTGCCCTCTCTTTGCTGTGAATGGCTCCATCTTGCCAAAAGGAGAAAATTAGGTTGTCTTTTAGGAATGCCATGCCAAGATCATGAAGTACTTTGCGTATTAGGACCAACTTATCGAATATGATGTGATACTCTAAGAATATCACACTCCTTCCTCTTCCCAAGTATTGATGAGATTTCTCCCTAATCCTAAACCTTCTTCCCTCTGCAAACTTCTATGTTCTTCATGCTTTACCTATTTACTTTCCTCTTCAGACAGTACCGTTCCCTTTAAGAAACATATTCCTTGCAATATGCATATGCAAAGAATGAAGGGGACATGATGGTCTTTTTCAAATATATGAAAAACAGATAAAAAAGAAGGAAGAATTAATGTGTTTTGCATGTCCTTGGTAACTAGGGTAATGTAATAAACTTCAGCGAGCAGGTAGTTGGATATTGCACCAAAACCTTCTAATGCAGAGGACAGGTAAGCACTAGCACTGGCTGCCCAGAGAAGTGGTCCAATATCCAACACTGGAAGGTTTTATGAGTTTGCTATGAGTTTCCTAGTAGTCCCTGTCATGAAGTTCCTCCTAATGGAGAAGTATGGGTGCAAAGCTTATCATCAGCTGTGGAGCAGATCATATTTCTCCAATCTCACCCTCCTCAGGGATAAAAAAAATGAAAACCTGGATGGTATTTTTTTTTCCTAAGTCAAGAAGAGAAAGAAAAAAATATTTATAATATATATATGTTCTTACGTTCATCTTCAGTGGTCGGCAGAATCTGGAACACACTTTTGCAAATATTGGATATTCTCTATCTATATGCATTTACATAAGAAAACACACAGAATAACCCAGAGTAACCGCATTTAGGTTCTTTATTTTTTCATTTCTGTTTTGCTGAAAAAGTGTGAATGACAAATTTCTTATTTTTTAAAGATGTAATTAACTTCCTCTCCCCCTGCATAGTAAGTGCCAAATAGCTTTCACATGGATACAGGAATTTAATTAAAGTACAGAAACCAAGGTTTTTAAAAATAATTTTTATTAGTTAAATAAAATTATCTTAAATGTCCTAGATGCATAAGCAGGGTTGGAGAGCTTTTAACGATATGTTTTGCATCTAGGATGAAGTTAAACTATAATCTGTAGAAATAAATTAAACAGCTTGCTTCAGAACTCCACAAGATTTTACCATAGCATTACAGTAGTAGATCTCATCCTTCCAGATGGGAATAAAAAATTTTCCCACTTCTTTGATTCCCAGTTGATTTATTTACTTTGAACATACTAGCACCTAAACAACTTGACTATATCAGTGGTATAAACAGAAAATACTCTGCACTGAGACAGAGCTTAGTGGCATCGGCATTAATTTAGCTCTTTAACAAGTTCTACTTCCTGCTACTTGCTCAGTGCTTTTCATAGGTTAAAACGTTTCACATTTTTATAACATTGGTAAGAACCCTGAACTACTTGAAATTGTTTTAATTTAAATGATTTATATAAATGGCCGTAACTATATATCTTAGTTCTAGTTTATTCTAAATAGATTAATAGAGGTGTCAGAATTTAAAATTAAATATTAAGGACACTTATTATTGAAATAAAAACATACTTGAAAATTCCATCATTTCATCTGACATAATTGATTTTTAACATTTTATTATCTATACATTTTTCCTGTGATTTCAGTTTACACAGTGTATTTTGTATTGCAATACTGAAATAGTATGCAATAAGAAGTCATGAAATTCATTTATGGGATGGGTTACAACTCATTTGACATTAGCCGTTTAAAAATTATAATGTGCCTAGTCTCATCTAGTTAGGTAATAATCATCAAAAAGACGTCTTCACTGGGGGATTCATCTTAGACTTATCGTAGAACTTTTTGTTAGATGGGGATGAAATAGCTTTTGGACATGACTGTCTGTCTCCAGGGACTATTGATGGCTCCTCGATGGTTAGTTCAGACCAGATTCCTAACCTTCAGATGGCTGAAGTCAGGTAAGATGAACATACTCTTAGAGACTATGAGGGTCACTTTCATTGTCAGCTACCATCATTCATCCAGGTGGTCTAACAAAGACATCACTCCTTGCAATGGGGCTGAAAAACACCCTGTCAGGAAGGGCATGGAAGCTTCCCTCTGGGCAGAAATTGTGGAATGTTTCAGTAAGTCTGTCCCCCTTCTGTACTGGTGTAAATTAACATGGCTCTGTGGACAGATGTAACTACAATTCACAGCTAAAGCAAAGGACTGCATCTTCTATGAGATAATCCTGAAACAGCCTCATCACGACAGGCTGGCACTTTCCCTTGGTGCCCAGATCAATCTTCCCCCTGGAAGTGTATTTTTCACACGCTGACCGTTGGATGTCCAGGCATTCCTAGGCAGTACATGCGTTAAAGTCCAGGCTGCTGTCCAGGGAATATTAGGGCTCATCTCCAGATGAGCACTCCTCTGTGGAGGCTTTTTATCTTGGGTGTCTTTCTTTCAGTCGTAAAGAAAGAAGGACTAAAAAATGTCCTAAAAAAGAAGGAGTAAAAAATGTTAATGCAATGTCGTTCTCCCAAGAGGAGGTGGAGCAGCCTCAGGAAAACCAGCAAAGGAGGAGAAAGGGACCAGCGGGAAGTCTGAAGGTTAATACCGTGCCCTTGGCATTCTCTGCATAGGAAAGCTGCCAAGAGTTTCCTTTGTCATGCTGCTTTTTCTGAAGGCCTTTTGACTTCACTTAGTTGGTGAATGGAAAGCTGCATGTGAAATAAATAATGTTTGTGAGACCAAATGTCACCACAGCATTCTTCTCACATGATGGTCTTTACTTCTCAGTGTATTTTCCCTTGGAAACACCCTTTTCACCCCATTTCAGATACTCCTACTTGCTTCCCTTTAGATCCATTCTCCAGACCCATGCCAGCATGGCCTGTTCATGGTATCTTACCCACTACAGCAGCTTTGAATTTTATTTGTTATACACAGTGGCAAATAAATGCACAACCAGCTCCTTTTTCACTTCCCTTTTTTGTCCAGCAACATACAAGACTTCTTTCACTTCCAGACTGTACCATCTTTTGGAGCAGATATTATTTTTACCAGTCCATTCCATAAAACATATACTTATTGTTAAATAGTAGTAATAATAACAATAATAATAACAACAACAACAAAAGATGAGTGAATGATGCAAAATGCTCATCTGAGGAAACATATATCAAGATGGCACCCAACCCACATCTATTAGCAATGTGAGCATAAATGAAGATACTCATTATCCCCTTCTAGAAACTTACAGCCATTGTTCCCACACTAATATATCCCTGTTTGACTCTGCCCACAACCCTCATCTACGCCCTCTACACACCCGTTTAATGCTCATCTCTGCCAAGCTGATACAGATGTCAGTAGTGTAATGCAAGGACAAACATTTTCTCTTTGTTTCCTCTGCATGTCCCCCTTCACTGAAGTGAAGATGTTTTAACAGCAACAAGAACTTTATGGTTGGCAGGTGAACACCTCCTGGAAGAGACGGAAGGATTTCTCTTCGTCTGAAGCTCATGTGTCAGTGATCCAGAGCAACGCAGTTCCTCAATAAAGACATACGTTGACGTGAGCTAATGCCTTGCTGGAGCTGTCAGGCTGAACGGGCTTGTGATTGGCCTGCAGGATATCTCATTCCTTACTGTTCTTTATTCATTTAGTATAATGGAAATAAAGAAATCGAAACAGGAGGGTTTGACAGGATAATAGGCTTGTGATGCTCTGAAAATAAACATCTACCTCCGTCTTGACATTTATTATCTATAAACTGCTTGGCTTCTTTTTGGCAGTTTTATTGTGTCAGGAGACCATTATCCTGTCACAGCACTGTATTGCACTGACATTATCTCTTAAGCAAATTTTGGTACTGAATTTACAGTTCTGTGGGTATTTCCAGCCTAACAGTGCTGAAGGCTCACAGCAAGGTAGGGCACATCTTTGAAGACACAGGTGATGGTACTGCACCAAGGTTCAAGGGATGGACCAGATCAGGTACCTGGTGAAGAAGAATGGGTGCTGGTGGGAAAAGTCCTGGCAACTGGATTGACAGGAGGGCTATTTCCTTCCTTGCATGGGAGCAGGGCTTGCTATATGTACGAAGAGCATGGGACAAGCTCTCACCACAGAATCACAGCCTCTCAGAGGATGCTAATAATTATTTTACTGTGCCTGGAAACAAAGTAAGAGAATAACCTGGTAATACCATGCATCTTATGGGGCATTATCACCCTAAGCATGTGCCCAGTAACAAAATTTTAAAATAGAATGTAAACAGAATCCGGTGTTAATTTGCATCCATTTACTTCTGCATGAAGATAAAAGATTCTAAGACTGGCCAGATACGGTTATTGACAAAACCAACCCAATGCAACATGAAAATGATGTTCATTCTGCCATAGTATTTTGTAGTATTTCCAATGCCAAACCAAAAAACCCTTTTGAATGCACTTATTAGATTGTGGATCCAGTGAAAAGCCACTGTTTATAGTCTGCTAACACCTCAAGAAATATGTGCTTCCTGGAAGAAACTACAGAGACAGTTTCTCAATATCTCAAAGACGTATTGCTTTAGGGGAACTGATAACTCCTCTATTCAGAGACCCATAAGAACCGTCCCTCTTGTTAGCCTAACTAATGATTTCTCATGTTGTAATAAAAAGAAATCCATGAAAAGCAGTGACCATAGTCTTTTGCGGCCAGTTAATAAAATTCACAGACTTAGTTCCCAGGATAGAGAGCTGATCAAAATCTTCCAATGCTGTGAGTCTGTAGCACCATTTTGACCATCTAGTTCAATTTCATTTATAAAATGAACCATAACTCCTATACAGCAACTCCTACCTCCTTCGTAATCTGACATCTAGCTTTGCAAGGCTGTTCCCTCTCTGGCTGGACCACTTTCATTTATGCTTTACCTGCAGCCCAAGTTTTCTGCTTCTGTTAGCCTTCATAATCCAAGCATAGAGGCTTCCTTTGAGCCTTCACCCAGAGAACATAAGCCCTACCTTTGGGATTTTGATGTTCATTAGAAGCAGAGGCAATATTTTATTTTTATTAAGAAGGCTTCACTTCCTACTGAGGGACTGAATTTCTAGTGTATGAGGTGCAACCATGGTAAGGAGGCTATAGGTATTAATTTGGCAGCTTTACAGTCTCTTCTCTTTAGAGTTTCATGCTATTTCCTGCTTGCAAAGATGGCAATCTTGCCATCCTTGCCTCCGTCATTTCTAGTTTCCAGTACCTCGTGTTTTGTTTCACCACCTCCAAACTGCTTATTTGTAGCTCCAGAAGGGGAAAGTTTGGCACTAAGGGCTTTGTGGTACTGCCTAGCTCTGACAAATATGCCCAATTCTTGATGGATATCAGATAACACTTACATATAGCCACTATAACAGACATAAAAATGTCTTGTTTTTCAATGACAAGGTAAGCATTATCTAATTTCCATTTTTTCCTTATCTCCAGTTCTAAGCGCGTAATCTTTCTATACTACATCCCTGTCATTTCGTAAGTTTGGGATTGGAAGCGCTTGTGAATGTTAGACTCATGGAATTGCCTTTTTAAAAATAGCCATTACTTATAAATAATTCCTTTTTTCAAGCTGTAGTGTCCTGTTTTTAATAGTGTCCTGTTTTTAATAGTGTCCTGTTTTTAATAGCTTGCCTATTTTTAAGACAGTATTCTTTCTTTTTGCAGCCATCTTCCATTCTGAAGCACACTAAGGAGTCATTCTTAGGTAGGAGTAAGATGTCAAAAAGAAGTCCCATGCCAAAGGAGGAAAATGCTCCAAAACATATTTCCATGGAGAAGGTATAATGTTACATGACCATGGTGCTCAAGGCTGGTATATGCGTTCACCTATATTTCATCTCCAGAAATCTCAGGCATTTTATTGATCTAAAAATTTCAATAACAGCAGTTTTCTGACAATTTTTTTTTTTCCCAGACAGAAATTTTACCCCTGGCAATTATCCCATCACCATCCTCTATCTGCCAAGAAGCTACTGGAGTCAAATATCACATCTGTAATGATTAGGAATCAATTTGATTGATATGTTAGCCTGCCATAAACATTTGCAAAAGTTCTCCTGTTACAAGATGATACTTTTATTTTACACAACAATTCAGAGGTCTAATCTCTATTGGTTTTTCTGGGCTCCCTCTGTGGTCAGCGAAGAAGCAAACGGCCCATGGGCGAGCATAGTCCATCTTGTCTCAAAATCAGTGGGATAAATTTCTCTCTAGAGATACCATTTTCCTCCCTGTGACTGCAAACAGCATCATGACATTGAGTATAGCATGAATCAAATCTCTTTGCAGGTTACTTGACAGTATTGACTAGGTTCCCACTAAGCATAATGGCAATTTAAACACTTTCATGGATCCACCTCGATGTGGGTGCCAACACGTAGATGTCTGAAGCTGGAGCTGAATCCCAGCCTCTATGACAAGCTCAGAGAAAAGGCCTGATTTTTAAAGAGCAAAGGCTGATAGGGCTGATCCTGCTCTGTACAGCAAACCCTTCCTGACTCGATATTTGGGTTTTTTCAGGCTAAGACTTTTTTCTTCAATGGGCTGCTGAACATTATGCAGTCCCTCATCATTTAATTGATTGTTCTTTGTCCAAATTAAGAGATCATCTGCAATTACTTCCATCAGCCAAAATACTCCAAGATCAATGAGCTTACAACAAATACCTTTGCCTCATTGAAACAAGTCAGAGTTTTGCCAGGGATTTCAATTGAGTCAGGATTTCAATTCTAAAAATTTTGGTGGTTTTGAATATGCTGAGGTAATCTGACTTTTTTTTTTTTTTTCCTTGGTAAACATCTATCTTCAAAAGAGGATTCTGAAAACTTCGTTCTTGCTTTCTTAACTCAGACCTGCCAAAAAAACTTTGGCTGCTATCCAACACTGAAACACATTCCCTTTCCTTCCTCCTTAACTTTTCAGTGACATTAAAGATTATGTGCATTAAAAAAAAGCCTAATACATAATGCAAAACACAGCTGGTGGAGGAGGGTGTGGAAGAAAGCAATTTAGCTTTAGGCCACCAATCTCTGCTTTCTTCTAAATTTTTTGGCATAACAGTCTCATTAACATCAAGTCTCACAGATCAATACATGTCAAAAAAACTCAGATGCAAAATTATGTGGGTATTTTAGCCAAAAACATAAACCATGATATGTTTTCATACCTTGGCGGTGAGCATAACTGTAAGAAATCACATGAGTTGGCCTTGTAATGAAAGAGTGAAGAGAAGGAAGATGTAAGACAGAAAGAAACTGAGGAAAGAGAATGTCACTGCTTGAAATAAATGTTGGAGAAAGACACAAAGAATGTGAAATGTTTTTTTTATTTACTTTACATCTTCTAAAAAATTAGCTTAATAAGCTACTATTAAAGTGAAAGGGAATTAATGCGAGAGCTAAATAGGTGTGGTTTTTTTTTTTTTTTTAAATAACGAAGGAACTATATGTTTTCATAATCTTGGAAGCCACAGCTACTCTTCCTAGATCCAGTGTGTTTGAATGGTAGGAGGAATGAATAACTTAACCTGAAAGTCATCTAGAAATTAAAAGGAAGATAGATTTCTGCAGCTAATACCAAAGCTGGTCAACATTTTTGACTGGGAACAATTTTTCCTTTGGAATATGTGGCTTTGTTAAAATTAACATATAATCAAATTGAATCAGTGTTAATACAGATTGACACAGGAATCCATTTCAGTGAAGAAGTTAATCCTTTAATGAAAATTGCATTCTCTTGAAGAACTTACATGGCTTCAAAATTGCTGAGGAAAACATGAGTTTCCACTACAGAAGGAAATTTTATCCAAAGATTGTAATCTCTATAGGTTCCTTCTTTGGAAGGAACTTCTCTAGGAAGGAACCTACAGAGCCTATAAACTCTGCAGCAGCAACTGCAGAAGTTAATAGCTCTGATGACAAAGATGGCTGAGCATATAAACTCTGCACACCTCTCAGGTTAAAGCTAATATGAGTTTCTGAAGTGCAATAGTTATAGTTTCAATCTCATTGAAAGGCCTCTCTGAAACACCAAGGAAAGCATCGTTTACATATATTTAATCTTCATGATTAGGATGCTACCAGAAAACTGCATGCCAAGGTTTGATTTTAATGATCAGAATTAATACCCTTACTGGTTCACAGAATAAAGTACATTCACAGGAGATACCTTCATCAGGGATATAGGCTGGGTCCATGGACCATGGACACAGGTCGTTGCAGGAGCAAGAAGCAAGAAACCCTGGGGAACTGGAGACCTGTTGAAGGTATTCACTGAGCCTGGAGCAAGACCTTTAGCCAAGTGAGAACATTTTCTCTTTTCTTAGATGGAGGACATCATAGTCTTTGAAAGCATTTGCACACAGCATTTGTGGAGTCTGCAACCGAATAGCAAACATGAGGTTCCATCCTGAGGGAAATACTGAGATTTACACATTTGGAAACTATTTTCCCAAATGTTTTCATCACAAACCAGGATGAAAATTTTGAAGAAATTATCATGTAACTCATAACTTTTTCAATTTGGAATTGGCATTTAATTGAGAAATGTTAAACCTAAATTACTTTCTTTTTTTTTTTTTTTTTTTTTTTTTTTAAATTAAACTTTCCTGAACTGTAAATTTCATTGCTGTTTCCATGGCAAGGAACCATGTACCACTACACCTTGGTCTTTGCTCAGTTTTTTTTAAATTTTATTTTAATGTTATTAACAATACCTTATGCTGGCAGGGATAAAGGAAAGCTTGAATCCTGTGTGAGAGTATTATACAGGGAAATTTCACCCAGCAGAGACTCAGTCCCCATATATAGCCATCTTAATGTGTTCTCATGATAAAATATTAAGGAATAATGGTAATATATGTATGCTAATGCATTCAAATAAAGTTCATATTAAATCTTGTTTTAATGAGGGGTAAGCAAGGGCAGACTTTCTGAGCATCTTGAGTGCACCCAATGTGCTGATCCTGATGTGCTGTGCCTGCATAAGGAACTTTCACAGCAAAGATTTTGTGCCTCTGATAGGGCCAAGTATCCGGTCTGTTGTTGCACGCTGCAAATGGCACAAGGTTGTCCTTCCAGAGCCTTTCAAAGGATGAGACTTGAATGATTGAGGTTGAAATATTTGCTCTTCCTCTGTTGCTAAGGGTCAATACTGATGGAGGACAATGTGCTGCAGCACCTTCTGCAGGCAGACTGGAGCTTATTCAGTGTCCACACTTCAAGCTGACAAGAAGCTGCATAGTCACGATCAGCGAGAAAACAGCTCTGATGCTATATGGAGAAAAAAGATATCATAATTCAAAGTCAGTGTCATGCTGCCATTATTAATAACTTTGAGCCATTGCAGATTGTGGGTTAGATGAACCCATACCAGCCTGCAAAAGGCCATGAAATCAGCTACAAAACAAGCAGGTTGAAAGCAGATTAATTGGGTGTATCTCTTATCCAGTGTATTTAAAGTAAAGCTCCTAGCAATGATATTTGGATTAATCCCTAAAGAGTGTATTACTTTTCTAACGATGGTTACTGAGAATATTTCAGATGAGCAGCTTAGAACCTAATATTTGGAATATCATGGACTATTTAAAGTAGATGAGCCCTGACATATTAAGATGTGAGTTCTACTCTGATACAAAAAATCTCCATAATCTTGACAAATCCAGACATCGTCTTTTAATTGTGCTTTGACTGCTTTCCCCTGAAGCACAGATCTCTTTTGGGCTGGTGATTTGAACACAGTGTCCTGTGCTTCAGAAATGTGCCTGAAAACCAAACTTTGCAGTCGCAACTTAATCCAAAGGCAAATAAAGTCATCAAGAAAGTTTGGATTGTGCCCTTTGGACTGAGCAAAGGAGTCAACTAATAATGTTTCTCTAACTTTTTCAGTTTTCTTTTATTCATCTCCTTTAGACAATGGAGTAATCAAGCTTTGTGGCAGAAATTTTACTTGGAAAAAAAGAAGAGCTTGAGGGAAATAGAGAATATTTGCAAAAGCAAATTCACAAACCTGTAAACAGGCAAATTCACTTAAGAAATTCTTCTAAGAGACCATGCGGAGGATCCATCTCACCTAACTGTATCCACCTAAGGAGTATAAAAAGTTCACTCTGTATAATGCTGTCATAACTCCTGTCCAAGACAAAAAAGTATAGGGTCACATTCAATTTTGAAAAGCCAAAGTTGTACCAAAAAGCCATTTACTTATTAACAGTGATCAGTATAATGTATCACACAGAAAAAAAAAATAATAAAAAATGTTGCCCTACTCTTGATTTGTTTGATCAAGCACTACAAATGGGGGGAAACCAACTAATAAACAATGTAACAATGCAGATAATCACTTTCTGTGAAATTTAAAAACAGGTATTGAGATTAAGCCTGTGTTTGAGAAACAGCCAACCTGTGAAGAAAATGTGAGCTTTGTGAATACCAAAATTCGAAGTAAATCCACAAGGAGGTGTAAGACTTGAGTGTTATGATCCAAAAAAACAAAGGAGCTCCCAGGAGAAGTAAGCTCACCAAACTTGCTCTATTTATTATGAGGCCCTTCACAGTAAGGAGACAGAAAGGACCTCCTTCTACCAATAGCCCTCTGAAACCCCGCTAAATGGTCTCATCCTATGTTTCCCCCCACTAGGCACCTTGAAATATCCTTCCGGGCCTCTTCACTCACTCCAGGTCTTTGGAACCTCAGAAAGTCTCCTAAAGTCCTCCCAGTTCTTAACCTCAGACCTCATGAACCCTTACTGGCCACTTCCAGCCCACCCTGCTGTCCCTGGGACCACCCTATCACTGCCAAGAAGCCCAGAGCCAGCCAGGCATTAGCTTGAATCATTCTTCAAAAAAGCTTATAACTGCCTCATCCATCCACCTTTTTTTTTTTGTGTCCTGAAACTGGCTTCATTTGGCCATGACGCAAGGAATGAAATTTGTCTTTGCTCTGTCAAGAGGGAGGACTGGAGGGTGCTGCAGGGCTGAGGACTGGATGACAGAGTAAGAGAGACGAGAGAAGGACAGAGAGAAGGGCTGGAAAGAAGTCTGTTGCAGTCACCTTAACAAAGTGAAGACAATTCAGGAATAATACGGGCAATATACAAAAAACACAAACCTGCTTACAGAAAATTAATTATTGAAAAATGCAAAGCAATGACTGTGTGAATGAATTCTCCAGTAAAATTAATTACATAACGAAGCAGTTATTATAGCAAGAAAATCCAGCAATCAACAAATATGAAGAGTCTAGGAAAAGAATGGGAGCTTGCGAAAAAGTATTTTTAGTTCAGTTACTGCCCTGTGACTATCTCAGCTGTATTTTCAGTGTAGATGGACTTGACATGAAACTTTTAGGCTTTTTTCCTTTTCATTTCTTTCAGATCATTTCGTAAGACCAGGTGATGTGGGAACATAATATCTGGGGTTGGGGGGGAATACTTCAGTTTGCAAACAAACAGTTTCAAATAAATGTCAATATTTGTAGTCAAAACATGTTCTCCAAATAATATGCAAACTTTCATAGAATCATAGAATCATAGAATATCAGGTTGGAAGGGACCTCAAGGATCATCTGGTCCAACCTTTCTAGCACAATCTAGACGAGATGGTGCAGCACCATGTTCAGCTGAGTCTTAAACGTGTTCAGCGTAGCGGAGTCAACCACTTCCCTGGGGAGATTATTCCAATGGTTGACTGTTCTCATTGTGAAAAATTTACCTCTCGTGTCCAATCGGAATCTCCCTGGGAGTAACTTGTACCTGTTACCCGTTGTCCTCACCATGTGACTCCTTGTAAAAAGGGAGTCTCCATCTTCTTTGTAGCTCCCCTTGAAGTACTGGTACATGGTGATGAGATCACCTCTAAACCTCCTTTTCTCAAGGCTGAACAAACCCAGCTCTCTCAGCCTATCCTCATACGGCAGGCTTCCCAGACCCTAGATCATCTTGGTGGCCCTTTTCTGGACCCCCTCCAGCCTGTCCACATCTTTTTTGTATAACGGGGACAAGAACTGTACAGTATTTCAGGTGTGGCCTGACAAGCGCCGAACAGAGAGGGATAATGACTTCTTTATCTCTGCTGGTGCTGCCCTTTTTGATCCAAGCCAGCATCCTATTGGCCTCCTTGGCTGCAGCAACACACTGTTCACTCATGTTGAGCGTCCTGTCCACCAGGACCCCCAGGTCACTTTCCACGGAGCTGCTCTCCAGCCAGGTGGATCTCAGTCTGAGCTGCACTTCTGGATTATGTTTTCCCAGGTGCAAGACCTTACACTTGTCTTTGTTAAACTTCATAAGGATCTTGTTAGCCCACTCTTCCAGCCTAGCCAGATCTTCCTCCAGGGTGGCTCTCCCTTTCACAGTGTCTACTTCCCCACTCAGTCTGGTGTCATGCGAACTTCATCAGACTACACTTGATCCTGTTATCCAGATCAGTTATGAAGATATTGAATAGCGTTGGGCCCAATATCGATCCCTGGGGGACCCCATTTGTGATGGGTTGCCAGTTTGAAAAAGAGCTATTTACCACCATCCTTTGGGTGCGGCCCGTCAGCCAATTCCTCACTCACTGCACAGACCACTTGCCAGGCCATAATGCATCAACTTCTCCAGGAGGACGCCGTGGGGAACCATATCGAAAGCCTTGGAGAAGTCCAAGTAGACAACGTTGACCTCTCGCCCCGTGTCAACCAAGCAGGTCACTTTATCATAGAAGGCCACCAGATCTGTCAGGCACGATCTGCCTTTTGTGAAGCCGTGTTGGCTTTTCCCATTCACGTGCTTCATTTGATTTGTGATGGCCCCCAGGAGGATCCGTTCCATAACTTTCCCAGGGATTGAAGTAAGACTGATGGGCCTATAATTACCCGGATCCTCCCTTGAGCCCTTCATGTAGACAGGGGTAACATTTGCCTTCCTCTCGTCCTCTGGGACATCCCCTGACCTCCACGACTTCTCAAAGATTATAGAGAGTGTCCCTGCAATGACACCAGCCAGCTCTCTCAACACCCTCAGGTGGATGGCGTCAGGGCCCATCGATTTCTCGGGGTCAAGCTCCTGTAATCATTCACATACTAACTCCTTCTTCACTGATGGTGGGTCTATGTTTGGATCCTCCTGGATTTTCACTCCCAACACCTGGGATCCAAGAGTGTTGGTAAAGACAGAGGTGAAGAAAGTGTTGAGAGCCTCTGCCGTTTCAACATTGTTGGTGACAGATTCACCTCTACTGTTTAACAGAGGGCCTATAGCCCACTGTTTCAAACAGCTCTGGAGCCTTTGTTCAAGAAGTCTACAATTCACTGAAAAATATCACCCAGTTGTTCTATGGTGCAAATGTATGATGTTGAGTGAAGGCAATGAATTATTGGTAATGGGCAAAAGAATAGGAAAACAATGAACAGCAAGTCTGTGGCTGCATAGGGTGGGTGACAGCTACAGCCCAGAAATAGGCATTATGAAAGGTACAGCCTGAAACTCTCTTCTGGTCACTGAAATACTTTGCCACATCACTCTTTATAAGCAGAAGAGGGGAAAAGCCCTATTCACTGCTAGTGTGGTCCAACATTCTTGCACCGAACACCTCTCTCAGTGCTCAGATTCATCTGTTTCACTGCACCAAGGCTGCCTCTAGATCTTGTTTATCCTCCCCATTTAGAAACCTCTCCTGTTGAACAATCTACCCACCACGTGGAGGTACCTACCATCTTGAAGAGATGTGAACTTAATTTTGTTCTGCAGCATCTATGCAATCCCTAATGATATCAGTAGAGTAGAAATAGGGGTAACTGGAAACAGAATGTAGCCAATTATCTCTGTGATTTCAATCCACAACGTGAATAATGGAAAAACCCCACCTCTGAGTTTGTCTTCACTGCAGGGTACTTTTTCAAATTTTATTTGAGATTTATTTTACTGCCTTAAGGGAAGAAAAAAATACCTAGTGGAAAAATGCATCTTGTACATGGACACCGGCTGAAAAACTGTAACTGCTTCCCTGAAAAAAGATCACTAGCCAGTGAAGAAAATCATCAATATTTAATCTCTCGCCTTCCATCTGATACATAGCTCTAATTGGGAAGTAACATTCAAGCTTTTGAATGTCACCTTGTATGTTGATTAGGTTACTCCCCCAGCAGTTGAATCTCGTCATTTATCCCAGCCATTTATAGAGAACACTCTGCATAATGTGGATCATCCAGGTGTTTAAGGGAATCCAGCTGCCTGAGGGGTCACTGGGAAAAATATAGACATTGCAATACCACTCCATGTACAAGCAGTAGTCATCTCAAAGAGAGTGTTTTCTGTGTTACCTGGAGGGAAAATCATAACCAAAATGCAATCCCTGTGGAAGAGGACTGCTGCACACAGCAGCGCATGCCATATACCCTGTGTAAATTATACACAAACACAAAACAGCTGCCCCTCCAGGAACAGAGCATACGGGAAGTATGTAGGTAAGTCAATAGAAAAGCTGTTGAAGACACATTTTGCATGTAACTAGATAGAGAGCAAGACCTGATTTAGTACTTATGTATGCAAGAAAGAGTATAACCTATGATTTTTATATATGTGCTCAAGCTTAAACTTTTTCTTGCATAAATAAGATCAAATATATAATATATATAGCTATATTATAGCTATAATTATGTATTACATTACATTACATTATGTTACACATTTTATATATAATGTCATATATATATAATATAGCTATATTGTTGCTATAATTATATGTATGAGCTAGGCACTGTGGCACAGCTGGGCCTGCCACCTTGATTGCTGATATTTATGTGGATTTCATTCATTTCACGGAGGAGCTTTGGTAGGTTTTATATGCAGCACAGAGGCCATGATAAGCACCGGGGAGTGTTACTCCTGATTTAAACTCAGGGGTGTGATAAACTGCATAATCAAACATTGGCTCTGCATGTTGAATGTGGTCTCTCAGCTAAAATAACTCAAGACAGACCACTTTGCATGCAAGGAAAATCACAGAGAGCCTGTCAATGGGTCAGTCCTTTTTTGCATCTCCTCTTCTTTCTGAGAATTGTGACAAACTTAGATCCTGCCCCAGGCACATTTCTTATGTGAACCAAAGCTGGAAACCTAATTGCTCCAAAACTAATAGTTGTGACAATTTTGTTCATAGATAAGAAGCAACACTGTGAAGTCCATTGATACAAGGGAAGTATCTGCTGAAACCTTACCAAGTTCAAGTCATAGCAGTTCTTCTAGAGGAGACTGTGGTTGTGTTTGATGGGACAAGCTCTGAATGGGTGCCAATATCCAGAGGCCAGCTGAGAGCATCCCAGCATCCAATGTGTCAACAACTTACAGCCAGGATGGCTCCAGTTTATGCAGGTATAAGAAATTGCTCTCATGCATCACAACAAGCTGCTCAGATAAGGCTGTTTTAAAACACTGCTCCTGTTTCATTAACTACCTGAGCTAATGTTAAAAGTAGCTTGAGGTAGAACAGAAGTTGGGCCAAGCTTCAATACAACATCCACTCCGTTTTGCTGAGAATCCATGACTATCATCCCAGTGTTTGGCAAGTCAGAGTTTAATTAGCAAAAGTCTTGAAAAATTACTATGTATGCTCCCCCCACCCCCATGATTCTCACTTCAAATCAATGCCACTAATTAAGCCAATTTAAGCCTGAGCAATAAGGTTGAATGCAGATGTAGTGGTGCTGTACAGGGTGCTGCGAATGGGAAATGTAACTCAAAGAAGGACCTTCTTCCCATCATAGGACTGGGATCCTACACCACGCCAGGCTGTGAAGTTTGGAAATATGCCAAAGAAAATCTTATTACTATGAATCTATCATTATCTATCACTTCCTAGCTCAAGCTATGTATGTTAAAGTGGAGCTGCAGGCTGATGTTTAGCTCTACTTTAATTGCTGCTAAGACTTTCTGTGTGGAGGGTATGGTTCATCCAGTCTGACTTTGGCTGTCACACGATGGATGTCTGATCTTAAACACTCATGATCAGCAGTGAAAGATGGGCACCTCCTGACGTGAATTCATCCCATCAAAAGGCAGGTGCCAAAACAAGTTTGACAAATCCATCTCCAGAAGTAAGCTGATTTCAGTAGAAATTGAGACAACCACCTTAGGCTCTATGGCTAAGTGTTGGACAGCAGAAGTTTAGTAAAATGAATCCTGTCCTAAAAACATACACTCTGGGATCTGGGTGAGGTGCCACCTCTCTTAGTCTAGTTACGAAGCATTACACGAGGAAATTGAAAATGAACAAACCAAACCCCATTGATGGTTTGCTATACTTAGAACTTTTTCCTCTGAAGTGAGTTTTACTGTCTTCCTGGAGGTTGGGCTTGGTTCAGGTATCATTTCCTGTCATCTCATGCTGGATTCATCTCCTGGTGCGTCGGTATCATACTCATCCTCAAATTCTCCATGTGTAGATTCAGAAATAAGCTCTTTAAGGTTAATTTTTCACCTTTTCAGTCTGTCAGGAATGACTTTTGAAGTGATGTAAGGATTTCTTTTCAAGCTCAGTCCCCATTCATGAACATCTGCAAGTACATGGAAAATTCCATTCCAGATTCACATCTAATTGCAGGTGTCTACAGGCATGTTTATGTATGACCCAGGGACTCAACACAACTGCTCACACATCAGGCTTTAATACCTCTAGAGATGCATCAGAGCATCTGAAACACACACCTGGCTCTGGCAGATGTGACAGGGATCCTATGGGATGCTGGTGCCTTCCTGTACCTCTCTCCAGGAGGGGTCCAAAGGGACAGGGTCCCTGCAGTTGTCCCTGCCTGAGTGGTTTTGGTGCAGGATCACAATTATACAACCCTGAAGAGCAGTGAGGCTGCAGATGTTTTCTATGAACACAACTCTATTTTACTGACAACTGAATTATAGCTAATACAGCTGGCTACTACGTTGCAGCTGAAGCTAAAATCACAAAAGATGACATTTGCTAGCGCATACTGTGCAGATTGTCATTGCTAGCAAGTTATGGCCTTTAAACTATGCACTCGCAATTCAGCAAGTAATGATAAATATTGCACTGACAGCCACCATTACTTTACTTATTCATTTATGTAAAATTCATGTAAACATGTCCAAGTAGCACAGCATTCTGTGCCAGCCATTATTAGAAGGCATTAGTTTCATTTTGTAGAGTAACCAAACTGGAATAAAGTAAATTATCAGTTCAGTAAAGATGAGAGGTAAACACTGATCCCATTTAAAATGTGTGCCTTGGAGTCTTATAGAGAAGGATGACTCCAAATGTTTTCAGATTTACCTTTATTTGAAGGTCATTATCTTCCATAAAGATCGGGATGGCTCTGACAAGATTACTCTGATATTTGGCTAGAATTGAGCTATCTGTTTCAAAGCATTTTTTTAAAAAGCTATTCATTTTTAGAAATGGTTTGAGTAATTGGGTTTAAATATACTAGCTTTTTTTTTTTTTTAATCTTACTGTAGTCCCTACAGCTACTGTACAAACATAAAAGAAAAAGTGATTCCTTCTTCAAAACTCCTTAAGCAGGTAATTTCTAATAGGTGAGCAAAAAAGGCAGTCATAAATAAACTGATGATGTTACAGGCAGTGGTTTGCAGCACTCAACAAATCTGAATGTTATCAAAGTTTTATAGACATCACAGAAAAGGGTCAAGAAAAAATAGGAAGAAGAAAGAAGACATGACCTTGCAAATCATTGGCAGATGATGCTATTTGACTATTTTAATTTAGCTTCTTTGCTTATTAGCAGATGGTCTGTATAGTGTTATGTTGTAAACACAATTATACTAATTGTGTTTACATTTATATAACATGGTGTTATATAAATGTGTAAAATGCATACATTTATATATATACATTGTGTTTATTATATTAATTGCTAAACTTTTTCCATAGCCTTTTACCACAGTGGACCAGCTAAGAATTACTGAATAATATTTTTTGTTGAGTATCAGACCTACAGCCTGCGTGCCTGTTACCCTAATACTTTTTACTTTTGCTCTTGACTTAGACAGATGGAGATTGGATCATTCTATTAAACTCAACGCCATGAACAAGGGGAAAAAAATATTTCTGTCCAAGATCACCTCTTAGCCTGTCTTCCTTTACAGTCACTGTGGCACCTACCAGGACAGAATTTGGTAATATCATCTATGGTACTGGTTGGTCGCAGTCTTCCCAGTACTAATCAGTAAACTCGTTGACTTGTAGCAAATTGATATTCTGGATTTTTATTCATATGCAAACTAATATTAAACCGAAGGTTGCTTTGAGGGAGCTTACCCCAAGCATCTGGGACAAAAAAAGCTGTAAGTTGGCATTATGTTTGAAGCAGAGGCTTGAAAGCAGATCTCTCACTGTTTAAGTGAGAGAAAATGAGTTAAGATATAGAGAGCTAAGTAAAACCATGAAAAAGAAAACTTTCTTATATTTGGTGCAACAGAAAAGACACAGTATTATTAAAGAAAAATACAGAAATAAATTATATTATCAAAACAATGTGGCAGGGAAGTTATTTTTGCAACTAAATTCTGGATAGACATCAGTAAGACCAAACTATGTTTATCGAGGCTTGAGATATCAAGTGCTCAGAGCCTAGATACAATTTAACTGGATGGATGGATTAGAAAATCTGCATCCTTTTTCAGGAAGTGTCTGCGAGATTTAGAAACAGCTTGATGGAGAAAAATCCATCTGGGTGAATATCATGCCCAAATGATAAGCTTGATTGACAAGAATGATGGTGTTATTTTTCTGAATGACTGAAAAGGAGAGAAGAATGCAAGTGCAGGAAAGGGATGGAAATTAGGAATGTTGTTTTAGCAATGTTGAGTTTGAACTGAGACATAAGTCAGGCTACAGATATATCGACATCTTAATTGGGCATGGGAGATGGATTATGGCTCATTTATAGAAGAGTGTTTCATTTTTCTTTGCTTTGCAGGAATAGAATCTTTTCTCTCCCAAATGCACAAATGTTCTTACATTTCCAAAGCTCTCTGTTTTTCAGGCTTCCAGAAAAATGTATCATGACCAAAGGAAGACAGATGACTTGACTGAGGTGTCAAGAATGGTTCTAAGGGAATTCACTCGCATTTTTGGATACTCAGCTGCTTTGAAAATTAGGTCCCCCAAAACTACTAACCACCTTTAGAAATGCAGGCCACAATATTCTTCCATTGGGTTGTTTTTTGGTGGAGCTAGTAATAGATACCAGGAATGCTTCACTCATACTTTTTTCCTGTGGTGGTTTTCCTATGGCAGCTTTCATGTGAATGATCTCCAAAACCTTCTGAGAAACAGGAAACCAACGCACACGTTAAAGGCTAAATCCCTGGGGAGAAAAATCTTCAGTTCTGGTTTTTGGCTTTAGATTTCTCCGTTACAGAACTTACACAGACACAAATAGAGCAGCAGAGGAAACAGTTCTCAGACAGGGATGATTTTATAGGATTTTAAGGGTCAACACTAGTCATCAGTTATAGCCCTTTTATTTAAATGACCCATTTCAGGGAGTGCAAGAAAAATCCTCCCTCCAGTCCACTCAGAAAGCAGCCATCGGCTGCAAGATTTGGATTCGCTGTCATCAGTTCCAGCATGCTCTAAATATGATGACGATCAGAAAAAAGGAAAAATGCGCTTTTGACTAAGTCTGTTACATAAAAGGAAAGAATATGAAGCAATCTGGATAGTCAGCAAAGGAAGAAACAAGGTAAACACTAACTAGAATATTTTATTCATTTACCCCTATCACCTGCTGTAAATTCTGACAAAATACAGCACCCATCTTTCCTCTCTATCTAATCACAGAAGAGACAGACTCTGTTTTTCATGTAATGCAATAGAACACGCTGCAACTACCAGATAATAAAAGCAGATACCATAATGGCTATGCTTTTAAGAGCACACATTTTTGTTGTTGTCACACTAGTTGTATGGCAGCAAATTGAATATAGCTGAAGGTAATACATAATTCTGAAGAATCACCTAGCAGGCAGCACAAAGGGACGCTGGCTTTTGGAAGTATCGAAGAATCATTGCTGTATTAGCCCTACAGCTCCAACCCCCTCTGATTCAATGTAAAGCTTTAGTCAAGATCCTTCTTTAGATTTAATCCCTACACCTTTTTTTCTGGGTTTTCCTATAGGTGATATTTAACAGTGAACTATGATTACCATTACCAAATAATTTGATATCGGCATTGCTATTCGAATAAGCAATTGGACAGCTAGCATACATGAAATACACACCCTCCATGAAAATTATGGCTATAGGGATAAAAACATAGGAAACATGGCCTACACGAACTATCCTGATATTTCATTTCATACACAGGAAGTAGGAATTACTTCATCAGACAATATGTGCCTAATTTTCTATTCTGAAAATTTCTGATCACTCAGAAATCTGACTGAAGGTGACGGCATCTACAAATGGTCACCACTTGACAATCAACCACTTATTCGACATCAGACAGGATTTTCTGGAAATGTAGGACAAATCTGGAAATTGCTCGTGATGGACAGATGAATCTCTTTCTAAGACAAAACAGAAAGACATTATTTTACAGAATGAATTATATTGTAATCAACCTGTTCTTGGAATAGACAGGATTAAAGTAGCCAGAGTCTTGTTCACAAATATAATTTGCTGCCCTGTATAGAAACAAATGGTATGTTCCTTCTAGCTAGGACCAAGTAAGCAAGAAATAATAAATGACAATTTTTTGGACTCAAGGAATATGTCTATGTCCTCCAATGGACCAGTTCAGCATGCTTCATCTCCTGTCCTGCTTCCACACCTTCAGATCAGCCCACAGGCTCCCTTTGCAAGCATGTACAGTAGGACACAAACGTGAGGTGGGATTCAGCTGACCAAGCAGAGTGGTGAGATTCAATTTGAGATGAAGACAGTTAAATCCAACAGTTTACATTTAGGGGTCTGGTGCATTAGGGAATCAACTCATTTCCCAGCACATAAGTGCCTGGTGGCATAAGAGATGCGTTAGAACATCTAAGACATCTAAGCACAGGGCTGAGAGATATCACATTGGATGTACAGGAAACCTGCACCTATTTCAGTCAGCAACTATAGACCAGACACAGTATCTTAGGGCATCCCAGATAGCACTGGACACTTATTTTTAGGCAACTGAATTAGATTTGTATTCGACTGATGCTGTGCTCTGCCCAGCCCATGTCTCATGTCAGACTGTAACCTAAAAGAACTTTGCCCTAGGCTCAGTGTCCCTTACAGAGCTTTTGACCTTGATTGGTTTTAGGGTGTTTTTTCCACTCAGAAGATTTGCTTTGCCACATCAGTGGCTCTTTCCACGGGTATGTGAAATACCAACTTGCAGAGCACTCAGCAAAGCAGGTAAGGGAGGCTGGATCCTGCACTTAATGGTTCATCCTTCCAGATAGCCATGTCAGCACTTCGTAGAAGCGAGGTTTCAATTTTTGCTTAAAATATGGATCCAGTAATGCTGCCAACTTACATTTATCTCTGTCGTTGAGCTTGTCAGCCACAGCAGGCGAGGACACAATTCAACAGCTCCTTCTCTTCACTAGTGTGCGAGCCAAGGATCCTTTTATTTTAACACAGGATTGCTGTTTATTCCAGCAAATGGCAACAAGGCAATAACAGCAAAGTTTGAGAGACATTTCATTGGGTGGAACAGTCTTACATATTTACTCCTCAGTGATGTCCACTTTCCTACTTAGCAGTTAAGTATTAGTATCAAGTGAGAGGGATTTCTTATTAATGGCCCTGCAGAAAGTCCCTGTAAGGCTTTATCTAGAATACTGTCCTGGCCGTGCATCACCAAGGAAGAGAAATTGCGAAGGTCTACAAGGAAGATCAGAGGAAAAAAGTGTCTCTGTTAAGAGAGGACTGGAGGATCTTGGTCTGTTCAGTGTAATAAAACAAACTGTAAAAAGAGAAGGATGAGAATCCATTGGGGCAAAAAGTAAACCTGGGGAGTGAGAAGAACTAATTAACCTAGAGGCCCATATAGTCACCAAAAAAATGGTTTTAAAGTCAGCTGTGGAAAATGTAAGCATTGGAGACACGAGGAACTGTGATCTTTTCCTTTAGGCAATGCTTCATTGTGGTGAGACAGGTGCATTACAGCTCAGGCTGCATTCCCTTAGGGCTGGCAGAAGTCACTGCTTGGCCCCATATTTTACAGAGTCCCAATGTCATAGATTGCATGTGGTCTGTGTATGTCACGGCCAACTTGTGCATAAAGTTTTCAAGGTCATATGCAAGTAGACTGCTACTTCGAACAGCATAGAGGCCAATATGGATGGTGTATATCGCACGTTGTACGATCTGATGTAAACCATATAGCCTTACTTAGGGAAGATAAGGGGAACATATTGGGGAAGGGAAAATAGGGGATGGAGATAAGACATGGGATTCATCTCACCTAACAAAGCACACTGCTGTAAGAGCTAGCAGACTTCTTTATACTCAAAGAAGAGAAATAAGCGTTTAAGGTTTAATTCACCTGACCAGTTTTAAACACTATTGGGATAAGAAACTGCAAGCTAGACAACTACACAGTGTCAGTGAAATCTTCCTTGGGAAGTTTTGAAGGAAATAAATACAACATGTTTCTTTATGGGAGTGGTAGGTTGCAAGATTTTACTTTATTAATATTAGGCACATGTATACAGATAAGAAAGCCTGGCTGAGATTTAGTCAAGATGATATATATCTAATGAAGCTAGCAGTTTTGGAGAACATTTCTGGAAGATATGAGGTAGCTAGTAAATTTTGCTTTCACTGAGAAATAGTTAGGGTTTTTTATATAAATATGGGCTCGTTTCAAGGTTGGTGGGTACAAGTAATTATATTTTATGGAGATAACAGATTAAACTTTCAACACTCATATCCAGTCAGCTGCAATGTAAGAGCTAATAATAACTGTCCTTGGGAAGATTCAAAGTAGCATCCAGAAAAATCAGAAAAGGCCAGCACTGACATTCCTGAAATAGCCAAGAAAAAATAATTGCTATGAATAAACAAACAAAAAGAAAGAATATCTTTGTACACCAAAAAGAGACAAAGTGTAAGTCCAATTAAAAAAAGTCCTTTGTAGGTCACCTTAGAAAGGAACAGCTCACAGTCATAAGTAAAATAAAAAATGCAGTAAGGAGGAAAAAAGTTTGAAAGGAAAACAGTATGAACTACAAATAAAAATTGCCAAGTTAGAAAAAGAGCAATAATTGCTTTGCATGAGCTTCCAGGCTTTAATATCCAAAAGAGTGGAGTGTAATGATGGCAGAAATTGATAAGAGAACACAGATCGCTTTAATATGTTTGAAGCTGAAAATCCAAAGTGATAGAGAAGTTTCTGGTATAGCACTTAAACAAAGAAATAAATGACATTGACAACACACTGCTGAAGATGGTACTCACTTAGAGATGAAGATCTTGGCAAGAAAGCACAGAATGTTTTGACTGATTACTTCTTTCTTAACAAAAAAACCCTAAATCTGATCAGAAACTAGTGCTCGTTGGTGTCTGTGACAGTTCAGGTGCTTAACACTTACAAATTCATGGATTTTCCTCCTGGGATAAAAATACAAATTGCAAAACTTTATTCAGCAGTCACATATCAAGGAGACTCTCTTGCTTGAAGAAAAACTATCACCAAATCCAATCAGATTTGCTGATAACTAAATGCCTCCAGTTCATCATACTCGGTGACCTTAATGCACTGCATATAAAAATGGGTAAGGAATAGGTATTTGGGACTAAATAAAAGTGTCTGTGCCTTGTATAGACAAAACTACAGAGGATTTTAGGCCTCCTCTTGCCAGCATCACTTTAATGACAGAGAAAATACAGATCTCAAGTAGCAATAGTAGAATGAAGCCTACATATGTATGTGACTTCTTCAAAAAATGTTTGTCTTACCTTCCCAAGAGTGATGAATAGAAAGACAGAGACATTTCTCTGCATGTCTTGGTCCATGCTGGAAACTCTGCTGCACATCGCATGTTTCCCTACTGAACCCATAAACACGCCACACAGTACTTGCTGACAAAGGCAACAGGTCTTCAAGAAACCAAGAGGAGATTCTCCCGCAGAAGTTTACTGTGCAGATACCTGCATCTGTGCTGCCAGCACTCTCTTAATTATCAGTAGAGAGAAATAAGAACTTTTAAGAAATTAGTCTTGTAATGTCTGTCCTAGGATATAATGCATTTCAGCTTACAAGCGTCTAATCCTTTCTCCATTATTATAAAGGGAATCTAGACAACTGTGTCACATATAAAAATCATCATTACTGTCAACTGTATTTGCTTTAGTACCCCACCAGGAGCCTGACCACAAAATCGTACAGATTATCTTGTCTGGGTGCAAGAAGCCTCATGTTCTCCCCTCTCATACTCAAAGGCAAATTAAAAAATACCATTTTCTTAGCAGTCTGAGATCCATAAGCTTCCAGTGTGGAAGGCAGAGAAGGACTTTGCTGTTGGATTATATGCTGCATCTGGGGCAGTATAGTGCATAAAGGGGAGGATGCTCGAGACCTAAATGTGCCTGCAAATCTAAGAAGCGTTCCCATTTGTAGCCAGTATCACCTCAGGATGTGAAATTAGCACATCACTCCATGCTGACACCTTGTTTTCTCTTTGTATTAATACTTCGACATGTTTCAGGGCTCTGACATGGTGGTCCACCAGTAATTAAGATTAAGGCACATTCTTTGTTGACAATTCACTGATGAATTAACTTGTCTCGGCATTCAGCCTCGGATTCAGAGTTTGCTTCATTCCTTGTCTGGGACAGAATTCTTCTTATGATTTATTGCAATCCTTATTATGATTAATAGAGCTCTACATTGCTCATCTCCTGGGCAATGAATGCAGGATGCTTATTCAGCCCAAGGAGGACCACGTGATCTCACTTTCAGATCAACCAGCCTGGTTGCAGGCTTCCATGTAAGGTATTTTTGAAACCCTGTTTCTCACTGAAGGAAATCAGCTGACTAGTTTTGTGCCTTAGTTTTGTGTTCTTTAAATGCTCTTAACTATATGTTACAGGACAGCTTCTGTCGATTTTCTGATGCATCTGCAATGTATCAAGCCTATCATTTAAACATTATTCATTTAATATACTTCAATATTTCAGCAGCATAACATCACAAATAGCAATATGAAAACAGATTGATAAAATGTCAATGAAAAGCTGCTACTTATTAGGAAATAAAGTGGATGAGAAAATGTGGGAAGTAAGAATATTAAAAAATAAGTAATGGGTTGGGGCTTTTCCCATGCTGATCAGACAGCCAGCTTGCATGAGATACACTTGTTTACTATTTTTAGAATACCAATGTCTGCAGTTATTTACTTTATGCAGATTAAAACATTTTAATACAAAGAATACCTGATAATTGTACAGAGAGTCAGATTATTTTATACTAGGTGATACGACAATAAGAAAAGGTTTCTGTGCTGAGATGCCATTCCCTGGCACTGAACTTGTGATCAGGCTGAGGTTCCTACTTCCAGATCCCTTGAAACCTTTGCAAAGTAGTCTCTGTACTCAGGTAAATTAGCCAAGATTTCTTCCCAGTACATTGACCACCTGCTTGTGTAAAACTGAAATTTTGAATGTAAACTACCAACTAATTATCCCTGTAATTACTGATTTTATAAATGCCATATGACTGTTCTTCATGCCTACTAATACAAGTAATACACATTTATGTTTCTAACTAACAGCATTTCTTGACTTCCTTGATTTCTAGCTCATGTCTGGAAGTCACTATATAGAGCCTAAAAAGTGACACTAATCTTCTTGAAGCTACAGTAAATGCAAATAATGAATATTTGCTTATGCAATAGCTGGCTGCCATGAAACTGCCCTGTAAGGGGTAGTTGACACCAGTAATTGTTAATTCCTGAGGTATACCTCTCAGATGAATCTGTAGGAACAGTAAATGAGGTGACTAACACCACTCACCTCTTCAGCCCCAAGAGCTGTTTCCTACCCTGAGCTGAAAAACGGTTCTTAATTGGCTTAAGTGAGATGTGCACTGAAAAGACTGAGAGGCTTTTCTTTATAAAACGTTTCACTTCGCACTGGCATGGATTTAGGACTGCTCTAATGATCAGTTATCATTTCTCAGCTAGCATAGGTAGCAGAGAGCTTGAGGGTCAGTGACCTCTTAAACTATTCCTGGATCCACAAAAGAATGCCTGATTTCACTCCGAAATCTCCCTTTCAGAGTGGCTATCGGTGTAATGGTGTGACCTGGCAACCCTGCAGTAGGGTAGCAGGATGGTTATGGTACTGCGGTGGCATGGGCTCTGCACCCCTGCATTCCAGTGCCATCGGTGTTTCTTTCAACAGTTACTTAGTGGGTCTGCCAAGAGGAAGAAAACCTAATTACAGTGCAGTCCTTCGAATAGGGTTGAGTGTTCACATTTCTTAATGGGATTCCTTTTTATCTGCACTGCTGGCATCTTTCAAATGCAATATCTAAGTTTAAAAGGGCTAGTTTAAGAAGTATTGTGTTCCTGTTTATTTTACTCCTTCATCACATCAGCTTTTCATGTTCTTTTTATAGTTTTAGTAAATACTGCTACTATGCTAGTATCGTACCCAAAAATGAATGCCAAAGTGTAATGAAAAGGAGTTTTATTTTAAGACTTCAGTGGAAGCAGAAAAGAACCTGCAAAAGACGCAGAGAGAGCCATAGGATCAGGATATTTGTGTCTTTTGAGAGACAGGATCAACTACTTGGAGCACCACAGGGACCTCAAGAAATGGAAAGAACAGAGGGAAAGCTGAGGGAAAGCCAAAGGAAAGCAATAAAGGTCACTGTAGACTAACTGAAGGGAGAAAAAAGCTTGCTCTCAAGCTCTGCCTAGTATCCTTTAAAACTAATGATCCCTCCTGGATTTCACTGGGCATTTAGCTACCTATTGATGCTAAATACTTTAGACACGTATTGTGGATGTCCAGGCCTGACTATCCCGTGTAAATGGTAGGATGCACAACAACAGCCACCTCTGTCAGAGATGGAATGGAAATATTCAAGGTCAAACAAGGAAATTCATAAACAGGACTGGCAATGGGAATATTGCTCCTGGGGATCATCTGTAGGAGTAGTTGGCAGACACAGCTGCAGTTATTGAAAACCATGTTTCTAGATGTTTCACCCAAGAGCATTTGGGGTGGCACTGAAAGTTTGCAAGAGTAGTTCTCCTGGTAAGTTTTAGGCTTCTGGTAAGATGGGGATTAGCACTCCTGTGTGTGAGACTAGTCATTTTGACTGCATCTATTTGCTGTTTAGCGTTAAAGAAATGGGATTATTTTGCTTACTATTGGATGGGGATCAGAAGAAACTCTATGATTCAGCAGGTCACTTGCACAACAAACACTGGAACAGGCTTCCTAGAGAGGTGGTCAATGCCCCAAGCCTGTCAGTGTTTAAGAGGCATTTGGACATAGACAATGCCCTTAGTAACGTGCTTTAACTTTTGGTCAGCCCTGACATGGTCAGGCAGTTGGACTAGATGATCATTGTATGTCCCTTCCAACTGGAATAGTCCTCTTTCTCTTCTCTTCTCTTCTCTTCTCTTCTCTTCTCTTCTCTTCTCTTCTCTTCTCTTCTCTTCTCTTCTCTTCTCTTCTCTTCTCTTCTCTTCTCTTCTCTTCTCTTCTTCTTCTCTTCTCTTCTCTTCTCTTCTCTTCTCTTCTCTTCTCTTCTCTTCTCTTCTCTTCTCTTCTCTTCTCTTCTCTTCTCTAATTAAATCTCACCAGCCTAAGTGAACATGAGGCCCTGCTCACCCCGCAAACACAAATCACCTGAAGGCTTCGGCATGCAATAAATTTTCTATCCAATGCATTAATGGCTATAAAAGAGTGTGCATCTTCAAACTCAGTACCCTGAAGAACAACACCCTCTTGTTTCATTGAAAAATAGACCAGGCCTTTCACCAAAGGTGTTCATTCAGGTCTTCATGAGTGTTGCAGAATTGTCTTTTTCACTCTTTAAAAAGTCCCCAGATCAGCAAAAGCTCTCGAAAGAATTTGTGTTGAAGGAGAAAAACAGAAACCTGTTTCTTCCAAACATCCAATTTTGAGTGTTAGTTTGGTTTGGCCATGCTGTCCCAAGTATAATAGATACATTTTAATGGGACAAATCCTCACCTGAAGAGTTCAAAGATATAAATAAATCTTTTTCTGGCTCTACTGTGTTTGACATAGGCTCAATTCTAATCTCATTTACAAAAGTCTGACCACGACTGCCTGTATTGAAATCGATTGAATTTTCCTAGTGTGAAAATAGGACCAGGCCCCATAGCTACAATTATGAATAAAAATGATTGTATAAAATAAGGTTTTGCGTTGAAAGGAATCCTACTGACAGACTGAGACACAATGACCCTTTTCTGTGATGGAAAAAAAAGGGCACATTTTTGTAATACAGAAAAGGAATAAATGTTTAGCAAACTTCTTTCCTTGGTCTGTGGCTGTAACTAGGCTTAAATTTCATAACACAGCTGCCAGGTGAGAATTAGATGCCTCTGCAGACCCCTTTGTTTTGTTTAATTACTTTCATGCCACACTGAGAAATTATGACCAAAACATTAAATTTAATGAAAATATTTTCACTAATAGATCCGTGGGTTCAGAAGCCATCCTTATCCATGAATGGAATTTATTGGGTTTCTCCTTATCTTTTCCTTTTATTCATTGTTTTCCTTTTATTGCTGATTAGATGCCTTGGAGGCATGGGTTTATCAGGCTTCAGAAAGTGAAGAGAAGGAAACAAAAAGCTTTTGTACTTTGCACGATGTTCAAGTTATGATGGCTTGTTTGCAGCTCTTTGCCCTGTACGCTCACTCTTCTGAACCCAGCTACATCATATGAAATGTTGCCATGCTGGTTTTTTCCTCCTCCTCCTCCTCCTCCTCTTCTCCTCCTCCTCCTCCTCCTCCTCCTCTTCCTCTTCCTCCTCCTCCCTTCTTTACCTGCTGCCACTGATGCCATCATCTTCCATCTCATCCATCAACTGTACAACCTGGTCACTAGTAGTGACTCTACCATCCTTCTATCTCATACTACCTATGTTTTAACATTTCTTACCCTACTGGTTTTTTTTTCCAGAAATATTTGAGGAATTTACACTGAAATTTTTTTACAGACAGAAGACCATATTGTTGATTAAAGCTATTTTTTCCATAAGAAGTTTCTTTTAAAGAAATTTTCAAAGTAGCGTTGAAAAGCTGAATGTCCTGAAATCCATTAATTTTATTGCTATGGATGCCCTATGTGAATAACGGGTCAGTGGCCTCATGTCCCTGCTTCCTGAGCTCAGCTACATGGCTGGCTTACAATTCCTTTGAGGTATAGCTCCTGCAAGTGGGAACATCATGATACCTCATGGGGATGAAGTCTAACCAAAAGCTCTACCTACAAAGGAGAGCAGGATTTGAATCATGCAAAAATCATGCTTTGAGGAAGCATAACATCATTTCTCAAACAGAAGTTTTAACTTGGAGGCAAAAATCTGGTGGTATTAGAATTTGTGCTAAAACTTACATTTTGTATGGGAAATTTACAACAAGGTAGTGTTCTTCCACCAAAACCATTGTATGAACAAACCTCAAAACCTTTCTAATCTTTTCATTTCAGCCATCCCCAACAAGCTCAGTGCTAGCCCCCATTTTTTGTAGACTGTTGCAGCCTTCTGTTAGACTGCTCCCACACCTCCTAGCCCCTTCAGAGCATGATTTCTGTGATTTCTCTGTCCGTTTTTCTGAGCAGCTTTTTTACCAAGTACCCATGCAGCCTTCTCTTATTGCATCAAACCAGTGCTCAGCTTCTTACCAGCCCTGCTCATCTCAGCCTTTTCCAGTTGTTTACTCTTTTATCCTGTCAGGATGACTTGCACATGGCCTTCTTTCCTAGCAAGCTGACAAATTCAGTTGCTAATTTTCCCACTCTTTTGACATGCCTTTGTACCTTCTTCTATTCAGAACAGTCACATACATTAAACAATCTCCATAATTCATGGTATTTCATTTTTTCAATGCCAAAATGGTCTCAGTAGCAGAACTGACTCTTCTGATAAATATACAGTTTTCAGTTTTTTTCTCTTCTCTTTGGTTGTGAAAATGATCCATTTTATCTCTGTTCTTTCTATAAGATTGTAATTGCCATAATTCATTAATAATTCAAGCAAAGTCCCTTTGCTTGTTTCTGCTCTTTGAATCTTGCTGATGCTACAGGATACTACTGTTCTTCTTTCACCACTAGCACAAAGCGAGCACAGTCCCTGCTGTTGCTAACTGAGCTATCTTTACACAGACTAGTTTGGGTGTGGTATTGAATCTAGCTACAGCAGTGTGGTGTACTTGTCTAGGTAGCCATCAAGCCCATCTACAAGAAGGGCTGGAAGGAGGATTCAGGAAACTACAGGCCTGTCAGGCTGACCTCGGTGTTGGGGAAGGTTATGGAGCAGATCATCTTAAGTGCCACCATGCGGCATGTACAGGACAACCAGGGATCAGGCCCAGTCAGCATGGCTTTATGAAAGGCAGGTCCTGCTTGACTAACCTGATCTCCTTCTATGGCAAGGTGAACTGCTTAGTGGATGAGGCAAAGGCTGGGGATGTGGTCTACCTGGACTTTAGTAAGGCCTTTGACATGGTTTCCCACAGCATTCTCCTGGAGAAAATGGCTGCTCATGGCTTGGATGGGCGTACGCTTTGCTGAGTAAAAAACTGGCTGGATAGCTAAGTCCAAAGAGTTGTGGTGAATGGAGTCAAGTCCAGTTGGTGGTCAGTCACAAGTGGTGTTCTCCAGGGCTAAGTATTACAGCCAGTTCTGTTCAATATCTTTATCAATGATCTGGATGAGGGGATTGAGTGCACCCTCAGTAAGTCTGCAGATGACACCAAATTGGGCAAGAGTGTTGATCTTCTGGAGCGTAGGAAGGCCCTACAGAGGGACCTGGACAGGCTGGATCGATGGGCCGAGGCCAACTGTATGAGGTTCAACAAGGCTCAGTGCCGGGTCCTGCACTTGAGTCACGACAACCCCATGCAACGCTACAGGCTTGGGGAAGAGTGGCTGGAAAGCTGTCCAGTGGAAAAGGACTAGGGGGTGTTGGTCGACAGCCAGCTGAATATGAGCCAGCAGTGTGCTCAGGTGACCAAGAAGGCCAATAGCATCCTGGCTTGTATCAGGAATAGCGTGACCAGCAGGACTAGGGAAGTGATTGTTCCCCTGTGCTCGGCACTGGTGAGGCCGCACCTTGAGTACTGTGTTCAGTTTTGGGCCCCTCACTCCAAGAAGGACATGGAGGTGCTGGAGCGTGTCCAGAGAAGAACAACGAAGCTGATGAAGGGTCTGGAGCACAAGTCTTGTGAAGAGCTGCTGAGGGAACTGGGGTTGTTTAGTTTGGAGAACAGGAGGCTGAGGGGAGACCTTATGGCTCTCTACAACTACTTGAAAGGAGGTTGTAGTGAGGTGGGGGTTGGTCTCTTTTCTCAAGTAACAAGTGATAAGACAAGAAGAACTGGCCTTAAGCTGCACCAGGGGAAGTTTAGGTTGGATATTAGGAAAAACGTCTTCACTGAAAGGGTAGTCAGGCACTGGCACAGGCTGCCCAGGGAAGTGGTTGAGTCCCCATCCCTGGAGGTATTTAACAGATGGGTAGATGTGATGCTTAGGGACATGGTTTAGTGGTGGACTTGGCAGTATTAGGTTTATGTTTGAACTTGATGATCTTAAAGGTCTTTTCAAAAGTAAATGATTTGATGATAAAAAAAAAAAAAGCCTCTTGAGTTTTTCAGCTTGCTGAGTGCTCTGTGACACCTCATCACACAGTCATTGACTTCCGCGAGTGTTTTGGAGCACTTCATGATCTGAGATCAGCTCTGGTCCTAATTAATTTGTGCCCAGGTTTTCAAAGCTGTGCACGCACTCACTGAAATGAGTGAGTTCGTGCAAATATGGACAAAGATATCAAAGTAGCCAAAGTTATTTACAAATCATCCAAGAGAAATTTTTTTCCAAGTCCTCAGTCAGGTTTTAATTGTCAAAAATTATGTGTTAAGGGAAAAGTTTAAAATCTAAATCTTACAGCTTCCTCACTTTTCATAAATTTGTGCAGTAGTGAGCCCAAAACACAGAAGATACCCAATCAGTGAAGAGACGTTGTCCATACCAATTCATATTGTCTGATTTTTCAATCTATATTTACTAATAAAGGTGAATGTGCATTTTTGTGTTTTCACTGACACTGGATGTCAAGCGAAGGAATTGTGACTGGCATTGCATCAAACCATTCAGCTCACTCCCTACTTTCTCATTTCGTCATGCCTCAAAAGATGTCTGTAAAGTAAAATCAATACCTCCACCTCAGTTATATTTGACAGATGATTCTGCCTCAAAGAATACAAGCCTGTTCCATGTCATTCACTGCATTATGCAAGAAAGAGAAAAAGGAAGCGCTTTATGCAAGCAAGAAAAAAGACTTCAACCTTGTAAGGCATCATAATCATGTATCACTACACTTATACCTTATTTTGATCAAATGCCAAATTTCTATGTTATGTCATAACCATTTGGGCTTTTTCTGCTGAGGTGTTCTGCAATGTCCTCAAGCATTTTGAGATGATATACCCATGTTTACATTATCAAATAAAATTATCCAAGGATCTTTTTCTAGCAATGAGGTCAAACAGAGTGAATCACCTCATATCTGCACATATGCTTCTGTACATATCTAACCTCATTCCCCAATCTAAACTGCTTATTGGGAACAGTCCCTTGCTGATGCTATTCCCTGCTCCAGGCCTGTACAACATCTGGCAGAGTTTTGGTTGGCATGAGCCAGTCTTGGCCTGGGGATTGCACTGCAGCATGGGCATTCATGGGCAATACTTGATCCCATGTCCCACTCCCATTTTATTTAGTAATGTAGGCAAAGTCTGCCAAGCCTGTTAGTTATAGCATAACAAAACTTAAAAAATATTTAAAGATGCAAAAAATAGCATAAAAATGTTGTTTAAAAAAAGAAAAAATACATATTCATTGTAGACAAAATGTCCATGATTATTTACAACACAGACACTAGGTTCTAACAGTTGTACTCACTTCAAGTAGCATTCATCTGACCAAAACTGGTTGTCCCTAATATAAGTGCCTACATTTGACTAGACCATCCTTGTCTCTTAGTGAAGAGAAATGTGGCCTTTTTGGGTGGGATCATTTCATCTTAAAACGGAAGTCTAAAAGAGGTCAGAGACCTTGCACCTGAAAGTGTCTTGTTTTAAACATAGATGCATAAACACTGAAAGGGTGTTGCATGTCTAAAATGAATAACTCCAAGGGCAAGGACAAAATTAACTATGCCCTAAAATATATGTTCTCTTGACGGTTGGAACTGCAATTTCGTAAAAAATTCAGCCATTATGTGTTTAGGAAACATCTACAAGGTGTTTAATGGCTGAGCCAATGCCTCATTGGCTTTTGCCTAATAGTCTTTTCTACAGTGTTTTGGAAAGTGTCTATAAGCAGAATTTTATTGCATAAATCCCTCTGGTTTTGTATGAATATTAGCTGCATGCTTTGCGGATGAAAAGCATTATGTGCTACCAGAGCTAACCATTATCGTTTATCTTCTCTGACTTTCTGAGTCTAGGAAAATGGTGGCAGTCCCAGTGATTTCGCTAGTGTTTCAACAAGCTGAAAGATGTTATCTGTGAGGAATTAGGCTGAGAGGAGGGAAAGGGTAAGGCACAGGCAGATACCCAGTTGCTCTCCACCATCTTAGCTTTAAAAAAAAAATAAATCTACAACCAATCAAGGACTTTAGGATGATGAACATATAATTTAATAGTATTTAAATGGATGGAGGTACTTAAGTTCAAAATTCTCATGCAAAAAACTCCTCCCTTCACCAAGGGAGACACTTGAATTTAGAAGGAATCACCGTGTTTGCCATGCAGGTTCTTTAGGTACCCACAGTTTTGCTTCTTTGCAAAATGGATCCAGTGTCTGCCCTTAGATGTCTGGTTTGGCTAAACTCAGTGACCATCAGGAATTTGGCATTACTATTCATTGGTTAACTAAAGACCAAAATGACCCAGTGCACTCTCAGCTCTATGGTCAGGTAGCTCACAAAACTCAAGCAGTTATTCTTTATTTTTTTTTAATTCCACGTCATCTATCCGCTTCTCTGCACAGTATTCTGTAATGATTAGTTCTAGGCACCTCCCTGCTCATAGAGATGGTTATTCTGGATCCTGCTCCCTGGGGAACCAATATAAGACTTGGAGCAAAATATGTCCAAATTCATATCTCTCTTATTCCATCACTCTCTGTGACATTTTTTGGTATTCTTTAGTTTCAGAAAAATATCACTACTTCCCTGCAGTTTGGCAATGGCTCTAACCGGATATATGTATTATATATATATTATGTATATAATAGCAGAGCTGAGTGAATAGTAACAAATTAGTCTCTCTTTATCCAAAACTGAAGTGTCCGTCAGAGGGAGGCAGCTTCCACAAAGCTGAGTCTTATTTAAATTCACATCCTACTTTGAAATGAGCTGGATGGCTTAATTGCATTTGGTCAGTCAGTGGAATTTCCATTCTCTAATTAAGTATTTGTAACCCTTATAACATAGACTCCTTTGGAGAAAAAAAAAAACAACAACAAAACAAACAAAAACAAAAGCAAAACTCTCCTGCTCTCTTCTTTGGTTGCGGACATGGAATAATAATAATCTAGAGAGGTGAAAAAGACAAACAGGATTAATGAATTTCAGAAAATGTAAGCCTGTTTTGTTGCTTTGGTTTGGCTTTGATTGTGAAATTGTGCTTAGGCTAAATTGAGCTAACAGATAATTTGTCAGCTGGACAAAAAATACTGTAATTGTTCATTTGCTCCTGTCACCCTAACAGAAGAAAAATGAAAAGCAAACTTGCCAAAGCCTAGCAGGGTCTCTGGCTTGTTTGAGTTTCCCTGCTAAGGGGCTCTGGAGGGGCAGACCACAGCCCTGACCTGTCGCCATGCAGAGATGTCCCATCACATGGTGAGACCTTTCCAGCATCTGCCCACAGCAGAAGCACCACTTGGGAAGAACGTGCTGCAGTTTGGCTCTGAGATATCACATGAGGCAAAGAGTTGCTGTTCTCTGGGACTTGAGTTATTTTATGCTTAAGTGGTTCTTAAAGTATTCTTCAGGAGTTCCAAGGAGAGGGAATAAGAGAGAAAAAGAAGACCTTGTCCTGGCTTTACTCTATTGATATGAAGCAGGCAGGTTTGGCTGACTTTCATCAAGCCATGTGAGATTGTTCACTTGGTAAGCCAAGCAGGTGACACATTTGAGACAGCGCAGATAAAGTGCAACCGCAATCTCCACTGCCATTTTGCAGTTTATAAAATCACTTTCTGCTTGTGGTAGTTGGCAAACTCGTAGGAGTCCAGGAGGACTCTCACTGCTGGCAGATATGTTTTAATGGCTGAGTACACAGAGGGCCATCAGGGATCACTGATAACAATATCATTAAATGTGGAAGCATCATGCTGTGCATACAGGTCATGGGTATCTATTAGCTATAGTGAGCTGCTGATTGTACATGTTGAAGTTGGACATTATAGCTATATCTGCATTAATAAATTAAATAGTGCCAAGGCCCAAGCACCACCTCAGTCGTCAATGCTGTCACATGCTCCAGGACCCACCAATGTCAAGGTATCTTGTAGGTAAGTTCTTCTGAGCTGGAGAGATGCACACAAATCCCCCATGGTGTAAACACTCTGTAGGCAGGAAGAATCTCCAAGTAAAGCACCCCCAAAAGAAGTCAGGATCCCATGGTTTCAGAGAACAAATTCACACTGAAAGAAAAAAGGATAGTACATGTTTCCTGGAAGAAGGAATTCCTTGATTTATTCAGATTTATTCGGAGACTGAACCATTCCCTAACTAGGGAACAGCTGCACAGGCTTTGACATTATTTCTTCAAGAAGACAAAGATGTTCTGTTACTGCTCTCCTGCTGCTCTTTGCATGTAGCAGGAAAGCAAGGAACAGAATAACTACACTTTTCTATTTTTCTGCCCTCTGTTCTTTTTCCTACTCATTCCTCCTCCTTCCTTTACCCATCACTTGCATAGCAGCAATTAGCTAGCACATATGTTCTTAAAAGTAGGCCCAAGGTCAGTCCCATCCCAGACTGAAAGCTGCAAGCAGGGAGAGGTCTTGCAAGGAGAACTGCAGCTGCCACTGGATTTGACCTCCACTCATAAAGTCTCTTAACCCATGGCATGGGATGCCCTGAAATGCTTATGGGCTGAAATATTTACATTTGGTTTTTGGATTCTGTCGTGGTTTAACCCCAGCCGGCAACTAAGCATCACGCAGCTGCTTGCTCACTCCCCTCCGGTGGAATGGGGGAGGGAATCGGAAGGGTAAAAGGGAGAAAACTCATGGGCTGAGGTAAGAACAGTTTAATAATTGAAGTAAAATAAAATAGAGCAGTTAAATAGGTAAAGCAAAAGCTGCGCACGCAAACCAAGCAAAACAAGGAATTCATTCACTGCTTCCCATCGGCAGGCAGGTGTTTGGCCATCCCCAGGAAAGTAGGGCTCCATCACACGTAACAGTTACTTGGAAAGACAAATGCTGAACGTTTCCCCCCCTTCCTTCTTCTTGCCCCAGCTTATATACTGAGCATGACATCATATGGTATGCAACAGCCCTTTGGCCAGTCTGGGTCAGCTGTCCTGGCTATGCTCCCTCCCAGCTTCTTGTGCACCCGGCAGAGCATGGGAAGCTGAAAAGTCCTTGACCAGTGTAAGCACTACTTAGCAACAACCAAGACATCAGTGTGTTATCAACATTATTCTCATCCTAAACCCAAAACACAGCACTATACCAGCTACTAGGAAGAAAATTAACTCTATCCCAGCTGAAACCAGGACAAATTCATAGCTGATGGCTTTTTGTTATTTTGAAGGTGCAAGATAAAAATTAATAAAGCTCCTAAGAGCTGCTAAGATCAGCTACATTGTTTAGATAAATAGAACAGATTATAAAATGACATAAAAAAGAAAGCCTATTTTATGAACATGCCCTCCGTTACAGACAACTCATCTACAGGATTTGGAGTCTCATAGCAAACCCTCTCATCCAACACTTCTGTTTAAGAATTCCTGTTAGTTTCTGTCATCTTTCATCAAATTCCATTCAGATTCAAATTCCCTGTACTGGATTTTAACTTGAAGGCCAAGGCTTTCTTAAAGGAGCAAAACAGTTTGAAAGAAATCCTGAGAATTAAGATTCTGACTACAATTTCCCTACAAGTTCCGGCAAGAAAGTTTGAGCTCTGAACAGAATTTGTTGAAACTAGAAGTTCCAAGCTTGACTTGTTTTATAGATTTTATTCAGCTGCATATTGAATAATACTGTCCAGACATTAAAAGTCATAACCCTTTTACACTTTTTTTTTTTGGTACACATAAAGGATTGTCAGATGCGGAGACTTAGGTGGCACAGCTCTTTTACTGATCTTATTTTTTTTTAAAGTACCTCCAAGATACATCTCTTTAAAGTTATGCACTAACAGATGGAAGAATTTTAAGCAGTATTAACCATATTTCTACTCATGCTCTTCTAATCACTTTACTCTGGGGTTAACGTTTTACAGGGGACGTGAGACAGAAGAGGTGGAAACAGAGAATAAGTTAATTTTTCCAATGACTTTGAACTAATACCATGTGTAGTGAACATGTGTTTTGCTTTCAGTCATGTGAGCCTACAGGTGGTTTAAATTACTCTGAACATTTAACGCAGGCTGACCTATATAAGAGGCTCTGAGAATTTAAACAAAACCACTCCCAAGATTTTAAGTAGCTTGAGCATTATCTTTGCCTGGCTGAGCTTTACCCTAATGGAAGACAAATTAAAAAAAAAAAAGGATCCTTTTTTTAGAGGACCCTTTTTTGAAGGATGAAAAAGCCTTAGCTGAGAACAATATATATGAGAGATAAGGAGGTTAGACAAGGGTAGGGATAGCTGTTTACAAATGTCACGGGCCTGATGGCTTTGGATCAGTGAATTTAGCTGATGTTGAAGCATCAGATTTAACTGTACTGTTGAAGTAAGTAAAATCTTCAAATTCAGAAGCCAAATTCTACTCCAACTTGGGAGCTACAAAGTGTTCTGCCCATATTGCTTTCAATGTCAGCAGCTCCAAGTCATTTTCTTTCCACCGCACCTCTATGGGTTTTCTTATCTCTGTGGATAGCAAAAGGTCTGGAGATGGTCCTAAAGCAATCACAAGGTCCAGCCTCTTCTGGGAGACATGTCCTGAGACACCCCATAGCATTTCTCTGGCCCTCAACCTGTGTGGGTGTATAGGGTGTTTATATTTACATCTTTAGCTTAAGTAATAATTTTGCCAGCATTACTATCTAGCGACCATTGACACCAGCCAACCTCTAAACCTGTGTAAAATTGCTGAATCACACCAGGAGGAGGAGAGGAACCACAGAGACAGAGAAACCTGCTGAAGATCCAATTCATATACACCAAAATCCGTGTTCAGATACAGCAAGGTACGGGCACATGGGAAGAAGGGAGAGGCTGGCTCACTTCACGCCACATAGATTAGGGTTGGACTGGGGCCCACAGATAGATCCACCTTGTTCCCCATGGTCCTGCCAGCCACGTTAGATCACCTCTGTGAGTTGACCAAGTATTTTTTAAAAGGTATTGTGGGTAAAAACACCTAATGGTTACAAAAGTATAAGCCTAATGAGTCGGGCAATAAATGCATCTTTGCATTTCTTGATTAAATTCAGCAAACATTGACACTGCACACACATCCAAACATATTTCAAAAACCAAACATTAGCTGAGCATAAATTTATGTGTATTCTTGAAAGATAACTGCACCAGGACAGTGAATGAAGAGGAACTGGATTGAAAGCTGGTGGCCCTTACATATGAATGAGCTGATACAAGCAATTTGGGTTGATACCAATTCATGGCATTGTGCAGTTAAGGAAACAAAGAACAAGTGCAAAAAAAAGGATTAATTTAATTGCTGAAGTGGGAATCTAGCCTTTTCCCAGACTACAGGGTGATAATGGAAAACAAGCTCTCAGTTACTAAGTATGAGCAATGTAGCCCTGACACAAAATTCTCAATTCGTTTTGTATTTTCCTGGTCTTTTTTTTCCTCTCAAAGTATACAAAAATCCCTTTCCAACTTGTCATTTTGCTTCTATTTCCACTCTGTCTTTCTGCCTTTTCTGGTCTGAGAGTATCTTGATGTCTGATATTCCATTAAAGAATCACTTTAAACCTTAATTTTTTGCTTTGACTCATGATAATGAACCGTAGACTGTACCACTAATTGTCATTCTGTCCACTTAGGCTTTTTTCTAAGGGTGGCCCATATCAGGGATCTAACATCATGATAGGGGTGTGCTTTATGTTCTATGTGCTAGAGAAAAAAAAATTAAGAAACCAATAACAGTATTTTCCTATGATTTTCCTAAGTTTTATCACTGGCTACTCAGATTTTTAATAAGCACTTGACTCTCCTGTTAGAACAAAAGCACCATTTGGGATCCACTCTCTATTCTAAAAAACTAATGTAATTTATATGTTATTTCATCTGCAAATAATTCAAATTTCTCTAGACGTTAATGTTTAAATTGAACAAGTTAAGGTGCTGTTGCAGAAAATTGAGCCATATAAATGTCATATGATCACTGAAAAAAAGAAGAAAGTGGAAGAATGGCCTTTATGTGAGACAAAAATTACCATCCAAGAGCATCAGACAGGTCAATGAGGCTTTCAGCACTTACAGCAATATCAAAAGCCCGCTCACTGAATTGTTTACATTTTCCATACTCTCCTGTCAGTCGGTGCCTCTGCAATCAGGGCTTCAGAGCCCGTGTGGGAAGGGGAGACAGCAGAAACATGGTTCAGCAGAAGTGGCTTTATTAGCAGTTTAACGTTATATTCAGGCGCAGTCACTGAGGTTTCCCTGGGAACGTTTGTGGGCTACATATATAAGCACCTAAATGCAAGCAGAGGAGTGAAATGGCAATACCCAGGTTGTGCTCCAGAGTCTGGCTGTTGTGCTGATGGTATTTGGTATGTGTTATTGTGCTGTGCTCCTCTAAAAGGCTGTGAGCGAGCAGCAAGGAAGAAGGTTGCCTCTTGGCCTTTTCCTCGCTGCTGAACATCGAATAAACTGCAAAACCAGGGGAAAAGGAAAATGAGATTGTGCTTTTCCTTAGGAGCTGCTGAACGTGCTCAGGGGAAAGCACTGAGCAGGTCGGGAGAGGGGCAGGAGCGAGGGGCAGGAGCGAGTTTGCAGCAGGACAGGCACTGCAGAGCCTGCAGTTAACTGCTCTTGCTCCAGCCCTATGACTGTGGGGTGAGCAATTTAAAGAGGCAAATTCATCTCTAACCTCTGGGTGACTCCAGGCCTTCTCCCAGTGACTGAGTCATAACAAAATGGATTTTGTTTCCGCTAGTATGCAGCTTGCCTTCACTCTTGCATAAAGTGCAAGTGCATTAAGAATAACTTCTCATTCTGCGAGGGAACATGTGAGTTTCTTTTTAACCCCACAAGCTCAGTCCACCGAGCAGGCACTCGGACAGTAATACAATTAGGGTTAATGAATGTACCATCTTCACCCACTGGTCCAGTGTTTCTCACCCCACGTTTCTCAGCACCTAAGAGTTATCCTGTTGTTTGGCTTGGCATGGAGCTGTTTATTTATGCTTCTTTGAACTTTCATGATACTGATACATCCTGATATTGGAGTGGCCACCATGTTTTTCGAAGTAGATATCCTCCTGCTCACCAATACTGCAATTCTATTCCCACCACCTCTTTGTTAGGGAAGAGATTTGCTTTTGCAAAATTGCATTAAACATACAGCTTGGCTTACCTGTCCTTATTCCATTTTGTCAGCTGGTGGTGCCAGGATGGAGAGGTGATTTTGCTGCCAGGTGACAGGATTGCAGTGCTCAGGGAGGTCCGTTTAGTGGCAGGAGTCTGGGCTGGAAGTCCTTTGCTGCAATTAGCAGTAATTCTCTGAAGGGTGACTGGCAGGAGGGTCCTGCCAGGCAAGCAAGAGGCAGCCAGCCTTTCCCTGTGCCAGGTGTCATAAAGTCTTTGCTGGACCTGGTGGGAAGATCTTGAAGGAAGTGGGATGAGGGGATGTTAAATTTCTGCTCTAACTGGGAGGATTTGGAAGCAGATGGAATGGTAAGGGGTTTTCCTGGCAGGAGTGATTTGCACAGTGCTCTTTGGCAAATCTACTACTGTTGCTGGCTGGTTGCAGGTTCGGGGTCTGCAGCTGAGGCAGGGAGGGGAGTGTCGGGCTGTTTCTGCTGCTGCCGGTGGTGTGGCTCCCCTGACTTGCAGCTTAGCTGCAAGGAGAAACAGAAGAGCACCTGAAAGACCTGAAGGTGGAGGAAAGGGTAAGGGTGTACATGCCAGGGCTATCCAGGGCTTCTGGACATCCTGTTCCAGCATGAGTAAGCATTGCTTCATGGTAGCTGGACTGAGGATCTATCTCGAAGTTTAAACACTTCCTTTAATCACTGCAGCATCCTACCACTGTGTGTTTGCTGGATCCTGTTCATAAAATATTTATCATGCTGTTTCTGCATCAACGAGGTCTAAAACACACTGAAAGGGAAAGAAAGACTTGCCTTTAATAGGATAAATAATGTTTTTGTACCATTCATTAACCACTAGTTTCCCTGCTGCATAAAAAAATATGTTACCTTTTGGAAGACAAATGGATATGGAAGACAGTGGGCATCCATGGAAAAAAGCCATTATTTGTCACAATTTAAGATTTACTATAGGAGGTGTGTGCAATGATGACCCAAGGGAATTTCCTAAATACTGCAAGATCTTGTGACAGATTGAACTAATAATAGATATTTATCTCCACTGGAGATGCAGGCTACTGGCCATGACAAAACTCTATTATGATATTAGATTATTGGTTTCCAATTACATAAGGTTTAGTTTTCAGAGGAAGTGAATGTGGTGAGATAATTTCAATATCAAAGTTATGAAGTCAAAGGAACGTGATGCTATTCCAACCGTCACCAGCTATTTCTATTACGGAGCATTGCCAATTCCCAGAATTTAATCTGTCATCCTTCTTACAGTCCCAGCTCCTGGAACACGGGAAACTCAGCTTCTCTTTTTTAATGCATGAAAAAGTCTGTTTCTAGCTCTTACTGATGCATGGAAAAGTTTGGAGATGTCAATGCCTGAGAAAATAGGACAGTTGAAAACAACTCCTTTTTTTTTTTTTTTTAACCTCATAATTTTCAGCTAATCTTCCAATTCTAGTCACAACTCAAAATCAGCAATATTGCTTATGGTGGTATTGGAAGATCTTAACCACAACCTATGTCTCAGTGTGGCAGACAATGTAGCAATGTTAAAGCCCCAGCTTAAAAGAGGCTACAGAACAAAATCAACATCTTTCCTGAATTTTCATATAAGTGAATCCTAACTCCTTCAATGTGCCTTGATCCACAAAGCATCTAAATGTAAACACTTTGACAAATCAGATCCAAATGCTCAAAAATATTCAAGAACAATGAGTACTTCTGTTGCGTGTCATTCTTACATGACCTCATTTTTTCCTTAAAGACCTGAAAATAAACACATTGTAATTATTTAGCTGTATAAAGTGATCTTGATACAATTTGCAAGAAAAAGATGATTACATGCCCAGTTACTTCATCCTGTTGAACACGAAATACAGATTGGCATCTTTGCAAGCTCTGAATTTCCTCATTCTAAGGAGGACTAGTTTCTTTTAATGCTTTTTTTTTTTTTTTTTTTTGCTGTGTGACTAATATATTGGGCAGAGATGAACAATCACCTGTTTTTTAGTAGAAAGTTATGTTTCTCCCCTTGGATCTATCTAGTGAATGATATGAAGAGACCCAAGAAAAATTGTGATTGTGATTTTAATTGAGAGATTTGCAAAGGATGAAAGCACATTTTAAATTATATGGTGGAGGACAGAACCATCAAATTCCACCACTGACTCGTATTATAGCTGTGCTTGCCATTTACAGTGTGCAGCCAGGCTTGGAGAGAAAAACTTGAAAAATAATAAAAAAAAAGAGTTATCTATCATCTGTGTTTCACTGATTGCTCAGAAATAGCAAGCCTATGGTTAAGTTGAACATGTGAGAAAGAAAACTTTTCCAAGTATATTTTTCTCCCCATCAGTGTAAAGGATCAGCAGTGTGGATGGGTGATTTCTGGTGTGACAGTTTCAAAGTCATAATAGTTACCCTGATAGCAGGCAGAATCAAATACATTTTGATTCTGGCTTTAGGTGCAGTAAGCAGAGATGAGACTTTTCCATTTAAGAGGTAAACAAACAAAGCCCACAGCAAGTTTTCTGGCACCTGGAGTGAAGGCTTCTGGAGGCAGGTAGCTCCACATAGAGGTTCAGTACAGCTTGCCCCAGTCAGACATGAAACAAATAACCTGGGGAGGCACGTAGGAAAGATGTTGGAACATTATTGTTGGGGGAAACAAACAAACAAAACCCATAATTTATTTTATTTTTTGACTAAGAACATAAAGAATTTCACATGGGGCAGGAGGAGTCTTTTGTATATCCTTCCCACTTAAAATCCAAATGTGTTTGTGTTCCAGTTTAGCAGAGTCTGAACTCATATGAACCACCACCTTTATTCTCCTTTTTTTCATGACTTGTAGGTAGCTCTTACAGAAAGTTTTCATTTTTCCTTATTTCCTACCACAGCATCAAAATATCATTTCAAATTTCTGAGTGGCTTTGCACAGAAGACCTGGCAACAAGTTGTAAAGAAGGTGGAATCAGAAGAGTGGAGCACATTTCTGATCCCAAGCATTTAATGAGCACACACAAGAATCCCATGCCTTAACCTCTGGGTCAAACATTTGCCATTATAAGGCTCTGAGCTTAATGCATTTATAGCCATTACTACAGCTACCAAAATCAGCAGAAATATATTGAGTTTAATGGGGTTTAGATTCAGGTCATGCCAAAGGAAGTTTTTTTTCTAAGAGCCATGCACTTCTTTGGACTCAATACACTGCTGTAAGCACATGCATACATCTCCATTAACTTTTCTTTTTAACAGCAACCAAACAATCTCATGTGCCTCAGATTGACTGAGTCCTCTTGTTTAAAACAAGTTGAGATCTACAGAGAGTCAATGTAGTCTGAGTCTTTTACAAAAACTGCAGCAGGAAAAACTGCAGCAGAAGAAACTGCTGTGATTTCATTTCCCAATATTTTTTCTTCATATTGCATTAAATGACCCATGACTTTGATTAAATTGAAAATATAATGTATTGGCATTTTCAGTGCCTTAAGATTTATATTTTCCATGGTTTCTATTTATGTTCCAGTTTTACTTTATTATATTTCTTGGAAAAACTCATTTCAGAGGACTCTACCAGCTGCCATACAATGAAATCCAAATATCAGAGAAGCCAGGGTTTCTATGCTCCCCCAAGCCAGGTGGGACCAGTTATGGTACCTATCTGCTCCAAAGGGGTTCAGAAGATTTTGGCCCAACTTCTTCTTCGAGCTAGGCTTTTCTCTTTTTCATATATGAGCACAAGACAGATATCAATTTGTTTTGTAGAAAAAGTTGTTTATATGGGAGGAGTCAGATTCTTTCAGGGAGAGCAGGGTTTCATTGTGCCTTGTGGCAAGGCATGCAAGGAGCCATGGCCACCACTAAGGTTTCTAAAAAAAGGACTTGTTTTTCCAGTGTTTAAAATGATTGCCAGAATTGCTGGTTTCTGCTGATATTTCCCCATGCCTACATAAGCCTACCCCTCAAGCTGATTTTTCTAAAGAAGGTTCAGTAAAAATAATTCAAGTGTTTCCAAAGACAGAACAATACAGGATTTTGCCTATCCAAAAATGAAACCAAACCAAATGTTACAACAGTTGAGCTGAGAATTCTTGCAGGATTCAAAATCTGGGGTGTGTGTATTTGATGGGGGGATCCTATTTAACACCATGAACACAAACTTTACCCTTTCCATGACAAAGTGAGCAAGACTGCTCGTGTTTTAAACTTCCAGAGTTCTTATTTGGATGATCTTCTTTACTAGGGTTGAGTTTAATGCTGAAAATATGAGTTTGTTGCAAAGAGTGTTTGAACCTACTATACGGTGGTCCCTATCTGCTGGTTGAACCTACTCTGTACAGAGTATCTTACAGCAAGTCATGACTTTCACCTGCGGTTATTTATCCTTCAGAGGCTTTTCATGTGACAAGCTCCAGGAGTGAGAAGATGAAATTGCCTCTCCTGTGCTTTTAATGCTTCCTGCAGCTGGCAGGCTGACAGTGAGGGAAAGTGGAGAAGACAGCCTAGCTCCAACACAGAATGGGGGGAATGGCAACTGGGAACAAGATGCAAAATAAATGCTAAGTGAGGGGTGGGACAGAAGGGCAGATGAAGGCCTGGAAGAAGGAAGGATGGACAGAAACAGAAAAAGGGTTGGGGAGCAAGCCAGAAGTTAGAAGCTGGTACAAAAGGTGGTGGAGAGAGTGCAGGAAAGAAAGGAGGGGTAGGAGGAGGCTGAAGAGAAAAAGTTTCTCACCAGGGAAACACCTTGTCCTCCATAATTCAAAACTGGTGCCAAATTTTGGCATCCTTTTGTTTTCCAGGAAAACACTGTGAGAAGTTCAGCAGGGGCATCTGTATATACACGTGTGTGTAAGTTTTCCCTCTGCACTGGAACAGTTGTGCACTGTGTATATGTGGATGTACCTATTGCTCCTAAAATGAGACTGGGTAACTGTGATCCATATGTTCCTTACCCTTTGAGCACTTGACATTATAACGTTAAAGCTAAATGTCTGGGTTTTTTCAGTATAAAAGGGAGAGACCTTGGCTTTCTACTGGGAAACGCAACGAGGTGTCCTTTAATGCAAGCACAAATGGGACACTAAACAGGTAGACAACAAAATAAAAATAGCTGTGCTGTACCGTGAAAGGAAACGAATGGAGTTTGAACCTTAATTAACTCCTTCTTTAAGTATCAGACAGCAATCAGCACAAATTATGGAGTAGGCGCTTTTTGCTCTTGAAAACATGGAGTCTTTGCTTCCCTGCCTTCTCCCCTCCCCACAGCTGCAAGAATCCAGCTGAGACGAAGAATGTTGTTTTTTTTTTTTTTTTTATAGCACTTGTAAAAATCAAGTCCACAATCAACTAGACAAAGCAAAGCCATCATGAAAGGAAGTAAACATCCGGCCTCAGTGTGTGCGGAGCCTGCTGGCTGACATGAGCCTCTCCAGCACAGCTGAAAGCCTGCTCAGCAGTCTGTGCAGAAGGAGCTGGCAGCCTTCAACTAGCCTCTAATGAGCCTCATCAAACAAACAAACAAAAAAAAAAAAGAGGCTTCACAAATTAGCACCAAAGACAAGTGTTAGATGATTCTTCTGGTTTTGTACAGTGCATACATCCCCATTGCCTCTGGGGGTGGGGGGAATGTCCTAACATTACCCCTCTAAATGTGGAGCATCTATTTTAAAAAAAACATTCACCTTTCTTTTGGAGCCAGTAGTGTAAACAGGTGCTTTTGGGGGATGAGTCCCTTGACTTTTTGGGATGAGATAAATCACATCTTGAAGTGCCCCCCACCGTTGGTGATGAAGACCTGTCCAAATTCTTTGTACCATTATTGTCTTCTGTTGATGGGTTCTGAGAAGTCCCCTGGTTTGACAGGGCTGTTGCAAGGATGAGGAGCACAGCCCACCAGGTTAGGCTTCATGGCCACTATCCCATGTACCTTTTGTTTCATTGACTTAACTGATGAGCAGCATTGTTCTGCATATCTGCATAAAGCGTGCCTCTTTTTCTTAGTACAGCATCTGACCTCAGAAAAAAAAAGTTACTCACTGGATTGCAACACAACTAGGGATATCTATTTCTCACTCAGCACAGGATGATATTCCTCAGTAAAATTTGCATGTGATCTGAAAATATGGAAGGAACAGTATATTCTTTACTATGCCAAAGTTTCTGCAACTGTGGCAGGAACAGCACAAGCTGCTTACTAAATTCCCTTTTTTCCCCAAAAAAGCTCTGATTTGTAATAAGAAGAGACTAGAGAACGATTCTTACATAAAACCAAACTGCACAATTCTGCCTAATTATTTGCCCTTGAAAGGTGACTTTCTAATCTATCTCCTGATGCACGTTTTTTCCTCAGTGTGATTCTTTGCTCAACTGTCCTCATGACAAATATCATCTGAACTGGGGACAGCCCTGTCTGGAGTGCATGCATCAAGAGCCTTTTCCAATAAGCTGCAGCTCCTATCTTAATGAGAATAAGAGCCTTATGACAACTACAGGGCTTTCAATAGCAAATACAACTTCAGTACAGAATACTCGGGTCTCTCCTTATTGGGGAATAAACTGACAAATTTTGCTTCACTCTAGTTAAAAAATAGCCCAAATACTGCAGTGTTGGCATAGAGGAACAAGGCTCGGTTTTAGTCTTGACCCGTATCTCAGGAAGGAGGAATGCTGAGGCAGCTTCTGTGGAGGCATCTACACTAGCATTTTGGTTATCCTGCACTGCAAAGGGGTATGAGAGCACCCAAACGGGCGTTTTTCTGTCTGAAACTGAACAAGAAAATGCAATACCAAGATACTGCTAACATGCTCCAACCACGTGCTGTCCCTTAGACCAGGCTGGACCTAAAGCAAAGCAAAACACTCTGAGATGTAAATGTGGAGGTTGTTGCATCCTCAGCACCAGCTGTTTCACTCTATAAATCTGCTTCTGCTGGTCTGCACTGCCTGTTAATGTAGACATAACCCAGTCATATGCAAGGGCAGGGATGTGACAGGTGGAGGTGTGGGGTCTCAGGCAACTGCCAAAGGGGATAGGGAGATTTCATCAGCAGGGTGATGTGGTGACGTGTCTGCAAGGGAGAGTAAGTGAGGAAAAATAACAGGAAAAGGCTGCAGGGTTGGAGGTATCTGAGCAAGCCAACGCACTGCATCTAGAGCTGCAGCCATGCCAGATACTGAAATGAGTCTAGGAATTGTGGGAGGAGAGGAAAGGTTGAAGTGGGATATGCAGAGCTGCTCAGGGGAATCGGCTGCTCACAGTGATGGGGCTGCAGCACACTGGACATTCAGAGTGAGGACTTTGGACAGAAACTACAGAATTCACAGAAATAATGTGAATGCTCAACTGATTTTAGCTTTTACAAATCCAAACCTGGACAGATGAAGCTCCAAAAAACCAGGATGGTCCCAATTTCCCCGAGCCTATTTCCACCCTGATTGCAGACTAAACTCGGAAGCACTTTCCTGGATACTCACCATGACTTAGTTTCACATATCAAAAGCACAGCCACAGTCATGGATACAGGTTATGGCAAAACCTTACTCTTTTTGGTGAGTCCTTATCCAGCCAAAATTAGAATCAATTTTTCTAAAATGGCTATCACTTTTTTAAAAGAAATCTGAGGAACAATAGACAATGTCTAAAGGCAGCAACCAGTGAATCATAGTGAATTGCTGATGAAAACGTAACGTGCTGTTGTTTGGCATGGCACACCCAGTGACGTCAGCTGAGTGCAGTAAGATGGAAATGATTGATCTTATCCTGCTTCTCCTGCTGAAGCATAGGCTTGGAATCATGTTGTGCAAAGCAAAACTTTTGCTTTTTGTTGCTTGTTTTAATTCATGGAGTAGCAGCTTTAGGGTTTTTTCACTTTGCCAAGGACTTAATTCTGAAATGTTGAAATGAAACATTCCAATTTTTGGAAAAACTTTCTTTTTAGAAAACTTATGTTGGATTAAACATGATTTCATGAGGTGTTTTGGTCAGTCTCACTTCATGTGTTTTGGCAAAGAGGAAAAAAAAAAAAAGCTTTTAGTGACAAACTGTGTCCTCCAACTCTATCCCTGATTGACATGTAAATTTGGAAGAATGATTCATGAGACATAATCTGTTTGGTGGAGTGTAGCCACTCTGCTAGGCACTGAGGGCAGCAGCCAGAGCTGGGTTCAGTTTCTAAGGGCTGATAATAAACACCAGCCTCAGCCTGCACTTAGAAACGTGGAAAAATTCAAGTCTCTGCACATTCAGTGAGTGATATTTCTTTCTTTTCAACTCTCAAATTACTTAAAAGAACAGTATCATCCTGGGGGAAGAGAGAAAATGAAGACAAGGAAATAAAAATAACAAAATAACAGGCTACCCTTTCCTTCCCATATAATAATACCATAATACATTCCTCCCATCTTCTTTCTTAATGGACAAACTGCAAAGGCAGCTGGAGGTTTCCCACCCCAGATACCCCCCAGACCCTGCTGCCACCCTAATGCTCTCAGGTTCCTGGTCCATCTCATGCTGGGATACACAGCATCCTTGGTGCTGCACCTGACTGCGTTGCATGACATTGCAGCTCTTCATTCATTCTTCACCAGTCTACCTCCTTCACCTGCTACTTTGTCTAGCTCATCTTTTTTCCCATTTTTCCTTGATAGCTTCTATTCTGCAACCAGACACCACACCACACTGAAACGCAACTTGACTTTGTTACCCAGAAGAAAATTCTCAGATGATTTTAATGTCTTTTACCTAAAACTTTCACATTACAAGGCCTCAAATGATTGCACTACCTCATGCAGACAACTCACCCAGTGTGTTTAGCTATAGCTGGGGACCCCAGATTTTCTCACTTTATTACAGCCATATTTTTTGCTCCACCTTATGGCATGAATTTTTAATTTCTTTAACAAAAATGGCTCCAGTTTTTATAAAGTAAAAAATGAAAATTGAGCCCTGTCCACTGGTTCCTTCCATGCAATCCCCTTCTCTGTGCTAAGGCTAATGGAGTTTTCCTTTTCCCGGGTCTTTCATCCCTCTTTAGGCAACAGTTCCTTTTCTCAGTCCACACCAGCAGGATTACAAGCATTTACCTTCACCTACATTTTCAGTTTCATCTTGAACATGTTTCAGCTTCACTAAGACTTAGCCAATATTGCAAGTAGTCATCCAATATTTGTTTATCTCCAGCCTTCTTCACTTGTGGCCAAAACTGGACAAGTGCAAGCTGCTGTGTGGGATATGGGTATTTATTTTTAGGAGAGAATCCATCATACTATGTTGTTTTGTCATTTACACCACCTTAATTCCAGAGCACACCAGTGCCAGTGCAGAATCTAACTCTTTTTAGCTGAATACGCCAGTTCTACAGTGCATATTGGCCTCACTGATTAATGATGGTGACTCATCATCTATTAATTCATTGACGATTTCTTCTTCTCTCTCATTCATTTATTGCATAAGAAAATATTCAGGCCTTGAAAGCAGCATCTCTGCAGGAATACACCAGCAGGGAAGTTGTGTTTAGAACCTTTTCTCTTATGTAGAAATGTTAAAACAGTCCCCCATTTTCCACCGAAATGTAAGAAAGAAACTTTCACTATGAGGGTCATCAAACATTGGGACAGGTTACCCAGAGAGCCTGTGGAGTCTCCATCCTTGGAGATGCTCAAAAACTCACTGAACACAGCCCTAAGCAATGTTTCAAGCTGACCATGCTCTGAGCATGGGGCTGGACTAGATGACCTCCAGAGGTGTCTTCTAACCATTCTGTGATTCTTTGAATTCTACACGATATGTATACAATGCACAAAAAAAAGTGCTTTAATTTGTTTTCTGGGGGCTGGAACCTTCCCCTCTGAATTGAGTCTTCAACAATGACAGGCAGAGACCTCTAATCTGACTGAGGATATAGGTACAGCACAGCATTATTTAGAGATACTTCAGCTAGCATGGGTATTATTGCATTCTAAATGTAAAAGTGCAGAGCTCAGGGTGGGTTTTTCTAGAAATGGAAAGTAATGCTAATTTAGGTGCTGAAACTAGAAAAGACAATGCAGAACCACTTGTTACACCTCCAGACAATCTCCTGTGTGTCTGCAGTATGGGAAGTGCTGGGGCAGTGGAGAAGCATTATCCTGCAGCTATAAACCACAGTTATGGATTGACATGGCACCTTGGCTAACACCCGTGTGTACGGGTTACAAGGTACCAAGAGCTGGATTCTTCTCTAGGTGACCCTACATGTTTGCATAATACACTTCTCCTTGTAAGAGGAACTCTGTTGTCTGTCTCAGGATTTAGTAATTCAGTAATTTTGAAAAGGTCAGATCTGGAATTTAGCCTATTAATCAAAATGTAGGCAATTCATTGTAGGCTAAGTGGTAATTTCAATTTAGCATCAACCTGAGGGCACATGCCTCATCCTTTTAGCTGCCTAAATTTATCATTAATAGAAACATTGAAGCAAACGATGTCACTGCTGGCAGTGTACAGATCTACCATCAGGATCAGATGATGCATATAATTCCTGAGCTGCACAGAGGAAGGGCAATCAGTTTAACATGGACTTGTAAATAAATGCAATGGGTTAGCTTTTCAGATATTTGTATAATGGAGAGTGTTAGCTATCCCTTAGGCAGCAAGTGGGGACAGAAAAAAGTGGTTCCAATTCAATACTTTTGAGACTTCTCTTAAGAATTTTAATGACATGACTTAAAGATTAATGTTATGCACATACACATGCTTTTTCCTTGTTTTCAAGTATTTTCATAACACCATTTGCTGCCTAAGTTCAGAGACAGAAGTATTGACTTACAAAAACCTGGGGAAACAGTCTATATTTACAGAATTTGTGAAAGAATGGAAATGGTTTCCTTCTGCAAGCGGAAAATGAAGACGTGAAGGGCTAGATCTGCTCTGCTTAACCAGAGACCGGTGGAGGTCCTTCTGTAGGCAACAGAGAGACGTAGGTACATCACAAAATCAGATCTTAGTTGGATTCAGCCACTTTCTGAATCCTCTCTGTGTCTCACTGTTGACTACAGGGATGACACAGAATAGCTAGTCTGCCAGCATAGGCACCTCAGGTAGATGCTAAAGTGAGGTGGGGGTGAATCCCCACCTAAATGATTTGCTCCCATTGTCACAGCTTGGCATAGCTGAGTAATTAAACCAGGTTTTCCAGAATCCTGGCTCACATGTCAGCCATAAAAGAGGCTTCCTGACTCTACAATAAATAAAAGACTTCTCTATAACAAAGACATCAATTCTCATGCCTGTCAGTCATCTCAGATGGTATATTCACCATTTTCCCCTCAAATTTGTAACATAACAACCAATAGTAGTCTTTAGCACTAAGATATAGGTGTCCACTGTGCTCAAAAATATTATTTTGCTCCTGAAATCCACTCTGTAGCATATAATCAAGAACTGGACCTCTGTATTATACTGATAGTGAGGTATTTCATGAAAAAAAAAAAAATTACATGCCTAGACTGAAAATGTTTTAGTACTTTTTCTCATCCTGAAACAGAAAAAAAAAATATTTAAAGCATCAATCATGTTTGCAAAAAGAAAGGTTCCCCAACAATTTTTTTTTTTTTTTCTGTGAGAACTGTAAAAATGCAGTTATAATGACAAGCCTTTTTAAATGCATTGTTTGGAGTTCCCCTGGATCCCCCTAAGGGTGTTCTGCCTAGACTGACATCCTGTCCCTGGAAAATTTTAAAGGAAATGAAGCTTCACAATTCTCAACAGGAAAATGTTTCAGTTGAACAACTGCAAGCACGCTCACAGCCTAAGAGTTTCAGTGGAAACATTGGCGATAATTATACAGCAAGTCCTGTCCCTTCAAATAGGTTTTGTACCTGTTTGTCAGTACAAAAACCATCTTCACCAAAATTGCTAAGACTGTGTAAAAAGGTAGAGGTCTACATTTTAAATTTTCAATTTTTTTCTTTCTAGACTTAAAACTAGGCTGGGAACTCTTCATATGATGGAGAGTTTCTTGTAATATTTAGAGTTGATATTCAGTCCCTCCTATTATTTGTAAATATGGAAATAAAGGACAAATTCATCTGTAGTGTATATAGCAGCTGAATTTACTTTTATACTTTTAATCCAAATTGTGCTGAAACTTAGTTAACCACAGGCCTTCATCTTCACCTAATCTTCATCTGCTAATGACCATGAAGCCACTACTGACACTGCCAAATGTGGTTGGAGCATAGGGATAACACACAAAACTGAGCAGGCAATGGGATTGGAGGAGAGACAGGAATGGTGACAACAGAGGACTTGACCAGGATGCTGGGTCATTCATTAGGGTAAGTACAGCAAACCTGAACCTTGTCTTGGGCACCAAGAGAATATTTCTTTTCCCCAAATGGAAGAGGGGGAAGGGAAGGGAAAGGGAAGAGGGAAAGGAAAGAGGAAAGGGAAGAGGGAAAACAACCCCAAAAATCAAGCAAACTGTAATGAGGAGTACTGACATTGGAGAGGATATAGGGACTAAGATTATTTCTAGTTCTTAATCATTGACCTCATACAGTAGGAAGACACAAAAATGGGAGTAGTCCTGATGCGAGATATGTCTGGCCAGAACCAGACAGTTGCATGCCACACTGAGGCTCGTTCTGTTCAAAATTCATTCAGGCTAAGAGTAGTTACTTCAATTGCATTAAGAGATTTCTACCCAAATGAGTCAACATTCATGGTAACAAAAGGCTTTTGATTTCTATTTGCATCAGGGCTACGCACCAGAATTGAGACTATGGAGAAACTTTTGCTTTTTCCCCAACACAAGATTTAGCAGAAATCAGAAAATGAGAAAACTCAGTTGTTAAGACACTAGCCCTATATACTTGAACATATGGGCAGAACAATACACCAGACTATTTCCATAACAGAATGTCCTATTGTATTTATCTGATGGAAGATATATGACAAGTATCAGTTTGAACTGTCAGTTTTCTGATACTTAGTGGCTTTCCCCCCACCTTTACTACCCTTTACATTTGTACAGGGCATAGTCAGCCTTATGCACAAATCTTCATCCATTATAGAAATTGTGCCCCCACAAAAAACTCAGAAATAGTATTTTGCTCCAAGCATGATGTAATGAAGCTATTGCTTCATTAGATTTTTTTTCTCCTGTTTTTATTTTTTTAATGGCAACATGCATAGATGTGCATTCAGTGCAGGACCATGAAAAAAATTCATTTCCTAAACAATACTTAGCAAAATCTCCCATGAAATTGTTTGCAGCCAGGACATTACTCATCAGAGCCCGTTGTCCATTTTCCAGGAAGACTTTAATTAGGACAGATTTATTACTGGATCCTGGTAATGCCTGCCACAGTAGGACCTGAATGTTAATGACTGCCAGTCAGTTTGAATTAACCTGTCTTGGAGGGACTTGAGTCACTTAGGATCTCAATTTATACTTTGACTTGATGGCAGTGGATTGGTTTTAAAATCATCATCTAATATACTAGTACTTGGATATTGCAGGAATAGAGCTCTCAAAAAATCTGATGTGATCTCAGTAATATCAGTACATTAAGAAACTACATGTAAGACACTGCACTGACACCACAGATATAAGGAAGAATTTAAAGACATTTGAGCTGCCCTAGGGTATTCCTGGTCTCCCATGTCTGGTCCAGAGGAGTGCTTGTCTCCCATGGGCTCTGCTAGCCCTATGTCAACAGCTAAAGACTCCGTTTGTGGTACCTACCTACATGAAAGCAAACGGATCAAGCCTCGTTTATTTACCACAGTCATGTGGGCAAACACCGTAATATTTATTCCCTCATGAAATAAACATTAATTGGACACCAGAAGTAAATTGAAGAAGAGCTGTTATCCTGTGGTCTCCACAAGCATCTCATCTTGTGTGTCTCTGCCTTTTATTTTTTTATTGTGTGTTTCATCCAGATAGGTAACATTCTGTATCTCATTGGGAGTCTGATATAAAAACAAAACAAAATCTGTAAAATGCTCTATCAGAATGGATCATTCAAGTGAATGATAATTATCATTTGTTTAATGTAATGACAGCAGGTTAGCAATTATTCAGTATATAAGTTTTCCTAAGGAGCATTGCTAGGCAAAGCGCAGTCTATCTTCATATCATAGAATCATAGAATGCTTTGGGATGGAAGGGACCTTTAAAGGCCATTTAGTCCATCCCCCCTGCAATGGGCAGGGACATCTACAACTAGATCTGGTTGCTCAGAGCCCTGTCCAGCCTGGCCTTCAATGTTTCCAAGGATGAGGCATCTACCACCTCTCTGGGCAACCCATTCCAGTGTTTCACCACCCTCATTGCAAAAAATTTCTTCCTTCTATCTAGTCTGAATCTACCCTCTTTTAGTTTAAAACCATTACCCCTTGTCCTGTCGCTATTGGCCCTCCTAAAAAGTCTCTCCCCATCTTTCTTGTAGGCCCCCTTTAAGTATTGAAAGGCCGCAATAAGGTCTCCCCGCAGCCTTCTCTTCTCCAGGCTGAACCCCAGCTCTTTCAGCCTTTGCTCATAACAGAGGTGTTCCATCCCCCTGATCATTTTTGTGAGGACACAAACCGCTGCCATCCCTCATTTTCCACTGCATCACAACATCCTGTAGAAATTTCATCTAGTCTTAGCCAACTCCAAAACTATGGCTAAGTTACTCAATGTACCCCATGATGACAGCATGCACATCTTGCCTCATTCTAGTGACCAGATCAAATGCAGAAAGTGAACTGAAGCTGAGGAAGTAAAGTAGGACATATTGTCTAATACACAGTTGAATTTGATGAAGTTTTTCTATTCCAACCCCTTGATCTACTTTTATGGATTCTAATCACAGCAGCAGAATTGTTATAAAAAGAGGACCTGTAATTTCAACACTGTCTACTCTGCTGCTTTACTGAAGGCCAGCTTTGGGACAACACTGTTAGGCATTATGTGTAGGTGAAGCATGTCAGCATATGAGTCTGTCCTCAAAGTAGTACTAAGCTGACCATATATACCATGTATTCCAAGGGTCTCAATCTATGTGAAATGGTCAAATACTGTCTACAACATGAAATGCACTTTGCCTATCATTGTCTGCCTGATATATTAGTTGGCACAGTTTGTGAAGATGAAGAAATATCTCTGTAACCACAGTGGTAGCCGTTATAGAACAAGATCCATAGATTTAATGGGAAAGGGTTTTAAAAAACACACTTCAGCATCACAAAAGAAGTGATCCAACTTGGCATACCATCTGCTAAGTGCCTTGTTACCAAATATCAGCTGGGGAAAAAAATTGCAATAGCTTTATGTATAAATAGAAGATGTCAGTTTGGAAGCTTGTCAAACCAGCAGCTTTTAGAGGAACTATTTGTAAAAGAAAGATGTCAGCTTCCAATTTTATTTCTGTTCTTCTGTTGAAGATGCATCTTAGAATTGACATTAGTGATTTTTTTATTCTTTGTAATTAGAGAGCAATCAGATTCTTTTTATGATAGTGTTTTTTTCCTCCTTAGTAGAAGTTTTGTTGTAATTGACCTATTTTTTATATAATTTTCACAGCTGAAAAGAGATAATCCTATATAAAATAGGTTTTAATTGACTTATTTTGATATGGTTTACACAGATGAACAGAGATAGTCCTATATAAAATAAAACTATTAATATTCTTCCTCTTTCTAGTGTTCATTTACTCATATAAATCCCAGTGGCAATAAGGCAATTACACCACAGATGGTAGAGTTCAAACAAATTAGATTCTACTGTCTCTTCACAAATAGCTTCACTGCACAAACTTCTCCAAAGCACGTATGTGCCGAGCCCTCGTCTTGCCACTCAACTGCTTGCATAACATCACCAAAATGCTCTCTTTTATCTGCATTTCATCTTATCATCAGTGCCTCTTCACTGGCTCCTTCCCTTGCCTTAGTTGACCCCTCACAGCCATATACCCTTCCCCAGTTATCACCCTCAAAATGCAAGTGAAGGACAAACATCAACTCATCAACTCACAGAGTGCTTTTCCTGTATTTTGCATCTCTTCTTTCCAATTGCCCTTTCACTCTCCCACCTCTCCTCCACATGTGTATATGCATGTGCCTTCTATATCCTATATTCCTCAGGACACAGACTGTGTCTCCTTGCATGTCCATGTAATGCATTTTACAAGGAGACTTCAACCTTGGTTACACTGAGGGTTCTACTGCTCTGTATTAAAAATAATTAATGCCTTCATTAATATGGCAAAATATGTTCCCCTGCAGGTTTTACATAGGTAGATAGATTTATTCTTATCTTACCAACTCAGATCAGCTTGACTGCTGCTGTAAATAACAGGAGTCTTGCCTTAGCATGAAGGAGTGCAAAGGCAACCTCTCTAAATATTGAGTACATGATGATAAGGCTTGAGGAGCTGGATAGCCACCATGCCATCAAATCAAATTTTTGAGAACTGAAAAGCCAGAAAGGTCCTGACATGATGTTCCTCTGATGAAATTGCCTCAATACACATTGATGCAACAAAAGTAGCCAAATCGCTATTGCTAATTGTCTACATCCTTGGTTTGGGTAACCTGAAGTTCTGGATGACCTCCATCCAATTTCAGCCACGGCAGATCCCTAGCCCTCTGTGGGATGGGAGTGGTCCAAGGTGAGCGTGTCTTTGGACAATCTGCCTGTAGTGTTTTTTATTTAAATTCATAGGACAGGCATCCTCAGAGTAAAAGGGGCACCTCTAGCTATATTTATGAAACTCAAATGAAGAAAGAATGACACCAGACCTGTGTATTTCAGCTGAATCAGAAAAGAGGACAGAAACAGAAACAATATTCAAGAGCTCTGACTTCAGCTCAAGCATCACAGAGTGAAAACATGAAAGTCCAAAACCAATATTTGATTATAGTCTTAATCAAATCTTAAATCTTCAGCATATCCTTACATATAGTTTTAAACTTAGTGGATATAGGAACTCTTCCCTGCAACTACCCGATTTGCCACTTAATGGTAACATTAACCATTCATCACATTAAGACCCAAGAGAATTTTTAATTGACTACAATTTACAAACTGTTTTCTACTTTTCAGGTGATTGAACTGGTGCTTCCTGCATTTTGTGTGCGAACTTTTTTCTCATTAATTAAAATTTGCATTTAACTCTTCCCTCTTTAAAAGGGGAGAGATTCCCTTATTGACAGAAACAGCTTTCAGGGCCCACTTCTAGAAACTTGTTGCTACTAAAGGTAATAAGTTATGTATTTTAAACATAAAAAATCTCTCATTGTCAAGCAGCTTCTGTAATCAAGTGTCCTTTCATTTACACGGAAATCTGGACACAGAAACCCAGAGAAGTCAAATATCTGCCTCCAAGGTTTGGATATGGAAACTAAGCTTTGTCCACAGCCTGACAGCGAGGATTTTAACTTAAAGAAGCTGTAGTATCTACTGTCCCCCATCTGGAAGGCATTTGCAGTGTTCTGGCAGCTGTATACAACCAGATATGGGGACAATACTGAAAGATTAATGGGTACAAAAAGAGAATTTGGGATGCATTTATAACATGCCCAAGTAGTGAACATAGAGAAGAACTAATAAAACTTACCTGCTTTGGGAGCTGAAGAACTTTAGTTAAGGTAAAATAAAGTTTTTTTTAAAAAAATCACTTAAAATTTTACAGGTAAGAATTATGTTGTGAAAGAGACAGAAATAAATACAAAATGAAAACAGGCAGAAGCAGAAAAAAAGTTTGAAGCCGATAATTTATTTACAAAAACAGATTTTACAATGAAGTTACTGAATAGACCAAGTGCCACATTTCTGCTGTACCCTGGACATAGCTTTAATCCTGTTTTTGTCTTGTTTGAAGTGAATTTGTCTCTCTTTTTTTTGTTTGTTTGGGGTTTTTTTTTGTTTGTTTGTTTCTTTGTTTGTTTCTTTATTTGTTTCTTTCTTTTAAGTTTACTTCTTGGCTACAAATTAAATTTACCCGCAATTAATTCTAGTTGCTTTTTGCACATTCAGCACTGGATCAGCAAAGCTTTATAGCAGCCAACAGTGAATATACTCCTTTGAGATGTACAGCCGAGTGTATTAAAGGTGGGAAGAAGACACCCCAAATGTCTAATCTAAAATATTCTGGGTAAGCTTTTATTTGACTTAACTGAACCATTAAATTTGAAGATGGAGGGAAAAAGCAAGTGTTGCTGGGAAAAGCATGGCAGACTAAGGAGAGGAACAGCTGAAGTCCAGGTGAAATGCAGCACCCAGGAACTTCTTGGGCAGGAATTCAGTTCCCAGGCAAATCATAGAGCAAGCCCTCTTCAAACACATTTCTGGGTGCACAATGGAGGAGAAGGTGATCAGGAACCATCAGCACAGATTTACCAAAGGTAAATCATGCCTGAACAACCTGAGTGCCCTCTGTGATAAAATGACTGGTTTTGTGGACAAAGGAGAAGCAGTGAATGTCATTTGCCTTAAGTTTGCAAGGCTTTCAACTCTGCATCCGACAGTATTCCTGTATTGAGACGTTATGGCCTGGATGGGTGGACAACCAAGTAAAATATCTTGGGTTCAGAGGGCAGTGGTTAATGGGTTGTGGTACAGCTCTAGGTCAGTGACGAGTGGGTCACTGCAGGGGTCTGTCTGGGGACCTGGGCATTGAACACCTTTATCAGTGAGCTGGAGGAGGCCTTTCTGTATTGCTGAGAGGTTATATGTTACAAAGGAGGAATTGATGTAAGATGGGGTCATGGTATATTGAGGAACTGCAGGGTTACAGAAGACTTCTGGGATCTTGTCAGGGAGCAGGGGAAATTCGGATGATAGCTTTGGAGTTTTCCTTGTTTTGAAAACTAATGACAGCAGGAAATACTGGAAGCAAAGCAATGAACTGTAATACATGGCAAGGCATTATTTCTGTGAAATACTGGATCATATGCTCCAGAAGAGAGAAGGGCAACTAAAAGGGACTGAATCTCAGAGGCAGGAAGGGCTGATGGTTGGCTGACAATTGACTGGAGCAGTCAGGGAGGCAGCACCTATTTAAAACAAAAGAATTTAAACAGTCAGACCCCATTCAGAAGTGAATTGAGCAAAAGTATCAAAGACTGTTAAGGAAATATTTCAGCAGCATCCGTACCAGTGCCAGGATTCTGGGTCTGACTAGGAACGTCATATTTGGTAGGAGCTGATGCAAATTCATTTTCCCTCATGTTGCAGTAGATCAGTGGCATGTACAAATCAGCATTCCAGCTGGACAAAAGGTGCCTAACAGCAAGAAACCAGTAACACAACAGTGAGCCTCATCAAACCGTATGACTAGAAAATATGGAATACTGTTGCCATAGCCTGCAAAGTGGCTGTCAGCTAGGATGTATATGTCTAGGAAGAAAATGTGAATGAAAGTCAGGAGAAAACCACTTAAAAGAGGTTTTCAGATAGCCAAAAAGAATTGATAACCACAATTCTGAAAAACACCTTTGGCCAATGCTGGTTTTAGAGCACAGTAAAGGGAATAATTGGATTTATTACTGCAAGTTAGTTAGATGAAAATAGAAACAGAAATAGAAGTACTGGAATTACAAGCTCTCTATCTGTCTATTTGACACATACACATAAAAAGGAAAGGGGTAATACTTAATTTGTGTTGTTTCCCAAAAGCAGAAAATAAAAAAAAAATCTTGGGGTAAAAAGAATGGCTTGCAGGGCTAAAAAATGCTCAAATATATTAGGAAGAAAAGAAACACTAACAAAAGTAGGGAAGTAGTAAAATATTCAATGATGCAGAGAAGCCAGATGTGTTCAAAAACATTCTGTTCTGTATTTTGAAAGAAGCAGCATGATCTACACTTATCATTTTAGCATGATAAAGTATTTTCCAGTCCATAAGTAACTCAGCAGGATATTACACCATAACCATGAGAAAGAAAATTTTTTAGCAAACACAAATAGCTTGTACCAGAAGTAAAAAAGGTTAGCTTAGGGCATTTTGGACAGCTGCTGGTTTTTTTCAGTATACCTGGTACTGGTACAGTCTGGAAGGATGAAGAAACATTAACATCCTAATATTCAGAAAGTGAGCAGGGATAACCTAAGTAACAAAAAACCTTCTATAACCCTCAATGAATTAATGGAAAACCTGACTGAGCATTCATTTATCTTAGAGAGAAGTAAGGACCAGAGATATAAGCACTGCCTCTCAACAGCATCTCTTGAAAAATAAATGATGTCACATAAGCCTGATTACATCCTTCAGGACACTACAAGTTCAGCTGATAAAGGAGTCAGTAGAGATATAATATGCTTAGATTTCTGCAAGGCATTTGACTTAGCACAGAACAATCTGATGAAAATATTAGAACTATACAATATTAATAAATTCCAGTTTAAATAGATTAGACAAAACCCAATCTCAAAAAGTAGCCGTTAATGTGAAATCATTAAATGAAGAGATTAGCTGTCTTTTTTTATGACATTGGTATGACACATTCGTTGAGCAAGTATAAATATGCTGCTGATAAACTCAATAAGAATAGGCAAATTTGTAAATCACCATTGCAGAGCAGGCAAAAAGAGGAATCTTGATCACTATTTTTTTTTAACTTTTTTTTTTCTTTTGACTGTCGCCTGTTATCTCCAAGAGCAAGGGCTGCAGTGCACATATAGAGAGTGGGGCCTGTGGCGCCTCAAAAGCATTTAGGTGTTCTGCATGGATGAACATGGAGCAAAAAGGAAGGCTAGGAGAAGTTTATTGTTCATATGTCATTGGTAAAACCAAGACCAGAATGCTACAGTATGGTTTTGGTTTCTACATTTTATAAGGAATAGTGAAATGCAGATGATCAGGTTGATGGGAATCAATGTAATGTGAGTATCTGCTTCCAAAATAAAAAGGCAAAAGCTAGCTGATACAATGCCAGATGGAAAGCAGGTAAGAAATCAGGTGTGAACATCTAGCAATGAGTGTTCAGCCAGGGACTGTGCTCTTAGCTGATAGTGTATTCCCAGACTGTTTCTCCAGATGAAGAAGGATTGTCTTCCTTCAAGGTTCTGTGTAGCAAAAAGTAAATTAAAACTAAGATTTGGAACTCAACACAGGCAAAACTTAGCAGAAGTCAGTGGTCCACTAGAGACATTAAGCTAGGTAAAGAAAAGATCCTCTCCACTTTTCAGGTCTAAATCTATGTTGCATGAATGTCATAGGAAGCTTGCTCATCCTTATGTTGGCAGATTTTAAAAATTATATCTGTACACTGAGAGGGGCAGCAGAAAACATACCTTAACCTATTTATGTTCTGAACTGGCCAGACCAGAGCCAATAATGCTCTGAAAGTTGAAAAATTTCATATCTCTTCAGCATTATACCCTGGTTATGCCTCATATTTTTGTATTCCCAGCAAAAAAAGAACAGCAAAAACGCAACTGAAGCAAACGTTGCTTAAGAGAGAGTTGAGATTTTTCCCTTCACTCATTTTAGCTGTGTTTTGGCACAAAGCAGGAAGGCAGAAAAGCTGTTGATGCCCTCTTATCCTAACATTTCCATCCCAGCCGTAGGCAGCCTGCAATGAAATCGCATTTGCACATGTGCCATAATGTTACAGCAAATGCTGCCATTCAGCTGGGATATTCCATTGCCCTCCAACCAACAGTCAGAAAATGCCCTATAGGATAATTGACAGGCTATTGTGAATTACACAGCTATAAATAGCACACCACTGGTGCTTGGTGAAAGGATGATAAAACACAAGTGAAAGTTGAGTTTTTATGAAGTCATTTGCACCACAGAGAAGTATTTATCGCTGTACTCACAGTTTTTCTATTTTTCCTTCCCCAATACATATAGAACAGGGAGCAGACGGCAATAAAGAACTGTGAAATATGTTCTTTAAGAAGTTCGCTCTCTTTCATTTCTGTATTCTTTCTGTTCCTGCTCCTTTTCTGAAGCTTCTGTAGTACCGTTCATATCAGATCAATCTTGTTCCTATCTCTTCCTCCAAACTGCTTTCCCATCAATAAACCTCTCTTATTCTTCAGATCATCACAAAAGGAAGAGGAGGGTGGGCATGCATGTATTCTCATAACACGCCTATGGCTACTGCTTTAAGGAGCATAGAGACATAGCACTCAAAATTTTCCTTTAGTACAGAAATAAATCCCTCATTTTCTATTCTCAACATTGAAGAGACAACTTGAAGGATCATGTGGTTGATTAGAGAAGAAATACCTTCCTCTGAAAGATACAGAGAAGACTCATGAAATTTTAAAGATGAAATACAACCTTCAGGAGGGTTAAGGACAAATAGCAGCAGACATGCCTGTTATTTCTGCATGGACAGCGTACCCTTATCCACATACACAGTATTTCAGCAGTGTATAAGACATAGATAACTACTCATGCAACTGAGTGTTAACCCAAATATGTCTGTATTTTTGTATTCCCATATACTCAACAGAAGCACACAACTGCAGTTGAAGGAATCTGAAGATCTGTACAGTTGAAACTTCCATCCAAAATACTAGTTTCCATCTTTGCTACGTTAATGTTGATCAAATAAATGGCTTGGAGTTCTGATTATTCATAGAAGCTTTTTTAATCCATCAGTAAATAATTACCATTAAAAATCTCTTATCCTTTACTAAAAACAGAGGCAGAGAAAAATCAAGAAAGATGCTTGAAATGTAAAACATTAAGTATGGTTCTTAACCCAACACTACTTCTCCCCTCTAATTGACATGACATTACCCAAACTGCCCTTTGGGGAAAAATAAGAAAAAAGTTAGTTAAGATAGGCTGGAACCTTCATGTTTACTTGAGGTCAGAGTCATCCCAGTTTCCTGAAAGCAAAATCTGAAACAGTCACAAAGAAGAAAGTAAAGAGAGGATGCAATATTTTGTCTCCATCCCACTCCAACGCAGAAGAGGAGAACCACACCACAGCATCTTCAGTGGTATAAACACAATGTCATATTTTAGTGATTATTTCAGTACAACATTGACCAACAGGTTAGGTCTTATTCCCTTTGAAAAGTATCAAATCTGTACCTGATTGTGTAAGTCACTGCACACTGCTTGCTTTTGAGACATGGTTTCCCACAAAACACAGTCAGTAATTAGCAAGAAAAGAAGATAAGAAATAAAGGGAAGAGAGAGAAAGGGCAAATAAGAAAAAAAAAAAAAGGCAAAAAACAAGAACAGAAGTCTCACATTGCAAGTGAGGATTGTGGCCTATCTCAGGCTTGGGAGATGCAATACAAACCAGATCATCCTCCCTCAACTGGTCTAGTGAGAATGCCTCCCAAAACAACACAAGCCTGATGGTACCATAGACCATCCTGGTATCTCAGGAAGTAAAGATAAAGAGTCTTTCCATTCGTATTTCATTCACCTGATCTCAATGTCACATTAAGCCCTCCAGGAAAACAGATGAATGTTCATTCTTTTCTTTACTACTTCCAGCTGATCAGTTTTTGTTCATTCACTTCTAATCTCTTCCTCGCCAGATGTAATCTTAACATTGTTCTCAGGTGGTATCAGCAGACTTTTTTTGCTTAGGTGTGTTAACTGTCCCCATGCATATGGCTAACCAATGGCAAATCTGCCGACTTAGTATCTTCTGCAATGAGCAGAGGAATAAACTACTGTGACTCAGCAGAGGCAAGGGAATTTGTTAGACTACTGTGGCTCAGTCTGAGTCAATGGTCTCTCTCCAATTCATAATTTGTAAGAAGCAGAAGTTGCAATTTACCTATTCTCCACTTATTGCCTTATCTTATCCATTTACTTGGAGGTTGATTTCATGTCAGGGCAAAGACTCATCATCTGCGCTTGTACAGAATCTTTCACAAATGCATTTCTGATCTCAGTCACAGATTTAATTAGCTGGATGTCTACTTATCCAGATGCTTCTGTGGTCTTTGACATTCTGAAAAGTGTGAGCATTCAAAAGGAGTGAAAGAAAAATCAAGTTACTCAGACTGTATGAATGAAATTTGTGATATGAAATTATAATATGATTCACATTTTCATTATTATCAGTCATGACCAATTAGATTTCCTGCCAGAAACTGATCAGTTTGCAGAATATTTTCAACTTTCATTCTGAATACTCACTCTGTCTGGATCAGAGAAAAGGTTTTCATCATGCTAAGTACCAGTCAAATACTCTCTCTGTTCCTTCAATTCTTCCTCAAAATTTTACCTCTGCCATTTAACTTTTTCTTCCTCTTTAGTCCACTGAGCATCACAGACTCTTATTTAGGCTCAGATTCAAGAATGGGAAGTAATTTTTTTGATTATTTTTTGATTCCCTGACAATTCTGAACAGGATTTGAGGTACATTTAAGGCTATGATTAAGCCAAATCCTCCTTTCCTGACCTGGTACTCTACACAACTCTTAGGTTTTTATTAAAAAGACAAAACCACAGTAATTAGGAGCTGATTTTGATTGAAGGAACCTAACACAAATGAAGACTCCTTTCCTTGCAGTCACACAGGCTTTTCTATACACTAAAAAACAGTAAAGCCCAGAGATAATACTACAGGAATTCAAAGGAAAAAAGAGAGAGAGATGAATAAAGCAGAATTTAAAGGCAGTCACACCACATGAAAATAACCAAATCTGTTAGCGATGGTCTGAAGAAAGGAGAAGCTCTCTAAAACAGTCTCAAAATAAGAAAGGAGGCCAAGCTTCAACTATTTTTACATAGTGTCAATTTGCAGCTCATCAGCAGCACGGTGCAAGGGAGGATTATGCAACTCCTTCAGGATGGTTATCCTGTGAGAAATGTAATTAGAAGGGCTCTGCTTGCAAAGCATGTCGGTCTGGAAAGGTTTCCTCAAAGGGAGATATCTACTACCCATCCTAAAAGTGGGTCAGGGTCAAGACATAAAAAGAAAGGGAAAGGGAAAGAGGAGAAATAGTAACACAGTGAAGGGGTCCATGGAGCACGAGGATGGCAAGGGCAGACAGAGAAAAGGCATCTCCCTTCTCACCATATTGTACCAAGGAAGGGCAAGTAGTCTACAGTGCAGATAGTGGTCGTGTCATCACAGTGCTGACAGCAGTGGCATCAACAGAGCAGGAATTCATAGTGGCAGCTGGAAGGAGGCCAAAGATATGTGAGGAAAGCAGTGTTCCCCCTTTAAGGAAGGAGTTTTTTGTGCACTGTAGATCTGCTTATCCTATAGCTATGGCTTGTTGGAACACAGCTAAGGCAGTGTTTGCACTCACTTGGTAATTGTTTTGGTAACAGTGTTCTCTGTGCCTAGTAATGCAGTAAATAACTACACTGAAACCAGGTAGAAGGCTGGGATTGCAGAACCAGAAGGAAAACGGCTTCATGTGCACATGCTTCCTGCTGCCTTCAGGTACCAGAGCACCTGGCAAAATGCTCAAGTTGTGCTTTTCCGGAGAGTCCAAGGGCTAGTGTCAGGGCAGGTGCAGATCCTGTGGTGCATCTATCCACCCCAAATGCTAGACTGAGATCACAAGGCACCCAGTTCAGCTGCAGGTGTGTGAGGTTTTGTTTAATTTTTCAGTTATTGAACATAAAATTAAAAAAAAGAAGTTTTTTTCATTCCTATTATTCAAATGTGGATATATTTTCAAGCTGAAAGGGTTAAGACCATTATTCTGTTCTGTGCGCCATTGCTTTTGATCACAGAAATAAAAGATGCAATCTAATCAAGTCATTTACTCTTGTAAACAGACCAACAATAACAATACACAAGTAACAATAGCTGCCCCTATCCATTCATGAAGGTGCTCAGTATATAGACTTAATGAGCATGAACAGCAACTCTGTTGCTGCAATAGATGATGCTGCTACCAACCCGTAAACTGTGCAGGATTTCAGCAACACGTTCCAGCAACATACTTCTATGAGCCCATTGTGGTTTACTGGCTTGATAATAAAAGGCATCCTCCTTTGAAGAGAGAAATCAGAAGGCATCTGATCATCTATGCACTGACTTGCATATGCTGCAGTAATGATCCTTTTTCAACCATGTTTTGGTGATGAGGCAGCTCCTCAAAGAATTGGAACAGAGGTATGGCCATTGTCATAACACCACACTGTTTGTCTCAAAGAAGTGACTGAAGTGCTTATTTTCATCAGTGAAACCAAGCAGGCTGACCAGTCTCTTTTCCCCTTCACTACTCAGCATACGTAAACATAATCTCTTGTCTCATACATTCTGCGTCCAGCTACTCAAGTAATTCAGAAACAGATGCTACATGGAAAGCAGACAACTCAATCAGCCTTCTCCTCTAGCAGCATCCTATCTTCTCTCCACTGGGAAAGAGTGAGCTGGTTAACACTACAAAAGAGCAGAGTTATGGGCTAATTCTCATTTTCCCACCTAAGTACCAGCCCAGAGGCCAAAACTAATCACCATGGCTCCTATTTATATTGACATGACCCTGGTTAGGTCCATTCTCAGACAACCTGCTATAGATAAACCTATCCTTATCACACTTGTGAGGGTGTTGTAGTTCAAGACGCTAATTCAGGCACGTGCTATCCAGAGTTACCAGACCCTTTCTGACTCTGTCAGTGGATAGAAGAAATCACAAGTCTCCTACTGGCACCTACTATCAGCAGGTTGAATATGTCCCAAATGGCAGTGTCACAAAAAAGCCCTTTAACACGTGGAGGCCCCAGACCGAAATCTGTAGGAAGATAACAGCTAAAACTTCCTGGGGGGCTGCAAGGCTCTGAAGTTGATAAATTCCAGTGAGTTTTGTACAGCTAAGAAATGATCAGATATTTTTTAAAGCAGAACAGGGAAGGCCCTGAGGAATGTGCTAACTTAAAATAGGAAAGAAACACCCACAGCCTGTTTTAGATCCAAAGCAATGAACTAATGAAGATCCTGAAATTCAGAGCCCCCCTCAGAATTTAAATTTAGCAGCTTAGCTACTGTCTTACCTTAAAAAAAAAATGACTCTAAGAAAAGAAAATCAAACACCACCCACTCCCTTTACTACATCTATGTCAGATCTCCCACTCATCTTCCTTCTCCTTGGCTCCAAGATTTTCTATTTCCTGACTAAAGTCAGAGGCGAGGGATTTTCCCATTATCACCTGCATACTGCATCTTAAAGATGTGAAATGTCTGGAAACAAGAAGCAGCACAGAGCCTTAAGCCTTAAGCTAGATACAGAGGACCTAAGCTGAACACCTTCAGCCCATCTCTGTGCCAGGGACAGAATGTGGCATCTTGTTCACTTAACTGATTCAGATGTTTTGCATATACATTTGCATTGCTTTGTCAACTAGTCCTCCTAAACTATGTGCTCGATTTCAGTATAGAATTAAGGGAGGGATAAAGGAAGGCTTTGAAAGGGTCCAAAAGAAGATATTTATCCACTTGATGCAGGTGCCTGGGTCTGACAGCTCTGCTGAGTAGGTGGTCTGGATTGTTCATTGTTCCTTTGAATATATATGCCATCATAGATGCCTGACTTCATCTTAGATGCTATGTGAGGTCACCTAAAAAACCGTCCTCTGCACCTATAGAAAACCCCAAGCCAAACATGTCCTTCCTAACAAAACATGACATTGTACACACAGGTTTCTCCCTGGTGGACGATGAATGAGTGAACAAACCTCATGAGGCAAATGTTGGTCTTAGTGCTCTGGTGGAAATCACTCAGACATCAACAGCACTGAGGGTTGTATAAGGACAGAAGAGCTGCTCTGGAAGAGCTTTAGTATTGGAACAAAATATATTCCACTGCAATCCCGTCTTCTCTTGTTGCATTAATCCGTGCAGTAATTTAGTCTTTCCCTTCCTCCCAGCTGTAGGGGATTCTCTCTGCGTTTCGATATAGAGGAGTTTGAGTGCAGCATCTGACTGAGCCTTCGCAAATGAATCCTTTCAGTCTGCATGGTAGGGGCTGGAGGAAGGAGAAGAAAGGCAGAAGATAAATCTATCTGTGGATGGATGCATAGAAAGATGCATATGTAAGAGACATATCTATTAGGTATTCAAAATTCTGGAAGTATTCTGGGCTTCTTTCCTCCTAGCATGAAAAATTACATATTAATATTGAAATACTATATACCTTTAACCATATTGCTCCACAAACACGTTTACTTGGCTGTAACTTTAAATTTTAAATATTAAAGTAGAAGACTTGAGACCTATTTTTCAGCTGAAATCGTCTAAAGTTTGCCTCTATTTTAGTTGGGAAACTGTCAATCTCTTTTTTTTGCTTCTTGGCATACAACTTTCTTTTCATAGTTGCAAAAATAAGGCCATAGGAACATAACCATAGCAACATTTGGCAAGACCAAAGTGCATCTAGATCAATCCTGTGTTTCTCATAATGCTCAATAGCAGATGCTTAGTGAACACGTAAAATCACAGAGGCAGAGCAGTTGATCCTGCAATCCTAGCTTCCAGCTGCCTGATCTTTTTAGGGACTTTCTGAGTTGGAAAGAGCACTCCTATTACCACATTTAATAGTTTTCAGTGGCTCTCTTTCCTTGTTAGATTTTTCTTCTGTAAACACACCCAATCATTTTCAACCCACATAAACCCATTTTTTGGCATTCCAATTATTCTCCAACAATAAGGCCCCTGGTTTTATTAGGCATTAGGTGAAAAAGCACTCACTGTTACTTTATTAGGTTTTCCTTTATTCTTCCGAAATAAAAAATAATGAACATTTTTTTCAATTCAGCTTCTCCACACCACCCATGATTGCAGATTCTTCTATCATATTTTCCTTTTAGCCATTTCTTCTTCAAGCTGACGCATCTTCACTTTTTTTCATTTTCCTTGCATAACATTTTCTGGTATTTCTAGGCATTCTAATGCCCCATCTTTTTACTCTTTCAAGGTCTAAACAGCTAATTTTCAAGATGGGCTTATTGGTATTCAGGATGTGGGCAAGCTATAGATTTATACAGTGGAATAATGATATGTTCTGATTCTTTCTTCATTACTTTTCTAATGTGTCCTAACATTTTATTTGCTTTTTTCCAACTGCAAAGTTGTGGTAAAGTATTTTTGCACATACAGTCCTTGATCTAGATTTGTTAAATTTTAACTCAGTTGTTATTAGTAGGATTATTTCAGAGAAATACTGGCATAACAGACAAGCCTCTGCATAAATGCTACAAATGCTTTTGGGATGAAGAGTGTTGTGAATGTGCTGCATTTAAACTAGATGAAGGCAATTTAAAGAAAAAGAAATATGGCTCCAAGTCTGGAATCTGGTCCTCATATCCATGTATACAAGAAGATAATTCTTGTTACTGCAGGCTCCAATATTTCCTTGCCCAAACATCTCACTGAAGAATGAATGAATTTTATTACAAAAGTGAGAAGAGATGAAGGAGGATACATGCCCGCCATACTCAGCACAGATGAACAGATAGTCCTTGCTGCAAGGAACTTCTGATCCAAATAATGTAGAAAGAAATGGAAAATGAGAAGAGGAACAACAGCAGCATAAACAAGTCAATGCTGTGATGTTCTGTCAGGAGAAATGGCTGGAGTTTTACAAGGAGAACAAAACCTGAGCAGGGAGATGGCAATGGAGAGAGAAGCTGGAATACAGGAGTGCAAAGAGAGTCTGAGAGACTGGGGCCAAGGCAGACCAAAATGAAAAGCCTGTGTGGGAAAGGAATCTGGATTTCACAGCTGGAGGAGAAGAGAGTGCCGGGAGCTATGAGCAGGGTATCACAATAGTCTGCACTGCCATGGAGCCAAGAAAGGGCTGCTGTAGTTATTAACCCTTAAAACAGTGGGGCTGCTGGAGCTTAAAGGGGCAAAGAAGATGTGTCCTGCACCTCCCGAGACTATGTTTAACCTCAAAAGGCAGATAAGCAGCATCTTATCTGATACCACAGCCAACATACTTGATGAACAGAGACAAGAAGCTGCAGTGCTGAAGGGATGTAGATTTATTATTACTCCCCTTGGTTTCTTCATCCCTGGCAGAGATGCAAAGCGTGTTCACTGTTCTTGATCCTGCCTTCCCAGAGAGTGGGAGGAAAAGGTTTGCTCTGTAGCACTGACCAACAACAGTTGTGCCTGCACCAAGAGGAAATCATGGTTCGCACCTTCTCAGTCGATTTCAAATTTTCTGCTAGTCCAGTTCTGCCTCTTTTTCCCCACAACAGGGTTAGAGAAGTTTTTTTAAGGAGAGAAGTCCATCAGAGCTGGCTTCCCTATAACAGATGAGCAGATTTTGAGGATGGAAATGTGTCTACACTCAATTTTCTGAACTCCTGCATGTCACAGTGCTGTCTGGTGTAGATCTGGCAGCTCCAGGAAAAACATCTGATCTCTTGGCAGTGCAGACTTCCTCAAGGTCTCAGAAGGAAGGAGGAGGCTGCTGCTAGAGCTGGACATAGCTTCTCAGGTATTGCTTAGTGGGCAGCAGAGTCCTGCTCTTTACTGCTCTGGGATGCCTTTGGCAACTCATGAATGGAGAGAGAGTTTCTCAGAATTTGATCCCACTTCATGTTGTACTACAGAAAAAGCCATCTCCCAACTGCTTTCCAGCACAGTTCTGCAGCCTCCTTGATTATCCATCAGATGAGCCATTTAGCAAATTTCTTGTCATGCTGACCAGCTGCATCTGGTATCACAGCTCATTTGGTAAAGAATCACAGAATCATAGAATGCTTTGGGATGGAAGGGACCTTTAAAGGTCATCTAGTCCATCCCCCCTGCAATGGGCAGGGGCATCTACAACCAGATCAGGTTGCTCAGAGCCCCATCCAGCCTGGCCTTGAATGTTTCCAAGGATGGGGCATCTACCACCTCTCTGGGTAACCCGTTCCAGTGTTTCACCACCCTCATCGTGAAAAATTTTTTTCTTGTGTTTAGTCTAAATCTACCCTCCTTTAGCTTAAAACCATTACCCCTTGTCCTGTTAAAGAAGAAACTGTGTTGTTTCACCTTAGCCAAAGACAGAAGAGAGTCTGTCTCATAAAGCCATGCAAACAAGAAGCTAGCGAGATAGTGGACTCTCAGCCTTCACCATCACTCCAGCCTCTTCCTCTTGCTGTCACCTAAAACAGCTGGAACATCCCTGTTATGGGGAAGGAATGAACCAGCGATTCACTGATCAGGGGAAATAGTTCAACTTGCTTTTACTTCTCTCTTTTCAGAAGCTTCCCCTTGTGATAAAATCGAAAGGCACACAGTCCTGGAGAAATAATAAGTCAGTTTTAACTTCCCTCCTCCTGTCCTGTTTCCCATGCTCAGGAGCCTATACTTCGGCTGGTACCTATATACATATAGTGGCTGCTTGGTGAAGTACAGAGCACAGGCACACCACAAAGCTTTGTTAAATTCAGTTCACAACCTGTTTATTTCCTTTCCTGCCTTCATTAATTGATTTTTCTCTCTTCTTCTAAACCTAGTCCCTTGACCTTGTGAAAAGAACTTTTTATTTCTCTCCCTCATCCAAGACTCCACAGCCTCTCCAGCTTTATTTGCATCTTTTGTCTATTTTGCTATAGGTAGCATTAAAGAGCAGGGGAAGGAGGGAGAGAAACATGTGACAATGATCACACTACTTCAGTATGGCCTTTTTCTTTCCATCAGAATAGAGTTATTTGGAAAGCAGCTTGAGTTTTGCAAGCTATTTGTTGCCATAAGGCTTAGCTCTCCTCCAGCCCTTTTCCTCCAAGGATCTGAAATTGCTCTACAAATGTCAATTAATTAAGCAGTCTCCATGTAGAAAGTTTCATAATACTCATTTTAAAATGAGAAAACTAGAGCAGTGAAAGCATTGTTGTTTATTACCAGCTAATGGTAAAATTAGTAATAGACCTCTGGAGTCTCCCAGACCTTATGTTTTAATGAATTGCATTCATCTCCGTTATTGAGAATGGGTTTTTTACCCCATACTTTTTAAAAGGACTTCTCCTCTTCCTTCCCCAATATAACAGAAACATCTCCCTTTTCCTTGTAACAAACATCATTTAAGTACAGTTCCCCTCGTGAATAGAAAGGAACCTCTCTCATACCTAAAAGGACTCAGCCTTTAGCCTTTCTCCCTTCTTTTACAAGGCCTTTCTGATTACCAGTCCAGGCACAACGAAAACCATGCGGTATTAAAAATCAGAGCAGGGAAATTAGTGCATAAAAATCCTGAGTTTATGAATGAATTACCTTTTGCCAGTCTGAGTCACAGGACACCTGTGGTGTCAGGTGGCTCATTCTATGCAGAGAAAATAAAAACTTATAAATAAAAATATTTGCATAATGTACTTGAAATCACGGGGGAGATTTTCCTTGGTGCGGGAAATACAAACCTAGCTAATTCTCTCCTTAATAAGTGATTTAACCATCCTGCTCTGACACTTCCATCTTTACTCTTTATGGTTGCATCTAATTTGGCCTTTGCATATGAGCTGAGCAGGTATGAAGGGGAATGGGATCTGGATAGGCTGTCTCTCCTATCTAGTCTATGATTCCAGATTCCTTCTTTTTAATGAAAATTTGGGCTTAAACGGAAGGGCGGTATATTTGATGCTATCTTAACAAGGAAGATGAGATGCAACTAGCTTTCTCACTCGGATCTAGGGGAGCAGAAGCACTTTTCTGTCTCCCCTTGGTTAGAGTGCTTTAATCTTTAATCTGCTTAGTTTTAGATTACCAAAAATGTCTTAATACATGTAGCTTCATTTAATTCTCCTAGGAGAAGAGAAAGAATAACATCAGGAAAACAGCACATACCTCTTCCCAGCTTTTTAGCTATTTTGAGTGACTCCCCAGTCTGCTTACTGCCTGTGGAGCACAGGTGGAACATGAAGCCTGGGGACATAGACTCTATCATCACCACATACAGCCACCTAAAGCCTTTTATGTGTCTGGAATCAAATCCTCCAGCTAGCTGTGCTATCAATCTACGCTCTCTAAATTGTACTTGAGAGGAAGCAAAGGACATGGGGAAGGAGAGCAGAAACCTAGGCTTAACTATATAGCCTACAGCACCTTGTGGTCTAGTTCCTTTCTTTCATTTTGTGTGCTGCAGTGCATAGCTTTTTAGGAAGTAACCACTGCCTTGATACATGAAAAATATAGCTGATCTAAATTTATGCCACTCACACTTGGGTTTTTTCCTCACGCACAGCATCTTTAAAAGCACTGCCACAGAAATGAGATCACTGGGACTAAGGCTGATGGCAGAACACAGAAGAACCCGTGCTCAAAACCACATGGTTTCCAGCAGATTTCAGATGCTTGTGCTTAGAGCAATCTCCTTCCTTACCTGCTAGGCCAGGACCGATGTGCATCACATCCAATGCCTTGCTGAAGGTGATCCCTCCTCAGTTACACTTCTCACACCAGTGATAGAGCACTCTCAAATATTGCCCAACTCCATTAACTTTGTACATCAGTGACTGAGTTAAAAAATTTAAAAGAACACAAAGAAACATAGTTTCACAGTAAAAGCTGCACAGAGGATGTCACCTCAACCAAATGTGTTTAAACACAAATAATCTCGCGCAAGAACAATCAGTGATGATTTACAACAAATCCTAAATTGGAAAGATTTCAGCAAAGACAGTAAGAATGCTTCCTGTGACCAGCCCTTGGTTTGTTACTGAGGTCATGTTCCTCGGCGCAGTTGTACGGTCTGATTCGACATTTTTGAAATCAGTTCCTCTGATGTCATTGGTTTCCACATCAGCATTTGTTGAAAGCAGTCCTCCAAAAAATGAATATGTCTCTCCCTTTTCCTGTCCCTTGCACATGCTGTAAATTAAATTAAGCTGACCCTCATATTACTCCTGTTTTGTCCTTTGCCAGGGACAGTCCTTTTACTTTTGCTGCATGCTGATACTGCACAACGTTGGCTCCAAACGTATTAACTTCATTCTATTAAATGTAGACACTTCCACCCAGAATAGTTAGCCCAGGATTCCTTCATAGTCAACTGAGAGAAATAAGCATATTTAGGCGAGAATTTATCTCATCACCTTTAGCTGATGTCTAAAATAGCTCAAATGAAATGCAGACTGAAAGAACCCATCGTTCTCCATTGATTAGAGAGGAAGCCTGAGGGGTTAGCTCAGATATAAATGTCAACATTATAGGTAGCAAGATAGGTGAGATGAATCCCAAATTAACTTACCAGTTAGATATGACAGGCAAAGACAGAAAAAAGAGAAATGGGAAAATGAAGGCATTCATGAAAAGGTGTAGAGATAAACATCACCAAACCAGAAGTAGACCTCAAACCTGTCCCATTTCAGTCCAGTTCCCTTGACTCTTTCTCTCCAACCTCCACGAGAGTACACTTAAAAAATTCAGCACATAAATTCATACACACAGAGATAAAATTTATATATACTTAATTTATATTTTAAAGTAAGCCTGGTTTTTGACCCAGTGAGTTTCTGTTCCTGGAGGTCAGCAAAACTGGTATTTTGAGATCTGTTAACCAGGGAAGCACATAGGCAAATAAGCATATCCTACTTTAGTTCAGTGAATAAGAGTTCTTCTTTCTCCTCTCAGTTTTTACATCCTTACTACCTCTGAGGCTACTAATGTAATTGCTCCTTTCAAGTATTAATTTAAAAATGAAAATTTTACTGGCAACCTGTGTCATTGGTGGGGATTAGCTGAGTAATTGTAACAGTGAATGTCTTGAGATGACATAGTAGGTTACATTGACTCACTCCCATCCACGAATATGAAGACTGATTACGCCACTAAATAAATAATGACCTTGGCTTTTCCTCAGGTAATACTAAACACTGAGGTCAATGAATATTGATAGACATCAAGATAAATGTGCTTATATATTAATCCAATCTGTTGGCATTTTTGTGAAAATACTCCATACAAATTTAGGTTGAGATTTTGCAATGAAGATCAGGGAATTTTGTCCCAAAATATTGCCTTATGCAAGTGAGGTTGGCAGAATGGAACTAGAAAATCATTATTTCCAAAACCACTTGTATTGGGTTTGCATGGCAAGGTTTTGGTGGTGGGAGGGGACTACAGGGGTGGCTTCTGTGAGAAGCTGCTAGAAGCTTCCCCTATGTCCAACAGAGCCAATGCCAGCCGGCTGCAAGACAGACCCACTGCTGGCCAAGGCTGAGCCCATCAGCGACAGTGGTAGAGCCTCTGGGATAACATCATAGTTAAGAAGGGGGAAAAAAACCTGTGCAACTGCAACCGGAGACAGGAGTGAGAATATGTGAGAGGAACAATCCTGCAGACTCCAAGGTCAGTGAAGAAGGAGGGGGAGGAGGTGCTCCAGGCGACAGATCAGAGGTTCCCCTGCAGCCCATGGGGAAGACCACGGTGAGGCAGGCTGTCCCCCTGCAGCCCATGGAGGTTAATGGTGGAGCAGAGATCCACCTGAAGTCCATGGAGGACCCCACGCCAGAGCAGGTGGATGCCCGAAGAAGGCTAGGACCCTGTGGGAAGTCCATGCTGGAGCAGGCTTCTGGCAGGACCTGTGGAGCTGTAGAGAGAGGAGCCCACGCTGGAGCAGTCTATTCCTGAAGGACTGCACCCTGTGGAAGGGACCCACTCTTGAGCAGTTTGTGGGAAGGACTCAGGTTGGGGAAGTTTGTGGAGGACTGTGTCCCGTGGAAAGGACCCACACTAGAGCAGGGGAAGAGTGTGAGGAGTCCTTCCCTGCGGAGGAAGGAGTGGCAGAGACAACATGTGATAAACTGACAGCAACCCCCGTTCCCCGTCCCCTTGTGCCACTTGGGGGGAGGAGATAGAGAAATCAGGAATGAAGTTGAGCCTAGGAAGAAGGGAGGGGTGAGGGGAAGGTGTTTTAAGATTTAATTTTTGTTTCTCATTACCTTACTCTGATTTGATTGGCAATAAATTAAACTAATTTCCCCAAGTCGAGTCTGTTTTGCCTGTGACAGTAACTGGTGAATGATCTCTCTCTGTCCTTGTCTCAACTCATGAGCCTTTCATTATGTGTTCTCTCCCCTGTCCAGCTGAGGAGGGGAGTGATAGAGCAGCTTTGGTGGGCACCTGGCCTCCAGCCAGGGTCAACCCACCACACCACTTAAGGTGCTTAGGTTTCCAGAATAAATTAGGACCAATCCTGTGCCCATCATCAGCAAATAATCCTCATGAGAAGAGATGGTGAAAACTTTCCACCACCAAAAGGCAAACACACCTCTTCTTAGCTCCACGTCCTGATCCAATCTCATTCAGAAGTGAGGGTTGCACTAGTAGCAAATTGCACCCTAGAAGAAGTTTTGATAGGCCTATAAAGCATTCTGAATGCTGCCAAGGTGCAGCACAATTACATGCTGCAGTTGCAGTATATTTTCAGCCACAGAGGATGGGATTCATCTTCAGATGAAGACAAGTAATTCTGTGTGTGTACATGGAGAAGTCCATGTGTGAACTGTGCAACTCAGCTCCCATCAGTCAATGGCTATCTAGTCAGTATAACTGGTATAATCTAGTCAGTGCAGCTTAAGAGGGTGATCCAGTTCATCCAAAAGTTGAAACCTAGGATGTCCACTGAAGCAGGATTTGGTGGCCTAAGGAGAGATCTCTAGCATAACTTTATGGTGGTCCCAGCTGCAACTTCATGATACCTTGTGGGTTGTGTGTCACACCTGCCGTGTGTGACTTACATAGGGATTACTCCAAGGGCTAGAAGTAATAATGTAAAAGATGAAAAATCACTTGGTGATCTGGACAACTGGGCCACAGCTGTACCTATAAAGTAAACAATGCTGGGGGACATTCTGTGGCATAAAGCCAATTGATATATTCTGGCCACATCCATACAGCTAAACTTTCTTAGCATCCAAAACAACACCCAGCTGGGCTTTCTGTAATGGACCCTGACCCATTCCAAGTCTCAGGAATTGTCTGAGAATTGTCCGAAATCATTCTAGTTTGTTCAGCCAGAACACTGGCAGGGGCTGCTCTGACAATTTCATGCTACAATTAAGCTGTGGAGCCTGTGCCTATGCCCTAGCGCTGTTCAGATTACTGGAATAGGTAAAATCTACTTGTTTAACTGTTAGGCCTGTATGTCTCATGTACCTCAATTAGATGCATAGATTCCTGTGAGTAGATTTTGTTTCCAGCTCTTTTTAGTGAACTACAGGCATCATGTTGCCAGCCTTGCTTACAAAAGCTAGTGTGGTATCTACTGATTAAAAGCATTAAAATAACACCCAGATCAGTCTTACACACAAAGGCTCCAGTTTCATCACAGGGACAGGACGCATCTCCAGACCTCCTAGGAAGCCTCTTTCCCAAGGAATGAGAAAAGGACAATATGCCATCAGATCACATATGGGATGTCACACCTGTCATGAGATGAACGTTGGGCTGCAATGCTAACCTGCAACTGATGCAGGTGTTGATCTGCTCAGAGACACATCATAAACCCATCTACCGGTGGTGAAATAGCAGCTGGAGATCCTGGATCCAGAGAGGAAATACAGGCTATGTGACTCATGAGGAAGTAATTAATTATGTCCTTTTTTCCCCAAAAGGATCAAATTGGTGGTTTTCAGGTTTTTTTATATCTTGTCTTTCAAGTGGCTTTTATATTTCTTAGCATATGAAGATAGCTATTATTTCAGCTATCACACTCAAGCCCCAAGTAAGTTCACTGTTATTTGCATTTAAATTCAGTTGTTTATCCCTCATTTGTACTCAACCACTTGATTTTAGCTACTGCAGAAATTCTGCATTTGGGTTTTCTTTTTTTCCTTTTTTTTTTTTTTTTTTTTTCAAGTGAATATTAGCATTACCTGTTGCGATAACTGCTCTTTCAGCTACCTTGTCACAGCTGACTCGGCATCTGTCAAACCAGTCACAAATCCACAACACATTCTCTCCCTCCAACTTCATTCACATACATGTGTGAAGACAACTTTGCAGGGGAGGCTTTACGTGGGAATTCAGAATGAGACCATTATCTCATACTGCAGAATGACTGGTGAGCCTTCTAAGATGCTACAGTCCCAAAGGTAGTTTAATCACAACTTTCCTTTGTACCATGAAATGCAATTATTTTATAGCTAACCAATTTCAGAAATGCTTAAGGTAGTCTGAAGCAGAGACTGTGCTGGGCTGGCATCTGACACAGGAGGATTTTAAATTGATATGCCTACAGGCACTGCTACAGGTAGATGATTTGAGTGGAATGACTTTTGCATTCCTCCTTTTGTAAATGCTGTATGTTGTGATTAGCTTTCAGCTGCCACCAAAAAGAGCAAATCCATTCCCTGTTGTCCTCTCCTGCAGGAGCCAATATCAGTAACATGGCCAGCAGGACAAGAAACCCCCAGGCAGGGGTCAGCCTTCGTTGGTGTGTCCCTCCAGATTTCTCTGGAGGAGATCTCCCCACAACCACCAGCTCTGCTCTTGTGGCCTCGAGCCCCAGCAGCCAAACCTCCAGAGAGGAGGGGATTCTCTCAGGGCCCTGACATCAGACAAGTGCCTGCAGGCAACAAAATAATAAAGGAATGCAACAGAGATAGGGTTTGGATTGGAGAGGGGGTGGAGAGAGCAAAACTACTTCCTCTGGTGACCACCTCACTTCATTACATACCCCATGTTCAAAAGTTCCACCTGTTTGTAGGAGCAGGACTGCATATTTATTGAGTGAAGAGCTTATGGAAGGACAAGGGATGAGCAAGTCATTGTCAGTAAAGCACTTAAGGAGCTAGATCCTTTTCTTCTTCATAAGATATGCAGACCGATTTTAATATTTTATTTGTTACTCAGTAAGTGGCTTGCGACAAATTTTTTCACCCCAGGGAGTACTTGAAAATTACTCAATTGAAACTACTGTTTCAAACATTCAGTCTAAATAATATGCTGTTGGTTCCTTATCCCAGCACAGCATAGCTTTTGCTGCTCAGTGGAAGCATTCACAACCCTCGCCTGAATTTTCTAGATGGCTGCACAAAAATTTCTGATAATGATATGCATGCAAGTACATGTCTTTGAAGTATATACTACTTTCCCTTTTCACGGAAGTGTTAGAGTAGAAACAATTCCATAAAAAAGGTCTTTGCCAAATTCAAACAAAGTTTGAAGTGTGTGGATTTCCTGCAATAACTTCTTTCTGTAGCACTTGTTATACTAAAAGATCAGGGAGCTGCCTGGGCTGTGAGGAAAAACCTGCAAAACACTTTAAAAGTCCATGGATTACCCATTTTTTCTGGAAAATTTGAGCAGCCTGCAAACATCTTAACAGAAGTGACCTCATTCTATCAAATGTGAATTGTTTCTCTAATTTAAGAATGTCGATACCTGAACAATTTGAGGAGAGAGAAGTTTAGGGATATATATTATAGGCTTTCTTCTCCTGGCTGGAACATGAATATCCAAGCGCAGCACATCACTGCAATACAGGGACTCGCTGCAGTCCTATTGGTGTTGTACATGCAACCAAACACAAGTTCTCTCTGTGCTGAAGAGATAATAAAATAATTTGATGCTACAGTGACATTATAAATAATTACTACATTGTCCTTCATTCCACATAGCGTTGCCACTCTTTGATAAAACGCGAGCTTCACCAACCCCTGTAGTCTTAATGGAGCACTGAAACATTTAATGCACACAGATTGTTGATAATAGTGCAAAAACATATTGAGGCATGCAGAGTGCTAAGAAGAATTAAATATTATAAGGCAATGCATTTCTGGTGTTCTTTCTATATCTCTTGGTGTTCTTTTGCTCTTTGTGCTTGTTCTTCTGTAAGATTTCAAAATCACATTGCCAATTCTGTATTTTTGCAGCCACATAAATACATAAATCTGAATATCTGTCACTTAGACTCCCTGGAGCTTGTAATGATATTCTTTTCAAATATCAACAAAGAGCCTAATATCTCCATAACTAACACATTCCACCTGACTGTTCTCTGATGGGCAGCGAAATAAAACTGTGTCATACATTTAAAAACAAAACACCTTTGGGATTTTGCACGTCGTAGGTCATGACAGTCCCTCTCAGGAGGAATTGTCTGTAAATATTCACATAGCTTCATTGATCTCCTTCCTTTCTTTCATCATAAGACCCATAAAACTTCACACATCTCGCCACCCATGTCTTCTGTTTACTTTGTTTCTGTCTGCAGACCAGTGCTGTCTTATTTCTACCTTCTCCAGTTATCTGTGCCCTAAGTATTTGACACCTTCTGCTTCATCTGCAGACTCTCAGGGTAAGAAAAGTGTGTGGGTTTCCTCCCAACATGTATAGCACAGCACAGTGAAGGGCCCCAAATTGTATACCTTCATGATGCAACATCATCAAAAATAGCTAGTGTTTAGTTTTACTCCATTTTCTACAAAGTGGATGGACTCAAGAACCTAACCAGAAGGTTTTCCTGTTGTTTTCCTGTTGTGCTCTACCAAACACTGATTAGTCCTGACCGACAATAACCACTTGAGCTATTATCTCAGGCCTCTCAAGGTGAAGTTGGTTGCTCAACTCTTTTCAGGGAGTTCCTAACAGTCCTTTCTCTTTGTATCTTCATCTCAAGACCAGTACCTTACAGCTGGGAGCACTTGATGAACCTCTAACTTCCTGAATTACATAGGCTCTTGAATTACAGAGAGTTTGGTTTCTTTTATCACTTCTAGGACCCAAAATTTCTGTAGGTGTTAAGCCACCCAGCTACCCTACAAACTTGAAGGGCGTCATTGCTGTGGCCTAACCATTTCTACACCTCTGCTCAAGGGACAGTGAATTAAGATCCAAGTTCTGCCACACTCAGCAAGTTCTAAAGCAAACCCACACAAGCATTTTTAGTTATTGACATTACTGTTTACAATCTATCACACTGCGTCAGGGGGAACTGGAGCAAGTCTTCCTTCAGTTGCCAGCACTGGCAACTAATGTCCTGCTCCTCTCTGTAGCTGGAGGCATTTTTTCTGCAGTTGAGATAAAAGCTTGTAGTTTGATTGTTAGCTTGCTTTCTTAGAAGGAGGAGGTTAATGTAGTCATGCTGTCAGTGTATATGTGTCTGCTTGTCCCATCTTTTTAAACTTAATTGATCTTCAGAACCAGTTTTACGCAAATTTGACAGAGGACTAAAAGTCTCAGGTATGTCAGTCTTCTGGAATTTTCATGAAAATAGGCAGCACTAATAGCAAGACTGTCAGTGATGCTTCATAGGGAAGATTGCAGTACAAGCTTAATTTTTCATACAGTTTAGATGCAAAGACTTTAGACAGCGGAAGAGACTCAGTACACGCTTTTGTCTTACTAAACAGCAGAAATTCTAACCACAATGCACAAAATCCTAGGAAATTAAGCTTCATTAGTTTTGCTAGTTACAGGAAAACTTGTACAATGCAGATTCTGTCTGTATTTCTGACTATGTGCTATCTATAAGTATATGAAACAACCAGAACTCCCTAAAATAACATGAAAGATTTGTTTAAAAGTAGTTGTGATATGAACTTGCAACTGGAAGGACTGTTTATTTATCTATCAAAGGCTCTTTGAAGCTACTTGAGATGCGTATGGACACGTTTCCTACAGAACTGGTTTTAATGATGAAATGAGGCCTTGAATACCTTAGCTGAACAAGCAGTGAATCCCAAAATGAGAAATACCTCATCCATTGCATCACTGGTACTCATGAAAACTATATGGGTGAATCCAAGCCACTGCTGCGCACCATTGTGAAATTGGGCAAGGCAACTGATACAGTGAAGGAATACTGTGTTACCTCCAGATCTTTTTTCAGAAAACAATAACTCTGTATATAATTTCTCAGTCCTGTTTATGAAAGACTTACAAATAATCTTAAAAAATATGCCTAGAAACATAATCATAACTGTATTGGATGTCAAAAATAATTGTATCAATAGAGACACAGGGATCTGACACATAGTAATTTTCCTCAAATCTCATTTCAGCTAGTCACTAGCTTTTGTGCTATAATTACCTGTCTTTCTAGCTCTACAAACCACAGGGGCTACAAATGTTATTACTTCTATTCAGATTAAGTATCCTGCTCTGCTCAGATACCAACTGCCTTTTTTCTTTGAAATTGTCTCATCAGCTAACATAATTAAGTTAAATTCAGAGCAGTTTCCAGACTCTGCTTAGCTTGAAGCTCTCTGGTTCTGCTTTAGAACTAAAGACCAAGTGAATCCAAAAGCTTGTGTACTTTTCCAGCTGTCAATAAGAATGGCTAAGAAATGGTATTTCCTCGCTTTGCAAATTTTGTCTCACTTTTATCCTTAAACTATAACTGTATAACAATCCTAGCTTCATTTCAACTAGATGTTGGCTGATTCTCAGCTCTGTGCTCTTTATAGGAACTAAAAAATGTATTAAGCTTACTCTTCAAAACTGTATCATTGCAAAAATAAAGAAACCATACACTGTATTAGCAAAGAAACAGAAATATGCATGCAGATAAGGATATGCATTTTATTTGGAATCTTCTACCTTTTTGTACTCACACATAGTGGAGGGCAACTCAGCAAGAAGGCCAACAGAATAAACAGTGTGATAGCAGACGTTTTCAGTACATTCTTCTCAGCTGCGTGAGACAGCGTCATACAGGTTTTGGTGTGACAATTCCCAAATGTGTGGGAAACAAAAAACATAGGGTAAATATAAAAATGATGTCTGAGGACCTCAGTTTTCAGAGGCACAAAACATTATCACTTACAATGACTTCTTTTCAGTACCATCTATGAGAAGGTCTGAAAATCAGGTATCTGCAAACTTCAGACATGGAGATGTCTAAAGGAATAAAATAATTCTGAGATGACTGCAGTGATGGGCTCAAGGAGCAAGAATAAGTCAGCATCAAAGTAAGGATTGCCTGAACAGTTACCAGCACCCAGTGAAAATGCCATGAAGCACTGATTTCTTTCTCTTGTTAATTTGAAAGCCAGTCTGACAGGAGAGCTTCCCCCATTTGATCTGCTGCTTCATCACTGTGGGGGAAAATAAAGATATTGTTGTCAAAAACTCTGAGATTCTGCACAAAAATGACAGTGCCTCTACCAACCCTATCCCATTCCTCAGCTATTTATTTTTCCTTAAGAGTACATTTTTAGTATCTGAATTCATGTTGGATTTGCAATCTGAATCCATATATCTTGCAATCGCTGTCAAAGACTGCCATGGGAAGATTTGTTTGTGGTAAGGAAAACCATAATTTTCTTTACTGCTAAAGAAAATTTATAAAGGAAGTTTCTTTCCTTTTCTGAATTCAAATCATTAAATAATCATATTTTTCTTTTAGCCTAGCAAATCTTATCCATATGTTTGAACTTATGGGTAAACACTGCATCTGCACAGAAAGATACATACAAGACAGTGATGAAAGGATTTATTGAATCAGCATTTGAGTTACAAATAGTGAAAGATCTTTCTTCTAGAATAATGACAATTCCCAATAAAGAGAGAGGAATGAGATATGATGTTTGTGACATTAATTAATAATAATGCAAAATCCCCATCTAAAAAAAAAAAAAATCACATTCAGCAGAACTTTTGCTTCAATGACAGCAACTTGAAAGGGTTTCCCTCTGGAACATGTAAATAAGAAGATCCCCAATCTGTCTCCTTCTTCCTGTCTCAAAAATTGTAAGCTGATCAAGGGAAAACCATGGAAGTGAAACAATCCTTTCCCAGATTCTTCCAAGCCTATTTTCTCCATGTAATGCCTGTCTAGTTCTTAGTAAAGCTAAAGGGATTTATTTGCATTTAAATCTGAGCAAGTGCTGAACACCTCATTTCATCTTAATTGTATGGACTGAATTGTGCAGCTAAAATAGAATTCACAGGTGTTAAGTAAACTGAAATACACCTGTAATTGATTGTGATGAACCTGCATGTTATGTCCTTTATTCTAAAAGATCTGAGAGTCTATCTTGTCAGTTAGAAAGTTAGGAAAAAATCCAAACATAATTGATATAATCAAGCAAAAGCAAACTGTCACTAAGACTAAATATGATGAATTTTCAAACATTCTTCTAACAACCATGGTCTGGAGCCACCTTGGGCACTCTTAATGTAAAACAAATGTCCACACACACATGCACAACATTTATTTTTATAGAAAGTGTGCATTAACAGCATTATAATATACAGTGAACTTCCCTGTTCCAAAAGGAAATCCAAAATGAGTAAGAGACTAGTGGGTTAGTCCTGTCCCTGTGCACACTCCCAGGCCACCTCTCTTGTTGCTATTGTACGTTCAGATTTGCAGCTCCCAGCAGCTATAAGAAAAATCCCACTGGAACTGTGCAGACCCCAATCTGCAAGTCCCATTCAACGTTTCAAATATAGTAACATATTACTGTGATCATCTGCATTTTATATTGGGAACACATTCACCAAGGACATGACCTCATTTTTGTTAGGACTGTAAGGGGAGCATTAAAACTTCTTCCTCTGCTGACACTCCTTCTGCTTCTGTAACTTCATCACTAAGGTCATGAGAAGTTGGAAGGAATCATAGATCTAAGCTACCTAAATGGCATGGTGCTAAAAATATATTTATTCAGAATGGCTAATTAAGGTGAATGACTACCAGTCCTCATTAGCACTGAAGTGGTGTTAATTTGATTAGACTTCTGGCCTAGATGGGCTTGCAAGGCATTATGTTCCTAATGCAATTTCTCTAACAAGAAAGCATTTCAAACGAGATGTTACCCATCAATGTCTTTCTTTGTATAAATATTAAGTAGACATTTGCCTTTTAATGTTGATGTAATTTTTAGGGAGCAGGGAAACAGCAAAGATGTGACATCTGTATTGCCTTGGGATATGGGAAGAAAGTGAGAAAATAAACTTGTAATTCTTGCTCCAGTCTCATTATTTAAATACTTTGTAATGCTTTCACAGTAGAAAGTCATACTTCAAATATGCTCATTAAACCTGTCTTTCCTTTAACATACCATTATATACTTCTTGCTTTTTAACTTAAAACTCTCTTCAATCAATATTTCAATGCTTAAATATAGTTAACACAGCAACATAAGTTTTAGACTAGAACAAATACCTTCTGCTGCATTCCTTTTACCAGAAAGCCTGGGAGGAATAGGAAGAACATACTGTGTACTCATTAATTAGAGCTCACAATGATTGGTGCTGGAAGAATGCTCAAGAAAAAATTACCCATTGAGTTGGATTATGAATATTTTACCACAGGAAGTCTTGCTTAGTGACTCCTGAGCTATAAGGTTTAGCCACCATTAGAAACCAAAAGCCTTCTCCTTTTTTGAGGAACACTTTTATAGATGGAAAACAGGATTTTGTAGAAAATACTAAATATATGGTGTAATTACTAAAAAAGGCCAAGGGGTTAGTTAGTCCCATGAACTTCACAGGTGATCCCATAGGCTTCTGGTTAAAAAACAGGCTATATTTTTAGGACTTCTCGGGGCAGATGCACAGGGGCAGAGATGTCAGACTGTGTCATGGTGCCATGGCTCCTCTGCCAAAGCTAGAGGGAAATTTTTCTAGTGCCCTCCTCTAGCCACAGCCATTCCTGCTTCTCACCAACCCCCCACCAGCAGCAGCAAGGGGACCAAGCCTTTACCCTTCTCGCACTTTTTGGAGCAATCCCAGCCCTAGCCCAGCCTCGTACCTTCTTTCCTCTTCCCCCTTTCCACTTTCATACTCATGCCAGGAGACAGAGAAAGCTGAAGTCTGCCTCACAGGGGCTGCTGAGAGAGGGAGAAAAAGAGACAAAATCTCAGTTAATTTAGATGCTAGAAAGGATTTACTCACAATAAGGTGAGGAGTGGTTTTTACACAGAAACTACTCTTAGGTGCTGTACTAGAGACAGGTGGCAGGAAAGATGAGGAAGAGGAAAGATGAGGAAGATGGCATAGGAAACATGGAGAAAGAGCAAGATATAAACCTTTTTAACAACCCTTTCAGTGACCTCACTCAATTCCTCTTTTCCACAATATCTCCACCATACCAGACAGACCTCACTTATCCTCCTACCTCACTCCTCAAAAATGCCCTCTGACACAGGCTTCCACCACTCCCTTCACTTGTAGCCACCGTTTAATTCCATGTTGCTTCATCTATAGGAGGAATAAAAAAGCCAACATTATTTTGACATCACTGGTATGGCAAAATTAAATTTTCCTACCATAATAAGATGCTTTATGCTGGATCTGCTGATTCCTGACATATACTTTGACTGCTGAGAATCTGCTGTAGAGATTCACAGGGGGGAACCAGCCTCCATGAACTGGAAAAACAAGTTCTATCAAAGGCCAGTGGGACTTGTGATTCCAGATTACTTAGGTGCATTTTGAAAAAAATCCCTACTCTGGGAGAAAAATTTTACATTTATTTGTTTTTAACATCTTCTAGGTATGCTTATAAAGTGGCTTTGCAGGACCACATACTTGTGACAAATAAAACTGTGCAAATGAGAATTCAATGGTGTTGAATAGAAGATGATGTAGTACTCTGCAGAAGTAAAGGATCAGAATCTGGCTTATAGGAAATAAACTTATTTTATGACTCATTCAGATTTATTTTCTGGTCTTCAATATGGAATGGAAATTCTGCAGACAGAGAGAATATACTTGGCTCTTGGAATGACAAAAGTAATGATGAAAGGAGCCATTGCTTGCCCTAGTGCCTTTATTTAAAAAACAAACAAACAAACAAACAAACAAACAAACAAAGTCATCTTCTTAAAATGTTATTTTTCAACTCATTCAAAAATTTCCACTTTTTAACTAACTAACTAAAACTTTTGGACAGTTTTTCCAGCTTTCAGTCAATTTCATAACATAAGTTATTTTGCTTCCTTACTAGTAAAAATAGTTGTCCAGTAATTAAGAACCTTAACAAGATGAAGTCAGAACAATTAGAGAGTTTAATACACTGTTAGACCAATATTTCAGTAAAGTCAGTGCCCAGTACAGATGTCTCTGGGAAAGAATGCATATGTACCCAATTGGAGTTTTAATATCACCACTTTCATAATGCAGATTGGGAATGTTTTTAAATTGGTATAAGTTATTTAACTCTGAAATGCAGATGACTCCATGGCAAGCAGCCTGTGAGCCAAGGTAAGTTGAAAGATAATAGCACTGGGAGGAAGAGGAAGGTTGCTGGAGTCATCATTCATGACTATGACTGTGATTCAGTCTGGCTGCAAGTATTATCTTGTTAAAGAAATAACTTTATTCTCCCTCCTTCAAAAACGTGCTACAGAAGACAGTTAAAGAGAGTGGATTAATGGTTGCATCCTTGTGTTCAGTAATATTAAATGCACTGAATGTTTCTTTCATGACTGAAACTTTATATGTCATTAAAATTTCTAAATAGATTTATATAAAAACTTCACCAGGATTTATAAGGACAAGTTTTAAAAAATGATGGTCAATAGTATCATAAAAGATTATACTTCTTTCAAAATTAAAAAGCTGGCATCACAATAAATAAGGAAGTGCATTATAAACTGGTAAAAACTTCACATGCGTCAATGCCCCCAACCACTTTACTACCCTCTTAAAGGACAGAAGAGCAAGGACATTCATTTCATTTGGTAAAAACAACTTGAATGTTTAACTCCATTCATCAAGTTTCTGTGGCCTCTGAAGATTTATGTCCTTTTTAAAAAATGACATTTTGTGTAAATATTATAGGACTAATCTGCTAAAGACTGCATGTAATCTAATCAAGTAATAGAAAACAGAGATAGCCTGGTTTAAACAGTCAGAGACTGTCCTGTTCTTAGTAAAATATCATATTATAAAACATATTTTCAAGTGTTTTGTCACATCTAGTATAAATATTTCCAACTGATGGACCTTCTCTCCTTGCCTATGGACAAAATGAAGTATCATCTTCCATGCAAGCTGATAATTATCAATTCTGTTGAAACAAATTCATCTAAATTAAAATCTTAGCAAATGTTTTCGTGGATAGAATTTAGCTAAATTTATGACACAAATTAGATACATATCAAATGAAACTGGATGTCATTTAAGTAAAAGCGAACAACAAAAGTTGCTTTGGCAAGCTCATACAAGTGAAACCAGGTCTAATGACTTTTGGTGTTAGCATGGCGATACAATGTGTTTTTCTTATAAAGAATAGGATCAGTCCAACCTCTGCTCTTAATTCTATCCATCCAACATACTGATTCTAAATGGATAAGCCAGAAAACAGAATTCAGCACTTTATAATGCAAAAAGTAGGTACTAAGTAGTCAGTACATATACCCCTTCTAGCTATACCATTGCCTATCCAAGAACCTCAGGATGCAGGTAACTTTTCACCTAATGATACTCTTTACCTATTTCCACTACCCATCCCTCTCACCTGAATTTCTTTGTTACCCTCTATATCATGAGACACACGGGAATTGAAAACAAAAGTATAAAAATTGTGCTAATTTGAAAATATAATTGTTAGACTGCTTTGAAATTTATGAGGGAAGCCAGGAGTGGATCTACCCAGGAGAACATAAAAAAATGCAACAAGGAGCAATAAAAACTCTGCATTGTTCTATGCAGCTTTTCTGGGCCCTTTTTTCATAAAGCCTGACAAAACACACCTTTGTTAGCACCTTATATTTAGATACTATATGTAGATAGGACAGAAAGACTGTGTAGATGCACTTGACATAGTACAGGGGTGTTATGGATGGGGATGTATTTTATTCTTGGGTCTGTTTTTCTACCAGATAATCATCTGATGCACTTTAAAGAGGGAAAAGTATACTTCAGGAAGAAAAAGGGGCATGTTAGAAGACTTTACTTCTCTCTTTACCAAAGCTCAAACCTCACCTTGACCTCCTCTTCCGGTCTTTTCATGGTTCCTTTCTGTGTGACATCATGTTTAAGCCCGTTCCTGTCTGCAATTAGAGATTTCCACCTTCCTGTGAAAGATCTGACCACCCGGAGCCTAAGTGCATTGCTCTCCTCTCCTGAGGTGCAAGCCTGCGTTGCTGTTGTTGCAAAATGGTTATGTTTTTCTTTTGTGAATGCCACTTTAAAAGAAACTTGCATCTCTCCCTGAACCCAGTCAGAGTTAAGAAGTGTATTGGGTCTTTATTACATCCACAGTGTTACACCGATCCTCGAGAGCTTCCAGGGGTGCTGAAGCCCCTGTGTCAGAGAAGCAGGGTTGAAAAACTCTGCTAAAATTCCTTTGCAGTCTTTTAAATATCTTTCTCTCTTATTAAGGGCTGATTTACACCATGGTTTGGAACAAGGTGCAGAGGTGCCAAAGCTGTTGAAGATCTAAGCATTCAGTCAACATATAGCACTTCTATCTGCAGAGTTAGCTGCAGAGCTGGTTCAAGTTTCTTTACATCCACAGGGCAGGCATGCCCTAATTATCTCAGTGATAAAGAGCAAGATGTTCGAATTTGATATACTAGTCCCTGTGAGACAGAGCAGCTGGTTGAAAGCAGGTCTGTTAAACCTATGGTTATACTCACTGCTGCTGCACGATCCTGATCTAGATGAGGCTTCTTAGGGGCTACAGGGGCTTAGGCACAGGCTGTTTCTCTTGTCCAGCCAAGATATAACACAGGCAATGTTGAAAAGTACTCTAATATTAAGAGTGTGGAAGAGAGAGTAAAGGACAAAGTAATGACTACGGTTTCATTTCCTCAGCTTAGAGCCCTCAGGAAAAAGATTTCCCTGATTGGGAGAAGAACTTATCACGACATTGACAGAGATAAAGTCATCCCTAGACTAGAGATAGGCTGCGGTGCACAGCCTGTCACAGTAGCTATGCAAGGACTGTCTCAAACTGCATATCAGCCTGAAATATTCGTTTTCGTATCACACTACATCACTGGGTTTGGCTGCCTGAGGCCTCATGATTCCTCCACCCAGTCCATTCCCAACATGCTCCTCATACAGCTTTGCACCAGCTCAACCTTTACTATGACTCCTGGTCAGTAGAGGGGTAGAGGCTGATCATGCTGCATGGGTAACATATTCAGACCCCAGAAGACAGCAGACCCCTCCTGCAGTTTTACATCCTGCTTCTTCGGTGGATAGGCCTTGTAAAGATCTCCTGATTTAAGAAGTAACCTAATACATGCGATTGAAAAATGTGGTCTTAGAGGAAAGAAATAGATCAAGGGAGTATAGGGATGTGGAATTAGAAGTTCAGTCTGGCATTTTGCAAGTTATCAGACTCAAGAGTTTATAAGGTACTGAAGTATTGGCATGGGCATTAGCAATTAGTAACAGTGTTAGAAAAGTATTGATCAGCAGTTGCAGTATGCTCAACTGTGAGGGAGGCTGCAAAGAGAATAAGGCCATTAGGAGAGGAAAGCACAGACTCAGACGAGCAGTTTTGCAGAAGGGGCAAGAAGCAATGCAGATGCTCTTAAGCTGCCTTTCCACAGCTAACATTTCTGTTAATGAAGTAGGCTTCCAGATGAAAAAGTTTTCAGGGAAGGATCCGCTATGAAAGCAAACAAATAAATGCTTTCAGCACAAAAAGAAGAGCCCGGCAACAACGAACCCAGCTTGTCATTTCCTTTATTAAAGCTTGGAAGTCAGTCAGTCCCCTTGTGGGACTGAGGCTAGCGCACTGACAAAAATACACTTTTTTCTTGCCAAATGGACACATTTGGAAAAGCTGCTATTTCATCATGATGAGACATTTAATTTGCCATGCCATCTAATAGATAAAATGAAAAAACAGAGGCTCTAAAACACACCACTGATGTTCCAAGCTTCCAAGCTCCTCTCCCTCAGATAACACATTTCCTACATTAACGAGATGGAGGCACTCATGTGTGGTGCAATAAAGACAAAATCAAGTGCTCTTTTGCTGTGTTCTGTCAAATCCTCCAGGAAAAACTGTGGCTGCAGCTTTTATGCCCTGATTCAGAATTGTATCGGAAGAAGATATAAAAAAGTAGAATCCAATATGGGCAGGCTCATCTGGAGGCTGAAGTTTCTAAGCATTGTAATACTACCAGGACATAATTAAGCAGAGAGTTACATAATTTAGCAGAGCGTGAAAAGACTAGGGGTCTACTAAAGTCTTGGAAGGTTTTTTCACTGAGCTCAATGGATAGCAGATTTGACTAACTGCATGTGCTAAATTTGTCCACAGCCTTACTGATGAGATTGTTCACCCTATTTTGCACCCCAGGATGAAGCTTTTGTTGCTAGTTAGATGAAAACATGTAATTAATCAGGAGTTCTTCAATAGCATGCATGCCCTGTATTAAAAATATGAATGAAGCCACATGGGCTTCTAGCCTTTTTTATGAAATCTTGTTGCATCTTTTCTTCCTCATTATCTCTCAGAAATGAAAGCCAGGAGCCAAAATTCACAGTCCAGAATGCATCCCAAGTGGGACTCAGGCAGATACTACTCTTGCTCTGCTATGCAAACAAAGCTTTTACAGTGAAGATGTCACTGCCCTTATACTTAACTCATCATGTCCAATCCATGAGTCTCCTATTTTAATAGCTCCTTAGAACAGATGTTCCTTTCTGCTCCTTGTATTTCTTTCTGTTCCCCATAATGATGTCTTCTCTGAAAAGTAAGATAGTGCAGGCTAAGATAGTGTAGGCTGTGCACTTTTCTCACAAAAAGGTCCTATGGGTAGGACACTTAAGGCTAGAGGTCTACAGAGTGGATGTGTAAATTGAAGTCAACATGGTCTCTTCTTATAGTCAAATTGAAGAAACAGAAAAAGCACTTTTAGGAAACAATCATCTGGCTCGTTTTGCTTTAGAATGGCATGGATATTGCTCTAAAAATGTCTCAATACAGAGGGAGGCCAGGGTGACTGCCTCTGTCATAAATGTGGGCATCTACATCTGGTGAGATGAAACATGCGCAATGCCCAGAAAATATTTCCATTTTATGTTCTCTTCTTCGCCAGTTTCTACGGGGTGGAAAAGTGTGTATTTGCTCCACAGAAATGCAGCTGGAATTCTGCAGAAACATAAATTAAAGCTTTTTATTATCCATCTGCTTTTTCCAACTGTAAGTCTACTGCTAAGCTTCATGTTATGTGGCATCCTAAAGAAGAACTGTACCTCAAAAGGCCAAACATTTAATTAATTAAATATGGAGGTAAATCGTCGTTGAGAGGAAGGAAAAAATTAGGTGTTTTAGATGAGGGAAAACAGATACTAGTTCTCAGTGGTTGTTTCATGAGCAAGTGTAAGTCAACGAGGCAGAGACAGAGGAGGGCTGTTCCAAAAGACTGGAGCCTCAGAGGAGAAATTCCTGATATTAATAGTTGTAGGTGTGTGTTGAGGTACACAGGGAAGCTGAAAGAAGTAGAGGACAGAGTGGACAGCAGAGAGGGTCTGTAAAGGGCACCTACAGACTCTCTCCCAACTGCAGTTTAAAATGTGATCCAAGTTGCAGTTTGGGAAGCTAACAGCCAGCTCATTTCTTCTCACCACTGCCCTGGCTGAAGTCACCAACTCCAGCCCATCCTCAGATGTTCATCCTTGACCTTTTCCTGATGATTATCATTTTCCTGTTCAGTTCCTGCTCAGCAGGCAAGCAAGAGTGCCATTTCTATCAACAGGACCCAAATTATTTCAGCAAATCTGGTTTGTTTTTTCTCACTCAGGCCAACGAGTATGGTCACAAGCTGCTGAGCTGTTTGGTAGGAGGGTGAAATAACTTTGCTGGTTAGGAATGACTGGGAGTGGTCTAAGGCTGGTCATGTCTCCATCCAGTGCAGATGCAGAGGGAAGGGGAACCTCTCTCTGCCTGACAGCAGCCTGGAGTGAGCCAGGCAGGCTGGGAAGAAGGGCCATGACTACAGACACCAGGAAGTCATGTAAAGAAATTCAGTACCTACCTGAAACAAAATGGGGGGCACTGTTACTCCTGTAAAAAGCTATAGCTCTTTCACCTTTGCAGTTATTTTTGCCTCCAGTTGGCTCATAACACTCACAACCTGGTTCTCTTTCCATTAATGTTATTGCAGTTAACATTCTCTAATTTGCTCTAAAGCACCTATCAATTATTCAAATTACAACGGCGCCACTTTTTCTTTTAACAGTTAGATTAAACTGTTTACTGAAGCTGCTGACCTAGGCTAGTCACTGATGGGACATTTGGTTCATCACCCTGGATTTTTCTCTCTGCTAAACCATTGGTTAGAAGGCCTCAGATGGGAACCCTCCAAGCTCCTTATAGGATTCCATGTAACAGGTGAGACAACACTAAAATGCGTGAAGAAAAGTTTCAAAGTCTCCAAAGATGGATAGTTAAAAAATATTAAAGAAAAGGCCTATTTTTTTCATTTTGTTGGTACAAATCATGAGGTTTGCATTTTATTTTTTTTTTTAATAGAGACTCATTTACTGGAGCAAGTGTGCGACTGAGAAGGGAATCAGCTTTGATGAATCCAGTTACGACATAGAAAAAAAGTATTTGTATCACAAGCAATTAATTCTGCTGAGATTTATTTAAATTGCAAATACAGGAAGGAGGTAATTTCAGTTCTGCCCTGTTCATCAGAAACTCCATCCTATCCCAAACCTATGAACATCAGATCCAGTCACAAAATATGCAGAACAATGATGTCATCAGAGCAAACTTTAATTAGGGGATCATACTCGAAGGGCATGGCACTGTTTCTAATTGAGAGTTTTTTGTCCCTTTCAAATCAACATTTCAAAAGGCGTCACATGGAGTAAAGCCTTGATCCTTTCCCTCAGTTTTAAAGCTCTTTAAATTTGGGACATGACAGAAGGAAGAGACGCGATACCTGTGTGAAATTATGAACTGTCAGGTTGCTTGTTTAAAGCAGGTAGATTTTTGCTTTATGAGATGTATTAAATTCAACAAAACACATCACAGGTTTATCTATGTGGAAGAAAGAAAGGAAGAAAGGAAGGAAACAAGGAAGGAAGAGAGCAAAAGAGTAATACCATTAAAGTTAAAAAAAAAAAGAAAGCTTAGAAGTTCTTCTGTCACCTGGTGCTCCCTTTGTACAGACTATGATGACAGAGGTCTGAAATCCCCAGCGTAGGTAGGGTGAGGCTCAGATGCTGCCAGGACAATACTGGCAGCAGCTACTTCTGTGCTCAAAAGCATTTTGACAAGGCAAACTTACTTAGTTACAATCAACATTTGAATAGAGATTGAACAGAGCAGCTCCTAAGTAATCCTCTCCTTTATTACCGTTGATGGAAAGGGTTAAAAAAGAATCAGTGGTTCTGGGTGAGCAAAGATCCATGTAAGATATTATGAGTTGCAGGAAGTAGTTACCATATGTCCTGGAAGCTGATGGCACATTCAGTACCTAACACTGGCAAAAGTAGCATCCCCCACCCATTCCAGCTCCCATGCTTTCCTTTTGAGATTAGCCAGGAGGGACGGATGCTTACCATTGCTTAAGTGACCAAAGCTTCAGAAAGCAGATGGTCTTTTTGTTTTCATCCTGCCCCCACACACTGCAGGGCATCAAACCTCCTGCAACTGCCAGAAACATCTCTTGGGACCATCAGAATAGAGCAGGGCAGGGGGGATAAATAGTGAAAAAACATGGAGAAGAGCAGTGCAGGAAAGTGCAGCCCAGCCAGGTCCATCTCTGGAAACCATATGCCCTTGGCTCCGTGCAAGAAAAATCAGCGAGAGAAGAATTGCTGAATTTAACCTTGGAAGGTAATGCTACATCAGGATTTGTGGTCAGCCACAGAAGGAAGACTGGCTTTTTATTTTCTTTTTCCTGTAATTGCTAGGGAAAAAAAAAAGATCAATAGAGCAACATATCACTAGTAAAAACCAAGACTGCTGAGCGAAAAACAGTATCATGATCTAGCTCCCCCTAAAAATAAGAATAATTATTATTTATTATTTGATATAATATCAGGGGGTTTTGCTGTTGTGTGGTTGGTTGGTTTGTTTGGTTTTTAACTTGACTGCTCCTTTGTGGAACTGAATTTTCAAATATTTCCCCATGTCAGAAGACTGCACTTTCTCTCAAAATAAAAGTTCAGTCATTTACACAGCAGGACATTAAAGAATGGAACCTTCAAGAAAACAAAAGGAAAATAGTAAATACCAGGAAGTTTGTCATAAAATCACAAAAGCTGATAGCCCTGGCAAAATAGGAGAGTGCTTGCACATAGTAAGAGTGTATTGGGCCAAAACAGACACCGGGCAACCTGCAGCACAGCAAAGAGGTGTTCAAACTGGTCTCTGAGCCATTAAGTTGACACATGATGCAGCTCTGTGCAGACTGGCCAGATCAGATTTGGACATCAGTTGGACCTCTGCTCTCTTTGCAGAATTAATCCACTGACAGCATGGCCTGGCTCTGTACAGCCTGTGAGCACTCTGCTGCCCACCCTTCTGGTCCTACATTGTGGCAAAATTCACCTGGCTCAATATAGATATGTCTATGTCTGAGGCAGTCACCACAGGCCCTCTTTGCCAGCAGAGGAGATCTGGGCAATGCACTTCATGATTTAGCTCCTCCTACAGCAGGTCAGATGAACAGCACGCTAAAAGCACCCACTTCTTCATGTCTGTAAAGAGTAAAAAGGAGAGCTGCTCACATATAGGCAGCTATGTAGTAATCATCCGACTTCAGATGAGAGAAACCCACCTTTTGGGGAAGAATGAATCCATGGGGAGCAGAGGAGTTCAGCATCCAAAGGGCTGTGAAGATCTTAGGAACAGCAACAGCAACAGCCTCTACTGAGGAAGAGTTCAGGGCATGTGTGATCTGCTCAAAGTCTGAGAGACCCAGAAACTTATCAGAGAGCTGCATCAACCTCTGTAACCTTCAAGGTCGTTTAGCATAGCACTTACTCAACTTGCATTGGACCTAGGAAAAGGAATAATTACTGTTTTCTGTTTTCAGGAAAATTAATTTTCCTTGGAGCACTGAGCATTCAGGCACTAGCATTACTCTTTCTATTGTTGCATTATTGTTTGCTTTTTTGTTTATTGCCTACAGTTATTCCTGACCTTCTTGACTATAAAAAAAAGCAGGCAAAAATTTATGTAGGCCACAAGGAGCTCAAATTAGAAAATACAGGAGAAAATAATTCATTTTCTTAGCTCACAGGAATTAGTGATCTGATCTACTTAGCTACTCTTCAATGTTCTTATGTATTAAAAAAATCTAATAAGAATATGTTACAAATAATGAGAAGGCAACTAGTGAAAGTAGAACATTTTTCCAAGGCCTGCTTGAATGCCTTCTGAAGTCCATGAAGCAAAACAGGAGTGTAGGAGCCTGAGTTGTGTTTGATACTAGGAGTGTTGAGCACACAGGCAATGCAATGTCAACTCTTTGTTCATTGTAAAAGATAGGATGTGAATTTATTGCTCAGGCTACAGTCTGTACAACTACAGGATGCTTACTACAGCAATAAGCTTTCATGTAAACATGAAATGCTTGCAGAGCTTTAGTTTTGCTACAGAAATGAAGAAAACATTTGTGGATCCATAAAGGCCTGGAAAAAATTGCCAAAGGGCAACTATCATTGATCTTTGTAAGAGAACACCTCAGGGGAGAAAAGTGAGCTTCATGAGTATAGACTAGTTAAGATACTTGGACATTTGATTGTGGTCAAATCCTCCCCCCTGCCTTTTGATATTCTGATTCAGACACAATACTGACATTTTCATCAAATCAAAAGTTCTGGAAAATATCAGATACTGAATCACTTCATTTGGATCTGGTTTTGTTTTTTTTTTCAAAACATGTTGATCTTCTGAAATTCAACTATTTCCTTCAGTTTATTGACCTAAATCCAAGCACCTCCTCGTTAGTCTAGTAATCCCTTCAATTATTACATGCTTTTTAGGAGCAGTAGTAAGGGTGCCATCCGCTTTCTCTTTTTGGTAATGCTCCTTGCTTGGACTATGTCTCTCAAAAACACAGTTATTATGTGATAACCATAAAGCAGACCTTTGGTTGAAACTGGGAAAACTAGTTTTACTGTAGGTTTGCAATCTAACAGAAAACTCAGTATGTAAGAGGAGAACAAGGGTACCAACAACTAAAGTACAACTCCAGAGGAAATTATGGCACATTATATGGACACACATTAATTCTGAACTAGATAAAAGATAAAATGCATTGGTTTTTTTTTTTTGTTTGTTTGTTTTTTAAAAATTATTCCAGACATTATTTATTATTGAGAATAAGAGAGGTGAGAATGGTAGGGGAAGATTGTATTTTCTATTCAATTAACTGATGTTAAAATGAGAAACTTTCAGATGCTTAAACGTTTCTTCAGGTCTGGAAAAAAGCAAAAAACTTCCAAGCTAGCTTGAGAAAAAGTCAGACCACACATAATCTATGTATCTATTTTATGTGCCCAGGTCACTTAAGGCAAGAAGAGAAAATTTGGCTTTGCTTTTACAAATGATACACCCTTATAAATGTTCCAAACGTCTCCTGGGTTGCTGCTTAAATAGGGAATCTGTCTTCTTCAGGAAAAAACAAGATAAAGTTCAATCAGATGAGAGGCTGTAAATCCCTTATCTGATCCAGCTGGATTCATTGCAGAAGGAAAGTATCCAACTGTTTTCCTGAGCTCCCTGCTTCATTACGCCCACACGCCATCTCCAGTCTTCGTTAGGCTATGTACTTCCCTGGCCTTGAGCTTTACAATCGCCTTGTTCTGTGCTCATGTCATATCTGGCCAGTGCTGTCTTTGTTTGCAGTTGGTACCATTAACCATAACTGCAAGAGGAATAGCAAATTACTCTAATTTAATAGCCAATACACTGCTGAGATATTTGGGATGCATTTTTTTAATTGATGAGGTCTCATGAGTAACATCCTTGCTTACAGAGGATTCCCTCATGTTTTTGTTCTTAATTCTAAAGATAACAAATAAACAATCCAGCAATGGACCAAGAACCCTATTCTTTACCTGGAACCACACAGATGACTTCTGTATACTGACAATTCATATGCCCTTGAATTTGCTTAAAGGAATTGAGATTTCACTATGGGTTCTTCCTAGACAACTGAAGAATTCAGGTGACAGTAGATTTGTGGATACTTAAAGAGGTTAAAAAAAATCCAGAAAATTATCAGAGGAAAAAGGATTTGGGAAGCCAGGGGGAAGTAAAACAAAACTGTGAGAAGGAAGCATTTTGCTGTTTCTGTCTAGGAAATGGCAGGAGTGAAATGATGGACCTGGGAAGGACACATGAGTGGATTTACTAATCAGGAGCAGAGCTGCTCAGAAATACTCAGATATTCTGACTTCATTTGTCATTTGATCACAATCAAACCATTTGTAGGGACTATTCAGCTCAGACAATGTTGTTCCAGAAATCTGGCAATGTTTTGATGAAATCTTGTTTGACTTCCTGCCAAGCCATTTCTCCAGGACTGTCACAGACCAAACATTCAGGGTAAACTTACTGATAGATTGACTCAGATCTTGGAAACCTTCTAAAAACCAGACTCTCCTAAAAACCACAGATCTTTTCGGGTCCAAAAATCTGAGGTCATCTCATGGAATCAGGCTTTTCAGATTCTGGAGGTTTTGTTCTGAATCAAAAAAGAATACATTTTAAAACATTAAAATCCTCTTTAAAATAAAACTACTCCACTAAACTCCATACAGATCAGTTTTATGGAAAACAGTGAAGAAGGGTCTGGGACAGTTAACATTTTGGCTTCTTTGTATGAAATTCAAACATTCTAAGGGATAGTTTGGTATCGTCTCTTTGAAGGTTACAAGTAGGTCATAACAGTGCTTATTGTTCCCATTTTCAGATGCCGTAGTTCTGACTTTCACTCTGTTCAGGGCTTTTCAGAGTCCTGCAAAGAGCTAAAAACTGGCCAGTGCTTCAGCCAGGAATTAACAATGTGATTCAAGCATAAGTGAGTAGGAAGGTGATGTGTGATCTGAGGATCACACTCAGATGCTTTAGAGAAAGGTTCCCGTGTTTCCACATTCTCATGGTGTTGAGGAGCCATTTCCTACATCTGTCTTCCCGAAATCAAGATGTCATTGTCCCTCATGCTGTTTTCCATCATTTTCCCAGGGACCAGGGGATTTCCAAACACCAAATTTCCTCTTTATCAACATGTCCCTGTCCTCTTTCCTCTCCTCCTGCCCATTTTGGGAAGACTGTTGTATTAGCAAATAAAGTGGGAAAAGGATTGTTCTGCAGCCTCGAGGACAACTAGCACAGACTTGCTCATATCTACGTAGCTAGACTCACTTGGCACCCAAAACAGGGCTGCATCCAAAGTGGCTATTGGGAAAAGCTGTTGGGAGTGGATATTACAAACATCAATTACTAAAGCAAATAGAGCCAGGACAGAGATCTGAGCCCTGGCACACAGCTGTTGTTAAAATAGTCCCTCTTGGTGTTGTTACCAGTCAGCTAGCATTCCTCCAGTGCTGCCTGGACACAGGCATTAGCCCTGACCAGAAACATTCCCAATAGGAATCTTGGACATATTTTTTCTTGTTTGGAGGCAGAGAGTGTTTAACAGCAAGGCTGTGTCCAAAATGTGCCAGCTGGGTTTGAGGTCAGTGAACAGGCCCTGGTCCTGCTTATTATTAGAAGTATAGCCAGTGCAACCCCCTCCGCTCCAGCCTCTATCCCTACCATCTGCTGTGTGTCTTTTCCTCAGGGTCTTCAGATATAATCCATCCTGCTGTTCCTCAGAGCCCTGGCACTCAGAGAGCCACCTTCAAAGCCCTGTCCCTGTCTTCTGCCATCCAGAGTTCATCCTGGTCTAAGTACTTTCCATTCCCCTATGTGCCAGAGACTATGCCCACAAATTCTCATTCCCTTATACATTTTGTCTCCCCCTTCCTTCACAGCATCCTCTTTTTTTTTTTTCTCTCTCTTAGAGATCCATCATTTAGGGTGTCAACACTTTAAACTGTTGGGAAACACTGACACTGAGACAATTTTTACACTGGAAAGTGCCAATATGTGCTGTCAACTGTTTCTATGATATAGAGACAGTGACAAGAGCTGGCTACTGACAGGATTTCAGCACGTCTGTCTAACACCCACATCTTCTTCCTCACTTCCCTCACACCTTGCCAAAATCAGCAGGCTTCAGCTTAAATTAGATGCCCTCAGATATTGCACCTGGTCTCCATCTGCCAGATCAGAAGGATTTGGGTATCCTATAAATTCTTCGCGATATCTTCCAACCCCATGCAGACAGCTCAGGCATCCCTTGGGCATCTCAAATGCACTAGGCAACTATGTGCCTACAACTGAATTTGATCCCTAAAAGCTCCATGGACTACAGCAGGAGTTAAGAAAGCTGTTGTACCGGGAGACACTTACCTATGGACACCTGGTCTTTGCTTTAGACTTAGCTGTATCACTCTATAGGTTCCTTCCAGCATATTGATAAGATAGAGAGGCTCTGATTCAGATGTCAGCACAGGTGTCTGCTGCCATCTGAAGTGTCTGAGGGAACCCCATCTGGCCACCAGCACCTTCTCCAGGAGGGCTCAGATCTTTCCTAGGGCCTTTGTAACATGCAGCCCTGTGCAGATGCCTTGGATAACCTAGGGCATCACAAGTGGCACAAAACATCTATGCTCAGGCAGCTAAATCCCATTCCTAGTGCACCTATAAACAATTGCATGTTGACACCTAAATTCAGATCTTTTATCTCAAAGAGAGTTACACCTTTGAGGTCTATGCTAAAACTACAAACCAAGCCTTTCAAACACTTTACAGAGCAGATTTTAAAGCATTGTGTTACATTTCATTGGCTTTCACAGTGTCAACAGCCCAGCTCAGTTAAAACTTGTGGTTTCCGAAATGAACACTTGTTTATATTACTAGCAAAGGAAAATTACTTTCCTACACTATGTAAATAAGTAGTTAAATTTTAAGCTCTTTCTTAACTCTACTAAGTATCAGACAACCACTTATCTGTCCTGGATGTCAAAATACATACTTGAAATTCTATTAGGTAATTTTCATCCATTTCAATATGCCAAAGCATCTGCTTAAGGTCAATAGTAATTTGTTTTGTTTAGTCAGGAACCACATATGTCATCTATTTAGGGCCAGATATTCCATATCCCATTTCCCTGTAGTTATTACTAATCACAAAGAAAAAAAAAAAGAGGAAAAGAAGAGAAAGGAGAAGAGAAGAGAAGAGAAGAGAAGAGAAGAGAAGAGAAGAGAAGAGAAAAAAAAGAAAAGAAAAGAAAAGAAAAGAAAAGAAAAGAAAAGAAAAGAAAAGAAAAGAAAAGAAAAGAAAAGAAAAGAAAAGAAAAGAAAAGAAAAGAAAAGAAAAGAAAAGAAAAGAAAAGAAAAGAAAAGAAAAGAAAAGAAAAGAAAAGAAAAGAAAAAAGAAAAGAAAAGAAAAGAAAAGAAAAGAAAAGAAAAGAAAAGAAAAGAAAAGAAAAGAAAAGAAAAGAAAAGAAAAGAAAAGAAAAGAAAAGAAAAGAAAAGAAAAGAAAAGAAAAGAAAAGAAAAGAAAAGAAAAGAAAAGAAAAGAAAAGAAAAGAAAAGAAAAGAAGAGAAGAGAAGAGAAGAGAAAAGAGAAGAGTTTTCTTCACTAGTAGTGTAGTGAAACACTGAAAAAGTTTGTCCAGAGAGTTTGTGCAGTCTCCATCCTTGGAAGTTTTCAAGACTTACTTAGACAAAGCCAATGTATGGTCTGATCCAGTGTTGGCAATATTCCTTCCCTGAGTCAAAAGTTGCACTAGAGACTTTCAGGAGTCATTTTCAACCAATATCACTATGATTCTATGATCTATAGAAACCTAAACTTTCACTACAACTTCAGACCCTTTTGAGGAGTAGAGGACAAACTTTGCCCTTGGATTTGATCTAAGCTTCCACTGATGTTAATGAGAATTATGAACATGTAGCTGAAGACAAGATTTTGGCCCCAAAATGAAGATTCAAGTGATATATTTGAGACATATGTCAGATTTTTAGAAAGATTTTACCAGTGATATTTTTGCTGAGAAAGGTCAACTCACAGGCATCTTGTTATTAACGATAATTTCTGATAGAAGAAATCCTTTACTCTGAACTGAAAATGACATTATAGTGGGACTTGGAACCTGTGGCAAGCCAATACAATATATCTTAATAGGGCTGCAGACCTTCCTGCAGGAAATGCTATCAAATCTTTAAAGCCAATTTATTGAAGGAAATTGCAGACAGCTTGAAAACATCCATGATCTTGTGTCCTGACATTGGCTTGTTAAGATTGTGCTATGACTTTGTGTCACTGTTCTTTCTTATTTTGGTCTTTCACTTTATCTGACTTTGGCTTTCATGTCATGTCTTATGTATCACTTTGTCTCTTCTATCCCGCAATCGTCTTCTCCCTTTTTCTATTTCAGGTATGACAAGATCTATTTATTTTCTCCAGTGTGTGCCCTGCACATGCAATTAATGAACCACAGTTGTGGGGTTTTTTGTTGTTTTGTTTTTTTCATATAAAAACATATTTTCCCTGCGAATGACCTCTCCCATTTTACAGATTGGTTCTTAGGTAGGATCTCTGAGTTAGGTATTATGAACATTGTGGGTTTGGAGCCCATGGCACACTGTAGAGTCCATTTCTTCTTTTCTTCTTAGTCTCGGCACTCTGAACTCCTTGTCTTAATGCTTTCATTATGCTTTCAGTTAAGCTGACAAATGGATCAAAATTTTTCCATTCTCTTTACAAAAGCATGTCTGTTTTCAGTGTCTGTCTGTGTACAAAGTTGCCACATCATAGTTCAGCTGATAGTGAGGACACCACGACTTTATCATCAGGCTATTTCAGCTGTTTATTCACAAGACTAAGGACCACAGTGAGTTTTTAAACTTTAATGTTTGCCACCTGAGGAAAAAAAAATCTTAGAATGATACAAAAGCAGGTTCCTCTAAATTGTCAGGAGGAAGGAAGAAAATAAGAGACTCAACAAAAAAACAAAGAGATAGCCTAGGCCAAGCAATATTTTTAAAAATTATTTACAGTAAATGAATACTGGTTTTATGGTCCTAACCTATTGTCAAATTTCATTTGAAAATATTGCAAATTTTTGCTCAAAAGAAGTAATAATTCAGAGACATAGTCTGAGGTGGAGATATAGTGCTTTTCCCCTTGAATCATTTCTCTGTGAGAAGAAAGTCCCCAAAAGTAGCTGAGAGCCAGACTCAGTTTCACTCTTTCTTTCACCTCTTCCCACACCTCAGCCCAGAGTAGCTTGCTTAGGAAACTCCCTTCCAGTGTCAGGGGCATCAGTCTGCTCCCCTGAGACAAGGGGATGCCCTTCTGTTATGGGACTTCCCACTTTCTGAAGGAGACCTCTAGTTATTGCATGGAAAAGAAATTTCTTTGTTAGTCTGTAAAAGGTACTTAAATTTATCTTTTGACTGTTCCCACTTTGCTTAAGTTAAAATGCTCAGTCAAGAATAAAAACTTGCTTTGGTTGATTTAGATTTTGTAAAGAATCGTAAAGTAAAAATGAGAACCATGAACCACCATAACATTTCCACTCCACCTGAAGGCACATTCCTTCCTCTGGTAGGTCAAGATTTGAATTCTAGAACTATGCTTTACTTTTCCCATGATAAGAACAAATGTGAGCTAATGCAGACCAAAAGATTCAAATGAAAGAAAAATGATATTGGATTTATCACAACTTAATCAGAAAACGCAAATTGCATTCTTAAGCCAATAGCTTGGGTTGTGTCAAAAAAAGTCTGAAAAATATTTCTGCGATCATGTTTAAATAGCAAAGTTGCAGGGAGAAAAAATAGGATTTTTATTTAAAATGGAAAATATTGCTAAGGGATTTCAAAACCTGAGACACTCAAAATTGAGCAGTTTTACTTTTGCTTTGTCTCCCCATTTTGACTGGCATGTAGAAGAAAATAAGGTCCCTTGGTCTGGTGGGTAAAAGGAAGGTTTTGAGAACTGAAAGAGAAGGTTATATTTCTTTTCAATGCAATTTTTCAAAAAGGTAATATTTTTACAGAACACAATGAAAAATACAAAGGTAAGAAATGTAAAAAAAGCCCCTCAAGATGCATTGCTCTTTGGTGGTTGATTAAAAAACTGGAGGGGTGGGAGACTTTAAAAAGTGCTGTTTATTTATATGTGCATATACATGTATTCCTAGTTAACAGCAAATACATGATCTGACATGCATCAGATAAAGAGCTAGCAATTAAACCTCTTTTCCCACAACTTGGAGAATATAGCTCAAGCTCTCAAAAGAGCTAAAGAGTGATTACAAACAAGTGAAGGAAGGGCAGTCACAACATTTATGCTCCTTTTTAGGTTGATCCATCTCAAAGTATAAATGAGGCATAAAAAAATCTGTCCACTAAGGACAAAGCTTCCTTAGTCTCATTATTTCGCCAGGAAAGAACATTGATGCTAAAATACTCTAGTTATTAGGAAAAATTTGCATTCTTCAAGAACTCTGAATGGTTCAAAAAAGACCTTTGAGGAGTAGCTTAGGTGACCCTCAGATCTTACGACAGTAGCACTTAGTGAAAATGTACCCCTGACATCCAGAGTAGTGGCAGGCAATTACCTTAACTTGCAGAATTTCAGCAAATGCTAGTCATATATTGTCTTCTTCCTTACATGCAACCATTGTTTTTCACTAGTCTGTGGGAAATATCTTGGAAGCACAAAAAAGCATTTTGAAAATTATTTTAACTGCATACTAGAGTGGCAATTTCTACATCACAGTGCTGCTACCACCATGGAAACTACGCTTAATCAGACAAGTTGTGATCTTCAGCTTCAGCCTCATAGCTGTCTAAGCGGAGGGGGCAAGTCCCATAATAAACTGAACCTGGCTGGCTTTGTGTCATGTAAAAAGCTGGAGCACCTCGGAGCATCAGAAAACATTGAAAGAAAGATTGCAGAAGCTGAAGTAAAATTACATCTCAAGGAGGAATCCATACAAGTAAAACTGATATTGTCAACTCTCTGACAAAAATAGAAACAATCAAACTTTATATAATGCTGATGCCATATCATGATATTGGAGAACACACACATCTCTAGGTATTTTGAGATAATTTTGCAGCAAGAGGGTTATTTGTCTCAAAAGCTCTTACAACAGTCAACATGCTAAATAAAATCAGTAGCAGCACACAACTAACCAAAAAGGGTAACAAAGGAAAAGCTTGTAATTCTGAATTATGATAACATGCTTGCTCAGTCAGATCCTATTGCCTTTGTTGGCTAAAGATGGATATTATGTGCTGAAAACAGAGGCAAGGTGTCTGAGCCACTGGAGGGAAAAAAATAGATAATCATATACAGTCTTTAGGAGAAGAGTGATGCTGAAGTCTCCTCTTCCTTAGAAGAGACTCATTTAGGCTATGTTACTGTATTACCCGCTTTCAGAGGCCCAACTACTTTTATACCAATTTTGTCTCTTGACGTTTTACTTCCCAATTAAAAGGAATATTTTTCATTTGATCAGACTTCTTCCTGCATTTAAAGAGGTACTTAGGAGCATCTTTTCCCTGACATATTTTTACATATTACTACTAGATGAATCCACCTCAGTACTTTTTTTTTAATGTTTCAGACCATAGTCCAGCTTCAGTTTTGTTTTTTTTAATTTGGCAAAAGTTGCCAGGGAGATAAACCAAATCCCTCCTCCTGACTGTACCATGGGAGTCTATCCTGCTCCTGGGCTTGGGAGGACTGGGAGTGGGGGATCCTCCTGGCTACCGGGACTGCACCCAAGCGGGTGGATTGAGCGTCTTGGCATCTCCCTGCCAGTGCCCCGTCCAGGCCTTGCAGCATCAGCAGCTTCCCATCACTTTCCAACAATAATTAGTTTTTTTAACCGAGCTTGGGTGTTTTATTATTTCCTAAAAATATATATGTTCCAACTCATTTAAAAGTGAATGAGGAGAGTGGGAAGTGCTACAGTCAGCACTCCTGAGCAGGTAAGGCTGAACGTCCATAATGACTTCCTATGGCCTTCTGATCTGTGCATCAGCACAAACAACTAGACTGGCTCAGACTCAGACCTGCGAGGTCCATCGTGATCGGTTCAGCAGCACCTGTCCTGCTGAGAGGGGAAGGCAGAGCTCAGCCTGCTTCGCTCCCCATGCAGCCAAGGGGACAAAGGCAGGAGGAAGCCTCACACTCCTTGTGCCCTGCCATGACAAAGCAATGATCCAGCTGCCGTGTCCAGAGGACTCCAGCAGCAGAGAGTCCCAGAGAGCAGAAGCCTGCAACCCTCATCAGCGCTCAGGTGCACTGGCATGGAAGAGATTGCCAGATGCCTGCACAGGAGCTCAGGGAACAGCAGAGGCTGGCAGGGTGCATCTCTCTTTTGTTACCCTTGGAGGAGAGCAGCAGCCCATGCCGCTCACTCACCAGGCTGAAGTACGTTCCTGTATCTCTCAGGCTTTTGGCTCTCTCACCATACACCCCAAAAATGACCAAATTTAGACAAAACAGATGTATTTGTAGTGCTTGGCCCTAGTGGAAGAGAAGCCAGCCTCCACCTCTAGCAGTATTAATTTTCCTCCCCTCAGCAAGGACAAGATCGCTGCTGGTACGGCCATTGCTCCTCACAAAATGTCCGCCATGGTAACCCGCCTTCACTGCAAAATGGCTGCTGGTAGCTTCTAGAAACTGCCAAGTTTCAGCTGGTTTGTTACTATTTCACCTTTCCCCATGCCTGGATTTTATTCTCTCTGCTGTCATAGCTTGGCCTCTGTCTGCTCTGCCTGCTGAAGAGAAGAGGCACGCCTGGCTCTTCCCTTTGGGGTGCCATTAATAATTGTCCCACAAGGACAAGGTGGGGAGGAAAGGCCACAAACTCCCAGCCCCATTGCCACCTTCCCTTACTTAAAAGGTAATCTAGTGAATTATGGGAGACTAAAAAATTTACAGTTCTTAATGTTGATATGAATCAGAGGCGATGAAGAAATGTAAACAGCTAGGGAAAAAGCACAGGGGAGAAAACAGAGACTGAAAGTGCAAAAAGGAAAATAGGCCAAGAATAAATTTGCATCTTAAATTCTGCTGAACTTAGTCTATTAATAAGTAGACAAATCTGTCAAATCTGCTCATCTGAATGGAAAGTTTTATATCAGGCTACACTTCCCCAGCAGAAATTAATACCAGCTGTGCAAGGATAAAGTGAAAGCCCCATAAGAAAGGAGTCAGCAGGTCTCTGCCAGCAGCAGCTATTCCCCATCCTTCAAGGGAGCATGGCTGACAGCAGTGCAGGCTGTCCTGGTTTGACGCTGGAAAATATGCAGCTCTGTAGCCAAATCAGATGTGTGCAAACTAGGAGGCAACATCTTGGAAAGACTCCTGCCTGTGCCTGACTTGACCATGTGGGAACAGCCATTAAAGTAATTGCAACGGAAGTTAAATGTGTGAAGTACAAGTTAATCTTGATGTTTTGATTTTTTTAGGGAACTCAGGTGCATTTTTCCCAAAGTGCCACTTGCCATTAGACATTGTTTCATTCAGGACACACGTTTCTAATCTGACAGGTGAGAAATAAAGGATGAACAACCTGGGTCCAGTAAAGACATTAAAAACAAACAACGACTATACATAAGACCAACCAAACTATAATGCTGTTTCTTAAATCTTATGACTGCTAGGGTCTGAACCATGACTTGCAAATGTCAAGGCTAGTATCACTGTGCCTTTACTTGTCTAGTCCTTTATTATTAAAGTATTCTTTCCTGGATGGCTATCCTTAAACTGGAACATTGAGCCATCCCTCCACAGAAACTTCTTCCACCAATACTAGCCCAGGCAGAATTACTCAAATCTCTTCTCAAGAATGAATCACCTGAGGTGACTCTGCAACAGACTGGCAGTTCTCTTGTATGCTGGATTTTGGTCTTTCACTCCTTCTTCCCCAACATTAGAAAGTTTCTGTCTTTTTACATGTCTTTTTATATAAAGGCAGTCACTGCAGTGGTTGTTCTCACCAGCTATGGGTGGGTGAGCTTCTGACACCCTGAGTGTGTCTTAGGCTGAGGCATCTACTGCCATTTGAAACATTATGGTCTATGCAATCTGTTGGAGACCTGATGGGACAGAAGGACACAGATCCTTCTGCAGGCCTTTCATGTCTCCTGCTAGTCCCATGAAGATTTCTGGGATACTCCAGTATACCTCAAATGGCATTAGGTGCCTATTTCTAGGCAACTGCATCAGATCCCTTCAACTCAACTGAGCTCAGAATTGACACCTAAATTTAAGTGACTAAACTAAGTGGTTTTATGGACACTAAGAGCATAAACTTCTATTAACAGAAAGATCTTGTCAATACTGTCTGTTGAGCCTAGAGAGCAATTCAGCTGGACAGCTAGGAGGGGCTCAGTTTGGGGATTTACCCACAGATGCTGGGCATCACTAAGTATTCTTCAGAGGAATGTTCTCCTTCCTCTCTTTATAGTCAATGAAGAAAAACCGGCAACTGTAGAATTCATCTAACCTATTTTCGATGAGTATTTTTGGATGAGATTGTTTGCAACCTAGAAATGTCTTTTGTTGCCACTGTCTATGTCAAGAATCTATAAGAATACCTCAAAGGCATATAGGTACAAAATGGACATCTGGGGTTAGGTAAAATGAATCCAGCACTTTCAGTCATGTTGATTTGTATCTCATTTTCAAGCCATCCTATATGAATCAAAGTTATCTTCTAAAGACGCAAACCCACAAGACATTTCAGGCAGTTAGGAGCTCACTCTTTTGCTCCAAGATAGGCTGGTATAAACCAACTTCAAACCAGAAATTGAGCAAACATTTTTACTGCAGTATTAATTTAGGACTAATAATCTCTACTCATTGGCAATGAAGGAGGATGCAGCACTGTGCTAACAAACTCCTAAGACTTGCTGTTTGGGCGGGCTTGCACGCGGGTCCTTTGCCCACAGGGAGTGCCGGTTTGCTTCAGACTGAAACAAAGATGAACTAGATGTACCAAAAAATGAATATGTCCAAACGCCAATCTTAGGTTTGATGCAAAAGTAGTGGATGAAGTTCTTCTCAAGGTTATATTCTTAGAACCTAAGGTCCTCTCTTGATCTTTCTAACTTGTAATTCTTTAGGGGTAATATCAACACAAATAAGGATATTACAACATACAGAGTTATGTGTTTTATTTTTTCATGAAAACATAAATCAAAATGTTAATGAGGTATTTTAAGGCCTTTGAAGATGTGGACCTCAGCCTTTCTAGATATAATACAGATTTTCTTCATCAGGCAGTAGTTTGCATTTAGTCCACCCAAATCTGGAAGTCAAGGTCAAATATTTGCAGCTTTATTCTATGGAGGATGATAAACAAACATTACCATAACAGTACAATTTGGTATAGCAACAGAAATATTGAAAGATATTATTATTCATTATTCTGCTAAATAATGGAACATTTTGTAAGCGGAAAGAAAACTACATATAATACAGTTCTATTTATGCAAAACAAATAACAATGGAACAAAACCCACAGAATATTACCAGCTGGTGTTATACCCATTAAATGCAACAGTGTATGTATTTGGAGTGTTGCAAAATGCATAATTACAATATAAACAGTTTCTAGAGAGGAGTCTTCCATGGTGATACTTTAAAACAGAACAGCATTTTGTCATCAATAAAAAGATCTAACTATGACATATGTCAGAAGAAATATATGTGCTTCAATAAGCTACTAATGCAAGTACCGATCACCATAGTCTCAGGAGAAACAATTTCATTTAAAAGTTGGCAGTCAATTTCAAATTGTACTCTCTCATTTCTAGTCTCCCCTAATTTAATATATAGCAATAAAAACATTTGGAAATAATTAGATGCCAAATAACCATTAATAATGTACCTTGTGACAAAGATCCAGTCATTGAAATCAAATATTTCAGTGCTTTTAATGAGACCAGTAATGAGTCTTCATATTTAAGTTCTATAGTCTCCAAAGAAATTGAGAAATGCACTATCTATATGCTCTGATACGTAATGTAGGCAGCATTTAGCTGCAGATAGACATTATAAGGGCATCCCCTTTGTGTTAAAATGGTGATTATAAAATCATTGGGTTTTAGTGAGTGCTTGTATGCTTTATATTAACTGTCCAGGACCAATTAATTAGCAGCAGCTATATCAGCAAAGAGGCAGCTGTATTGTCATTTATATGCACTGTTTCATGCTAACAACATTTACCCAATTATACATAAGATTAGCATACATTTCCAGATTATAAAAAGGAAATGTAATCTGAAAATAATATTGTGTATATTGAAGGTAATCTGTAAATCTCTGTGTATGTCTATGAGTAAATCACATCCTTTTGTAGCCTCTTTTACATCCTTTTGCAGACACTTCATCTTGAGGAGATTACAATTTCTTTGCAGAAGGCTGTTATTCTTGTTAAGATAGAGCGCAAGCATCCTGTCCTAGAGGATGAGCTAATGCCTGGCCAGCCTCTGTGTGCCCTGCTGTAACCATGCAGACAACACACTGCCTGTTCCCCACTGTGACGGGCCACATTTACTGTCAGTACTAGAATAGGAATGGAAGCCAGTTATTCTCATTTCTTGTTTCTTTTAGGGACCTAACAGAAATCCTTGTATATGTATTGTTCAAACACTATCACTCAATAGTTACTATTACAATAGAGATTATTATGTGTGCATTCTTTAAGGTAATACTTTTATCGACGCTGATCATCATTCATTCCCTTGAATGAGGATCCAGAACCAATAATACAGAGCACTGACCATTAATGAGTTTAGAACAAAAAATTCCACAATTGAAATTTATTAATACAAACAAGATATGCAGCATTGCCCATACCAAGGGGAAGCCAGATACACTGTTGGGAGAACTGTATGATTGTGAGAACTGGAGTACCAAAAAGGCATAAAATTCAATAGCACAAAGTACAGGCTTGTGCCCTTAAGGACCAATAACAAGAATTTCTACCTTTAGGTAAAAATTTATCCATCACAAATAATGAAAAGTAAAAGGATCTGAATGTCTTATACAGTCACTGGATGACTGCAAGCCACTAATGTGATACAGCTGTGAAAAAGGTTAATGCAAAGCTTGTCTGTTTTCAAGAGATGTAGAGAGATATTGCTATCATCTACAGCCCTCCTGAGATCTCAGTTAGAGCATCATTGTCATCCACAATTAAGAAAGACCAATTCTAACTGGAAGAATAAAGAAGAAAGACCAATACAGTGATGTTATGAATGGAGAACCTGCCTTTTAACGAAGCAAGTAAAAGAGTTTGGCTTAGGAAAATAAAGCCTAGATGTAATATGGTTACTTGGCCTAAATATATTGGCATCTAGACTCCGGAAAGATACAAGTACTAAGTAGGCTAAAGGTGGGTAAAGAACAAAGAGTTATTTACAGACTTTGAGGGCTGAAAATTACAAGGGGAGTATATAGCCATCAGATTTCAGAATAAGACAAAATAGAGGTAAGACAATGGAATGGATTTTGGAATAAGAGAAATTAGAGGTAGGACAATGGAGTTGGGCTTCTTAAAATGGAGTTTGATCAGTTTATGAAAGGAGCTATTCAGCTACCTCTTGAAGATAACAAAAAATTGGATTTAGTGACCCAGGAACTTCTTTCCAGTCTGTGCTCTCATGAGGAACTAGGTGCTACAAAACAAAGGCTATAAAATGAGTTATACTGATGAATATTAGGTATTTTATCTCACTTTTGCTCGTTTAATGCTTGTTGGAAGGTGCTTGGACCCAAATCCAATTAAGCATTTAGGATCTCTTATCTTATTAATCTACTAACTTCTTGTTAGATTCAATAATTCATTTATTTGGGAATGAAGGAACCTAAACAGATTTCAGGAGCTTGAATTTTAAATGGGAACAGTGTCACAGACAATGCAGGGAAAGGGCAAGATAAGAATATGGGGAGGATGATCACATGTAAACCAGAGCAGTGTTGTCCATAATAAGAGTTTTTATCAGCTTTAGAGAGTTCTAAGCCAGAAAAGACCACTAGTTTGACCTCCACTGTATGAAAAAAACATTAAAGTTTACTCTATTACCCATAATATTAACACCAATAATAAGTATTGTACTTGACTATAACATGTGTTTGGCTACCACATAAATTCTAGGAGGGCATCCAGTCTTGACTTGAAGGCATCAAGAAATGGTGAATTCATCAGTTCTACTGGTAGTTTGTTCCAGTGATTAATCATGCCTAGTGTAAAGAGTCTGTAGTGCATTTCTAATTGAAATTTGTCTGCAACATTAAAGAGCCATTTTATACCTGGTATTTCCTCCCAACAGAGGTTTATGTATTCTGCAACGAAGCCAATGTTTAAGCTCTGTCTATATGGCACTCTGGCGCCATCCCAGCTCCTTATCAGAGTGAGACTAAGGCATATGTCATTCTCCTCCCATCACCTGCACTCAGACTATGTAAACAAAATCCTGGCTTCCAAACTGCATGGAAACCGTCGTTCCCTGGGTCTGGACTACCAGAAAATCTGAGTTCCATGGCATCTTTTTCTCCCAACAGGTAAATTAGATGCAATCATAGTAATTTTTATTTATCAGAGAAACAACTTTTACCATAAAATATTATTTTTCAGCCTGGAAAAAAATTGTGGCTCTGCTGCGTGTTTTCCAGGATTTCAGTGTTACTTTAAAACTCATTTTATATTAGCATTTTGTATTATATTCCAGTACCAGTCTCACCAATGCCATGACCCTGGCGAAAACCACCTTCCTGCTCTCACTTCATTAACACATTCAAAAGATATTCTTATTTGTTTTTTTCCTATAACTATAATGGGAGGTCATATTCTATCATTTATCTCTTATGACCCTACATCCTTTTCAGCATTTTTTTTTTCCCTAGGATGCAGTTCCTTCTCTCTTAGTGTGATAGCTATTCAATATCCTAATAAATTCTAGTTAATATTGTGATCCCAAGGAAATCTAGCATGGAACAGTATCCATAACTTCTAGCTTGTTTATGACCTTGAAAATGTGTTTCCAGGAGGAATTTGGGTATTTTTTGGATTTATTTTGGTATAACACTGAAAAATAAACAGGAAGAGAAGGGAAAAAATTACTTGTTCACAAAACAAAACTGCATCACGTTTTTAGCCAACTTTTATGTCTTTGACAAATGATCTAACTAAATGCTCACGAGGACTGAATTATACTTCACCCCAAAAGACAAACAGAACAGAGTGGAATAGCATAGTAGTTCCTTTTCCTGGCTACATTTTCAGGAGACAAATATTGAAGGCTCAGTTGCCTGAGCATAAACATCCAATGCTTTTGAGATGCCCCAGTGTGCATTGAATTCTGTAATACCTGTGATATTTGTAATATCTGTAATATCTGCGAGATGCACAGGAATGTCTCTGATAAACCAGAGCAAATCGGACAGCATTATGCTTGGGAACAGAGTCAATGCCTGAATGACTGGCCCTGGTAATGCATGTGCATAGTCAGGTCTTTCAAATCGACAGCTGAATTGAAGGTGTTGTTATGCATACAATGGGAAGGCTACGGTTTACTAGCAGTGGGTGAACTTCACATACCTCAGCTATTAGGATGGGCAAGCACTTGGTAGGATGTTGACTGTGTACAATTTAAAAGCTACAGCAATCTTTTTCTGCTACCAGCTTTTTAAAAGGAAATCCTAATCAATAGGATTATATGCCAACCATTGATAGTAATATTCTTATTTACATTTTGTCTTTAGTTGATTGTCCTAAAACAGAGAGAGACATTTTGTGCATAGTACCTCAGAAAGGATATAATAAAGCCAGCAAAATACAGAGAAGGCTGAAATGGATGATTCCTAGTGTGGACTGACTTTCTTGCTAAGAGCGACTAAATTATGTAGGACTAAGTTAGCTTTGACTTTTCAGCCTGGAAAAGGTTACTCCTGAAGGAAACACAAATTAATGAATGACAAGGAGAGAGTGAATAAGAGATTATTGCTTACTACCTGCTCCAGCATAGGAAGAACTAGGGGTCACCTGCTAAAGCTAGTGAGTGGCAGGTTCAAATCAAAGCCAAAAACAATTTTTCTCAGCAAACACAATTAGCTATGGAGAGTTTGACCAGTGGATGTTGTGAATACCACAAGTTTTACACACACCCAAATGAAAACTGGGCAAGACAATATTGCACTAAATTTGCTAAATACACAGAGACCATACAATTCTCAGGAAATATTGAAACCTGGGAATATATTCAGGAAGCACACCATTCATGCTTAGTCTATTCCTATAATCTTTCCTGGGCATTTTTGTGTGTGTGTTCTTTTATATAATGTCCTATGTAAAAGAGCCTTTGTTACAGACCAAAAGGCTAGTGCATCATGAGACATTATCAACAGAGCCTGAAAAATTAAAATATGATGCAGTTCAATAGACCACTTAAATGCATGCTTAGTTTGATTTCATTGAACCTTCAGTTTATGCTTAACTGCCTTGTGGAATAGCAAAGGAAACAACTATCTGCTTAACTCTTCTAAGGAAATAGAATCAGTGTTTATACAACACAGCAAACTACAGACCTCTGTACTGAAAGGGCCTGCATTGAGAAACTACATCTCAAGTGCAAGGAATTGCATATGTTGAGGATGCTGAATTAGAGCTTCTGTGTGACAGAATAAAGGAGGAGAACATTTCAATGGGATCATTTTGTTTTAGCAATGTCAGCTGTAAGTAATAACATATGCCTGTATAGTCCAGGTTATATCTGTGTTCAGTCTATGTTACAAAACCTCAGCCCTGTTGGACTAAAGATATGTATCTTTAAAGATATACTAAGGATATACATCATCTAACAATACCCCCCTGGGAGCTCCTGGCTCATTAACTTGCTGTGCATTGAGTAGTAATGTGGCACTAATCTTACCAGGGAAACAAACTGCCAATTCTTAAAGTTGCATCCTTGCCAGTAGGAGCACCTTTCTTCTCCAGCCTGAGCTGGCATTTTGCCACTAGACATTGGAACAAGTAAGGAAATGGTTTCAACTACATGCAATGATAGTTAGAGCTGTGTATCAGCTGCAGTAGCTTGTTAATTATCACCAAGGCATAAAAATGTCCAGGGCTGGAGGAGCCGCAGGAGATGCAGGTTCTTACTGCAAATTGTTTTTACTTTGGCTTTCTATGTGCTTTATGTCTGGTTTTCAGGTCCTTCTTGATGTCCTGATGATACCCCTTATACTTCACATCGGTTATCAAACCAAAGGTGCTTAGTACCATTTGGATACATTCACTGAGCGAGCAGGTATGACACAGGACCTCGACTCATGACTGGCACTTGGAGGTTATGTGTATGCCATAGGGTAACCGAAACAACAATAAAATGTTTAGGCAGCTGAACTGATCCCCTAGGGTTGTATCAGTCTGAAATTAGCAAACCCAAAATATAGATATCTGCATGGGCTTGATCAATTAATTAGACTTATCTGCCTGGCCACCCTAAAATATCCAAGTCATTTTCAGAAGCACACGTGAACAGGACTTCTGGAAAACTCATGCCCTAATGAAGCAGCCCATGAAGATGAGTAGGACACTTCAAGGCATCTCAGAGAGGCATGAGATTTCTATGTTTATGTAGGTGAATTTTGCCCAAGGCATTTTCTTCAAGGAAATGGCCATCTAGGCTCCATAGACTGCATTAACTAGAGGGCTAGTGTTGCTTTAGGCACTATGGTTACCACATCAGGTCTCCAGCCACCTCTTCAGGACACAGGTCGTCTGTAGGCCCTGTGTCAGCCACTGGTAACCCTTGGTCCTCTGGAATACTGCTAAATGCCTTCATGTGAGCAACTGAACTGAACCTGAGATCTCCACTGACTGCAACAGAAACCTATAACCTGGCTCTGGTATTGACACCTACATGTAAGCATCTACATTCAGGTGTTTTGTGGCACAGCTTTATTGACTGAATGCATACATCTAGTGTCACTGAGACACCTGCGCTATTTCACTTGGCCTGCAGCTGATGCAGCTCCCACTGGCACTGTGTCATGTCTGCCAGCCCTTCAGGACATCTTAGATAAATTAGGGTTCTCAAGTGGCCATGGACTCCCATTTCAATTGAATCTCATTTTTAATTTTCAGTTGAATTCCACATTGGTCTCTTTGGCTGCTTCCTATCATACTCTTCAGTAAGATAGTTTGCTGTTGTGCCTTTGACGATCTTTTGACCAATAGCTTGCATGCAAGCTTTTAATGCTTTTGTTGATCCTTCCAAGATGCCCTGCCTTCCTCTCTCTAGGTATGAAAGCCTTCTTTCCAAAGTTCACTAGGCTCATGTTGCTGCTTTTTCTCATTTTTTTAGAATAATGATTCTGTCATTTCATGGCTATGCTCACTCAAACCGTTTTCCATCTTTCTTCTTTATTAGTCAGAATCAAATCCAAAAGAGCTACTCTCCTAATTAAAGTTCCTTGTCCTTAACATGTTCCAAGAATATTGAGAATCACTGATGTCTCATCATACTCTAGGCCCCACACTATTTTACCAGATACAGTCCAGTTAATTGGCAAATCACTCTCTTACAAAAGAAAACAAATGGTCTAGAAATAGGTTTGTTCCTTTTGTCTTCACTTAGAAGTACCCCGTAACTCTGTTTCTCATCCCTTCCAGAACTTCAGAGGGAAAGTTCTCTTCATGCAAGGCAAAAACCTCTTTTTTGACTTGCCTGCTTGTTACATTTCAAATCTTGTTATGGTAAAAGGGAGAATATCTTTCTTTGTGAAGCTTAGAATTTATTGTTAGGCTAATTTAAACCCTTAACGGTCTAGTAAAAGAGTTATCATTAGTCCAGTTACAATCATATTAACATTTATAGTCCAAATGATCTAATTATTCCTGAAAAATGTCATTAACAGTCAAAATTATGATATATAAACTTCCTACTATTTAAATATCTATCCTTTTTTTCTGAAGCAGTGCTTATCCTTCCAATGTCCTCAAGTCCTGAGGCTGACAGTGCCACTCTGTCTCCAGGATGGCAGGGAGGGGATCACTAGTTGTCACTATCCCAGATTTCTTGCGAAGTGTGGTACGATATTAATCATGAGGGTTTCTCTGTCTTCTGTTTTGCATCCACTTGGAGTTGTTTTTATACATTTTCTAACACAGTAAGTATATTCAGTCTTTCCTTACTGGTTCCCAGTTAAAGTTTGTCTATCTTCAGCCATTAGCTATTAATTAAAGTTACACAATAGTCCCACCCTTCCTCCATGTTTTTTAGACCTTTACCACGTACGGTATGCACACATAAGTTAAACCAAGTTAGGCAGTAGCTACCTGACCAATGGACAATCCTTGTTACTGCTAAAACAACCTAAAATCAGCTCAGGGAAATACAAGTTCAGAAAAATTTTGAGACCTGCACTGTCAGGTCAATACAAAGCCTATGGCCTATGCTAGTAATGGCAAAAACATGTTTACAGGGCTATGTGATCTCATAACACTGTAAGTTGCGCTAACTATATTTTAAGCAAGATACTTGCTTGTACCCAGACTAAACACACTGTACAGATCCCAGAAGCTAGGTAATGGCAATAAAAATAAATAAATAAATGAACTGTAGTTATCAAAGCTGGTACTTTAGAGAAGTGATATTTCACCTTCTTTGGTGTCCTGCTCACTCTTTGATTGCCCAAGGGCTTCCAAGGTCATTGCTCCTTAGGTGGGCTGTCAGAGCAGGATGTCAGCATCCTGGATCCTCCCGAGGAGCTGCAGATCTTGATGATACTGATTTCCTCCTCACCTTTACATTTCCCTGGGTCCAGTTTTATAGATTTGCAATAATAGTCCATGTACTTATTCCTTCTAAACTGGTCTGCAGTTTTATGTTTTACCTGAGTGTTTCTGTATAGAGTATTCTACTAAAGGATTGCAATATATGGTTTATTTGCTTTTATATTAACCATTGGTTAAAGATAAATGTTAGGTCATAGAATCATAGAATTGTTTACGTTGGAAAAGACCTTTAAGATCATCGAGTCCAAGTGTTAACCTAACACTGCCAAGTCCACCACTAAACCATGTCCCGAAGCACCACATCTACACATCTTTTAAATACCTTCAGGGATGGGGACTCAACCACTTCCCTGGGCAGCCTGTTCCAATGCCTGACTACCCTTTCGGTGAAGATGTTTTTCCTAATATCCAATCTAAACCTCCCCTGGAGCAGCTTGAGGCTGTTTCCTCTCATCCTATCGCTTGTTACTAGGGAGAAGAGACCAGCCCCCACCTCACTACAACCTCCTTTCAGGCAGTTGTAGAGAGTGATAAGGTGTCCCCTCAGCCTGTTTTTCTCCAGGCTAAACAACCCCAGTTCCCTCAGCAGCTCCTCATATGACTTGTGCTCTGGACCCTTCACCAACTTCGTTGCTCTTCTTTGGACACCCTATTGTGATTGTTTGTGTCCAACAAAAGCTGGACAAAGGCTCATATTATCTTATTTTCTCAGGCTTATATCCTGGTGTAGGAATTTTAATTAGGTCACATCCCCAGTATCCTGGTGTCTACAGCAAAGAAGGGCAATGGGGTTAAGTGATGGCTCAGGCAATTGAAACATCTGGCTCGTAGGCGTATCCCTACACTAAAGACACTTAGACAGAGATGCCCACATGTAGGCATCTGTCACCATTGGGGACATCCTAGGGTATGTGAGGCATCTTTGCAGGGGTGTATGGTATTCCATGGTGTTTACAGAAAAACCATATCCTTTTGGAGCATCAGCTAGAAGTGGAAGCAACACCTTGTGGAACGTCAGGTAATAATACTACATGCCCATACTTTGTCAGCTGAATCAAGCCACTGCATTTAGGAAAGTAACTCATTTGTCTAAACACAGAGCCACCTGAGATGTCCTAGAGTGTTCAGGGCATCCATATGGAGACACTATGCTATTCTGCCAGATAGGAAATTCCAGGAAATCTCGAATTATATGAGATGCTTCTATTTAGGCAACTGAATCAAGTCCTAGGTCTCCGAAGTTGATTCCCACCCTAAATGTCAGTTTTATCTACATTAGTACTCTGATAACGTTCACAAATGTATCAGCATGCTTTAAGCTAATATTTAGACCCTAGTTAATTAAAACCAGCTTTTTAATCAAGAACTTTCCTCATTTCCTCTTTATGAATGTTAATATGATTTTGTAAATCATTCATTTTTATCAGCGTCACGCCAACTTTTAAAAAGGTTTCTTGCCAAAATAGTTTAGGCATATGGAGTAGTGTACCTCGTGATAAGATTCACATAGAAAGCTATTCCATTATGAATTATTTTCTGCAAGGATTTTAAGCCTGCAGGCTGCACTTAGAGATAAAACCGAATCTTGGAACTGAGTGGCATCTAATCTGAAGTATCCTTTTATTCTGTCCTAATAGCATTGTTTTAAAAGATTTCTCATGTTTGTGGGGTCTTTGTGAACAAATACTTATAAATGCTTGAGCTTATTTTTTTTTCCCTCTTAAATTACACATCAGCAAAAAATAAGGTTTAATTCAAATGACATTTCCTGATGGAAAAGTGTCTGCAAAATTTTGTTGATCTGAGCAACAGTTTGAACAAAAGAACAGCTTTGATAAAGTTCTCATTCATTCAACTTTTTACTAATTTCCATTGCCATGTTTTCTTCTTTAGAAACACGAAGTATAGTACATTTTGCCCCAGAATGGAATACACTGACAGGTGGTCTCCGTCAAGGTTTTGTTGGCTATCTGTACAAAGCCCCAGTTTCCCAATATGTTGTACGTGTAGTTATTAACTTCTGACAGCTATAATTGTGGAACATAACTGGATGATCTAAGTCTGAACAGGTTGTACAACACTTGCTAGATAATACATTATTCAAATGATGTGCTTTCTGAGCAGTCTTAAAAACTGCCAGTGAACTAGACTGGGTACCAGAGGAATTAAACAACACATGTTTTGCTCAGTTCTCTGCTGTGCTAAAGCATCCTACTTAGCTGATGTGGCCTTACTGCTTTGCAAGTGAATTTGCTTAGGGATAGTTTGAGTATATGTACATAGCACTGCATTTTGTAGCAACACCTAACTTGGAGTAAATAACTTTTAAGGTCCAGCCTTCCAGATAATACGCAAACTAATTCAGCAAGCAATGCAAGCAGGACTTTTTGTTTTTCTGGGTCTTTCTAGGTCAAATAATTTTTAAGATCTGATTTTCCAAAATAGTGTTAGAAGACATTTCAGAACTTGAAAAGTCTTTCATCTATCAAACTATCATGTGGTATGCCAGTAAATATAATCTCAAAACATTAAATGCATTTTAGTAAACTGGAGTTGAAAAAGAAGATTTGGGGGCAATTAAAGGGAAATTACTGGTGCAAAAGAGAGATAGAAAACAGTCAAAATCATAAAGCTGGCCTCATGTTTTTAAATTACTGCATTCGTGCTAAAATAAAGTGTCTTCAAAGGACAAGACATCTGTTTCATACTGGGCAAATACACCTGCTCAGCAAACCATGTCCTTAAGTCAAGGGGCTTGAAATCTATGTGAAAGTCCTTCAATATTTGAGGAGTCATGCAGAAATGGTTATTATGAATGTAAAATATTTCTAAAGCTTTTTCACTAAATGATTTCACTAGAACATACCTCAAAGAGAGGGAAAGACAAAACCCTCTGACTTCCCATGGATCATTGGACACAGGACGTCAGGATCTTACTATCATTTCTGCATGAAGTAATTTATTTAGTTGAGAGTAATGCCTGTATTTTAGTCTTCAAAGCTTTCAGTTTGTGAAAGATTTTCAGTCATAAAGAGTGCACTGTGCTTTTGAAGTTGTTACAATGGTCATTCCCCCTAATGTAAGTTCTGTTATTTCTATTTGTCTAGCTTCATTTCTAGGTCTAGCATCCTCTTAAATGTCCTTCCATTGTAATAAAGCATCTAGAACCATAAGAAATATTCTCTGTTTGTAGGTATTAGAGACTGTGATCAAATCACTGCTTAAGTCCTTTGAGATTAGCTGACAGAAAAGCATATGTTTCTCCCACAGAGACCGTGCTCTGTCTGTAGTATTCAGTAGCTATATGGGTGTTTTTTTTCTTTTATGGTGTATATGATTCAGAGTTTGTTTATTGTTTTTGTTTAAGAAAGAGCTGCTTCAATTTAAGTATTACACCTGATATGCAGGCAAATAAAAATGCAGGCTATGCTACAAGCTTCCATTGTGATAGCTACTGTAGCTGTCTATATGCCTTCTTTTACTACAAAATAGGAGCTAAGTAGGAGTATGCATGCATAGTAAGCTACCTCACCTATATTCTGGGTTGCTGTAGCATAAGGGTTTCTGTAAGGCCAGTGACTGTGAAGTAGTTGCTGAACTATAGGTTCCCTGCCTAGTAACCAGTTATCTGCCTATATGTCACAGACCAGTACTGTAAGTCTCTAATAAAAGCACTGGGCTTTAACTGAACCCTTCACAGTGGAAATGCTTGCCTCATACAGGAGCTATTCCATGTCTAATACACAATCAGTGATAAAAGGAAAATGAAGCAAAAATTACTGGGCAGCGTCTTCATCCTGCAGCATGCTGCTCTCTGCAGTACTTTTTCTCTTCTTGCAGACTGCTGATAATGCAGCAGCAACAAGGAAATGTCAATTAGCACTTCCACTGAGAGCAGAAAATTCCATATAGATGGATCCTCACTGTCTTTGTGAAAGTTTATATATACATATATCATTGTTTATATCCAGTTTCTACCAGCATATCCGATCAAAATGATTTTGCAGTAGCAAAATACAGAGGATTTTTTCTTTCTTCTGAAAAGAAGCAATGCCAGGAAATGGTAGGGGGAATAAGGTAAACTATGACAAGACAACAAAGTCTTTATGCAGACCTTCCAGAATATGCTGAAGTTCTGATTAAGAGAAACACTTTAAGCTTTATTTAATTCCTGCTTAGAGATAAACGTGCCTTATCAAGAGCCATAAGTATACCCAGAAGGCTAATACATGCCTAAACACTCTGCTGAATAGATTGCCATTAAAACTTTAACTTACAGAGAAACTTGATAGTTTTATAAAAGGTAGACTGGGAAGGGGTGTTTGGTCTGCTGTCTTTTAGATATTTCTTCCATTTAAATTCCTGTTTCTTTTGTATAGCAGTCAGCAAAAGAGTAATGTTTAACTCTTCCCTTACATAGCTGTACTGTAGCACACAGTACTTCCCCATGTTTAGATAAGATATTGATACAAGCATCACAGCCACCGTCCTAGAGACCTTTCACTCTCACCTTCCCCCGCCATGATTCATCGAAGCAGCTAGGCAATACCAAGATGGTATCAGTGGACAACATGGGCTAATAAATTTCTAGAGATTGTCATCAGTTTAGAAGTGAGGTGCAGAGCAGCCTCAAGGATGTGACAAATTCTAAGCAATGCAGAAAAACTGGCAAAGCAGGCCTTAAAATAATTCATTAGCTACAGTACAAGGTAAGAGAGGGAAGTCCATACATTTGAAAAGTCTAGACACCAAGTGCTCCAGGTTTACCTAAGGTATGACTATGAATACAGGTGTAAAGTTTAAGAAAGCATGGGTTAAAGCATGCATGCAGACTATTAATTTTGGCAGTAAGTCTTCAGGATCAGTCTCTGGGGAAAGAAGTGTTTCATGTTTTTCTGTATGGGACATTTATATCAAACCAAGATGACAGTGACAGCAGAATGAGTTTTTGCTGTGCTGTCTTGGGGAGACTGGAAAATGTCCTGACAGATACAACTGCAATTTTTGAAAACCTTTTTGCCTCCTTGTCATTTCAGTTCCTCCCCTCCTTGTAGCCATTCACCTCCTGTCTTCCGTTACCAGTCATAAACTAGAATCATACCTATCCTCCTTATTTTAAGAGATAAAGATATGCCTTGTATATAGAGTAGTTCTCTCCAGCATCTCCTTTGGTTGCTTTTCGTTCTTTTCTTCTGCCCTATACACCTCAGAAGCAAAACAGAAGTTTCAGGAAAGCCCCACGTGAACCTAACACTGGTTTTGATAGACTCAACACAAGTTTTGCCAGGGCATTTGAAGGGAACAAAGTTAAGCTGTGTCATCTCTTTTGAAATCCCATCCATAAATGCACCAGCCTCTTACGACCACAGAGAAGTTAGCCTTCCAGTCAAGTGTGGTAGAGGATGGTTCCTTGTACGTCAAAAGGGAGGAGAGGTTTTTTGAATATCACTAAAGGCGCCTATTAACAGCAGCACGTGGCAGCTGCCACAGTTCATGTACAATAAGGGCTGCAAAGTCAAGTCACACAAGAACAAACAGAAGAAGAGTTAAGATAAATCTGCCAGGATGGACATCCAAGGCCATATCCTCAGTCAGTGTAAATCAGCACTGACATTAAACACATTTATGATCCACTCAAAGATCTTCCTCCACCTCTGCGATAAACTTTCTATGTTTTCTCTTTTGGATTCTTCAGCTTGGATCTAACTGACTGTAAATGCTCATTACATTAATTCCCCTCTTCCTTCCTCAGAACAGGTGCAAATGGTCTTATAAAATCTAAGCAACCACTACTTTCTTCTTCAAATATATTTTGAAGGCTTGATATTGCTACAAAGATCAGAAAACATAGTGCATTTCTCAGGTTACACAGGTGACAGCTGGAATTATTTCTCTTCCCTCATCCTCTGACATCTCTGAAGAAGACAAAAAAAAAGCAAAACTTATCTTCCAAACCACTAACTAAGTTGTGTCCTTTCCTCATCATAATTATTCATTTGAATGTTTAATTTCCATCCTACCCAAAGGCCTAGGGGCAATGGTCACTTCTGTATGTCTCAACAGTGCCTAGCAAAAAAAGATACTTCATTTGCAGACATATTGGCAGTTGCCAGCATCATCCTGCAACCCAATAAAATAGGAAATTGTTCAATCAGAGATGAGCCAGAGAAGTAATCCTGCATTGCCCTAGGCCCGTGCACTCTGATTCCACTTGACATCCACAGGCTCTACCAAGCATTTCCAGAACAGGAAGAAGAAAAGAATCAAAAGAAAGGGAGAAAAAGCCCTCCCTGCTTATGTTATCCTCACATAATAACTTTTGAGGGAGCCTTTCCTAACCCACTGTGCTCACCAGACTATCAGGATATTGAAATGGGAATCTGCGGACCAAAGGAAACTCAGTCCAAATATCTCAACAAAAAGAATTATTTGAGATTCTGCTGGCATGTGCAAATTATAGAATAAGTGCTGGATATTTGGCACTCTTCTGCTGACTGTAATTTGCTGCATTTGACTAGTCTGCTGTTTGCTTCACCACAACCCATGGGATGCCTCTGGCTAAAACATTGCTTGTAACCTGGATTTCTATTTTATTAACCTTCTCCTTTATCTAATGACAGTCTGTCATGTTCTGGGATGCCAGAACAATGTTTGCCTGATAAGATGTCTCCTGAGAAAACAGGCAGTTATAAGGGATAAAAGCATACAAAAATGGCCAGCTTCAGCAAAAACTGCTGCTCTGTGAACCTGCCTTAATTAATATGCGCTCTACTCTTGGTGCATTTGTACTACCACAAATGTCATTATTTTCAGTTTATTAAGGATGCTTGCAAAGAGGGAAGAGTTTTTCTGGAAACCTGATTTCTATGTCTTCCAGATTGGTAGTATGAAAAATAAAGTGCTCTTAGGGGAGGATAAAAAATAGGCAAAATGAAACTTTATTATAAAACTACAGCTCTGAGTTACGTGTTTTCATTTGGACATATTATATGGTAATATTCTAGTACCAGAACCCTGATATGAGCAATCTGTCTTCATTGTGAATATTTAATATGCATGGAGAGAGCAATAGCTTTAATATCAATTCTCCCTCCACCATGATTTTTTCCTTGATATCCTCATTTCATTTCCCTCCATGAACTCTTTTACAGCTCTTTGTAGCACCAAATAATAAATATTCATGTGGAATATTCTTTTCCTGTCTTCTCAGCCACCACTGCGCTTCTTGTTCCTGACAAACAGAATTTCCTGACCAATAAATAACCTTTCTGAGGACAGCAGTTTGAAAAACAGGTGTGAAATGCAGTGAAAACGTCATCTACTTCAATTTAGATATGCTCCATTTCAGTGACTAGGCCACATTTTGATCCCAAACTCACACATAAATCTGTGTCTCACCCTTTTTTTGGAGTCTGAGTGCTTGAAAGTTTAACACAGACCATTCCATGTCCTGGGAGAATACCCTTAGGAAATCGAAGGACAGTTTATTTAGTGACTATATGACCATCATCATTGTAATAGGCAGTTTCCTATTGATTAAAATATGAAAATGTCTTATGTCCTTCTTGCCTTCTTGTCATCCTGTGGATTCCCAGGAGTTCACAGCAATAAGACCACATTTTCTAAGCTATGTTATGTGATAATTCACATGAATCTCCTTATCTTTTCTGATTTTTTGATGTATCTTTTGACAAGGAATAGCAGATGGAAATGAGATTTATTGTCTTCATAGTACGTAAAATCACAGTTTCTGGCTGCAAAGCTTTAACTTCAGATATTGAATATTTTTTGCTATTGCAAAAAACAGCCCTCTGTAGTAGCCCAGATCTTGTATTATTCTCGTAGTGATGAAAAGCATGGCACTTTTAATGAAAATCCACAGCCATTTAACGTTGGCAGATAACCACATACAATGAACACTGTGTGGGACTAGTGAGTGCTCTGCAAAAGATATCCTTTATCAGAAACAGCCCGTAACATGCCCCTTGTCGTCCATCAGGCCACGTTAAGCAGTCTGCATGTGTGATTTGTGAAACCTCACCAAAAAGCTAAGCATACTGTTTCTGATTATTTAGATTATAAGTTTCCCTAACAGTTCATGAGAAATGCTAAGGGTGACAAAAGAGTCTGAGCACTAATGAGATCTGCCAGGATGCCCATGACAGGAGCACACATGCCAGTTAACTGAACACTACTTTTTTTCCCCTCTAAATTCTACAACCTTTCTGTTATCTCTAGGATGAGTTTATTTGTTGTTTGCCTGAGTTTGTGGTGTTGGCTTTTTTTTAATGAAACAAAACATTAATCCAGAAACAGACTGTGAAATAAGAATATAAACAATTTAATTTTATATCAGCTTCTTTCTCATTTTTCTATCCACCACTCTATTCTGGCTATGTTCAGTATGATTGGCATGTCTTTATTGCAAGGTCTTTATTTATATGTGTCCTCAATGCTCGGTAGACTATGTATGTATAGCTATGACATCTCTAATTCAGCATAGCCAGGTAACAACACAATGCCATATCAGTCAGAAATCTTCCAGGTAGATGGACCAAGAAGTGTTAGCTCTAGCCCAAGAGTACTGGAGTACTTGGAGGCACATTGATTAGATTTTACAGCTCATTACTTAAAATCAAGAGAAATATAATGTCCAAGTAATCTGTTTGCAGTTTAATTTCTCAAACATAATTAATTGTTCTTCCCCAAGAAGGGTAGGCGCTTCATGCCACATGTTTTTTTCATTGCTATTAAACTATTTATTGAGGTAGCTTGCATGGGAAAATCAGCTAATTGTAAACAGCTGAATACTAATGTGACTTTGATAGAAGTAAGGATTAGTGACAGAGTTCTGGCATTTTTTTAACTGGGACTAAACTCTATCATCCTTTTTTAATTCAGAGGATAAATTAAATGTCAATCCAAATGCCCGCATCTGTTACAACAGCCTATATTCAATAAAGGTAGCTAAGAAAAGCAGTCAGAAAAGAACATTATGCTTCTCCAGGCTTGTCTTTGGAATTACTCTCTCTGTAATTATTTAGAAATGTTTGGTATGGTTAAGGTACAGAACTTAGTTTCATACCATCTAGTGAGCCATCTCTGCCTACCTCATGATACAGGAGCCACTTATATTCTCTTGAGAGATGGAAATTGGCTTTGGTCTGGGGAAAAACCAGTTTCCATCACATGAGAAAACTGCCAGGTGAACGAGAGACATCTGATGGCAGGACCAGGAGGCCTGTCACGAGCATGTCTGGGTGTCTACCTGCCACTGAGCAGAGCCCAAGAGTAAACTATCTACTTAAGCTATTCTCATTTCAATTTTCAAATCCCACTAAGTGTGAAATAGCATTAGGTTTGCAACGAAGTGGGTGTCAGACTGCTAATGTTTGTACTTAGATGTATACAAGAACATAAATACAGCTCTAATAGACAGGTTCCACTATGCTGTCGCAGGCAGCTTGGGCACCAATTATACGTAAAAAATAAAATTCACCTTTCAGCACTCTTAGCTGCCAGTGCAAATAGACTGAAAAACACAATGACAGTCTCTAGACCTTGCACAGAACTTTTCCCTGTAGTATCCTCATAGACAGATAAAAGAGGAAAATGTTGTGTGGGCAGGAAACTAAGCGTTGCTACTGGACAGTTCCAACATATTTTTATGTTTCAACTTTGAATGCAAATATCTTAATATTCCTCCTAAACAGAAACCATGTCTCCATAATCAGTAAGCAAATATCAGGACACTTTCCAATTTCCAAACTTTACTATAGTTCCAGAAAAAAAAATAATAAAAGCAGAAGTCACGAAAAACCATCCATAAACTTAGAAGGAACAGTGATGAAACTACATACTATAATCAAACCTGGAGCAATGCTAATTCAGATAAGGAATGACTAGAAAGCCTTCTGCTCCTCATCACACAAAAAGCTTAGTCAGTCTAGATTGGATAGGATTGCAGAAAGCCAAGGGCACGCACCTTCATTAAAAAAGACAGCCTTAGTACAAATCTGTACATTTGTTAATAAGGCCTCAAGACAGCTGAACACGAGCAGACACCTAACGTTGCTGAATAGGGACAGACCCAAGCACATTCTTATAATTAAGCGTGTGCTTGCAGCATTTTGTTCTGTTGGGACCTCCTCACAGCCTTCGTTATAAACTTGTGTTTCAGAAATGAAGTTAAAAACACAGAGAATTAAGAGAAAAGCTTTGTAAGTGTTTGCAAAGGCAAAGTGGGAACAAAAATGTTAATGTACACTGGGTTTTATTTCTGGCTGCTCTGCCCTCAGGTTTGGTCATCTGTTTGAAGAGTTATTAGCTACTGTGTCTCCTGCGCTGCCCCAGGCTCAGCCCAATGATTTCCTACTTATTTCTGTTCTAAGATTTAAGAGCAAAAGTGACAACCAAAGTCCCTTTCTTCACAGCTGCATAAGCAGGTTCATGACACCTTATGAAATAAGAAAAAGAGGTACTTTCGCTATGAATGTAAGAATATAAAATACATTTTTTTCTTTGTTGTTCATTTTTATAACTAAGATCTCAAGAATCAGAACTGGCTGACAGGGACATTTTTTTTACAACTGTTAGAACAGAGGGTCCATTCTGGCCTTAGGGACATTCAGCAACATTCTCTGAAGGAGATAAGAGTTGCCACAAAGGTGGGTTCAAAGATAAGTAAATTATTAAAATTCTTAATCATCAAATGTTTATCAGATCATAGAATCATAGGATCATAGAATCATAGGATCATAGAATCATAGAATCGTTAAGGTTGGAAAAGACCCTTAAGATCATCAAGTCCAACCATTAACCTAACACTGCCAAGTCCACCACTAAACCATGACCCTAAGCACCACATCTACGCGTCTTTGAAATACCTCCAGGGATGGAGACTCAACCACTTCCCTGAGCAGCCTGTGCCAGTGCCTGACTATCCTTTCGGTGAAGAAGCTTTTCCTAATATCCAACCTAAACCTCCCCTGGCACAACTTGAGGCTGTTTCCTCTTGTCCTAAAAAGATGATTGTATCACTATTACTTGTAGATCAAAAAGAGACGGAAGTCCCTGAGGGAGCATTTGTGTTATTCATCTGGCCCCTTCCCTCTACCCTATCAGCGGAAAGGTCCTGGTAAGCTCCCGTTCTTGCCTTCAGATTTAACCTTCAGCACCTTGTAGTTATCTGTGATGTTCATGTGTCATTGAAGATGGCATCCATCTAATGTGTGCGTACTGCAAACCCCATGAACCATGCCTATGGTCCTCACAGCCAGATTAGGATGGTGGTCCCCTGCCTCTGTGGAAAAGTGTTGGGAGCTATTTTCCTTAGCACTTTTTTCACAAGTGTCAAGTAGCCCTGCAGTCCCTGTATTCCAGCAAAACCAAGGAAAACTTACTTCTTTGAATCCCCAAAAACTATTGAAAACCAGCTGCACAGAAAGTGCTTTACAGGTCTTGGAGCACCAGGAAAATACTGGAAAAAATTTAGTTCACAGTGTAAAATGACATATCTCTCCATGACTAAATAAATTTTTAAAAAAATTTAGATAGAGCTGGGTCTAAATAATAACAGTAGCATTATTGTTTCAAAGTGAAAGCACAAGAAATATGCACAAATAACTTGTGCTCACCTATGCAAATGTAGAAGGGTTTAAATTCACACAGATTTCCTTGTGTGCCTAGTTTATAACAGACAGGTATTGTCTTATTAAATTGTGTATTTGTGTATGTATCTGTATGCACACAAAATAAATACATTTTAATTAAAAAAAAAATCCAACAAAACACATTCCATAATTAGAAATACTCAAGGGGAAGTGATGTTTCTGTGATAAACTACAGACTGACCCAACAAGACTTGCTGTGGCCACATTGTTGCTCTATTACTGTGAACTACTTGATTTGTACATGTGAAAAAGTGATTTATCTGAAGTGGCCTGGTCTTTCTACTTCAAAGGTATTATTCATCTAGATCCCCGTATATAGCTTTTGAAGTATTCCAGGCCCTGAGTAGCTTTAAACAAGTGATATTACTTGCACATAAATGAACTGAAAGGCAATGCCACTTTTCTTGTAGGTGGTAAATTTGACAGTGACTGTGCCTGAAGGCTCAAAGGGCAGTTCAGCAACCGGATGATTATGAAAAATAATAGAACTGGCTTCCAGAGCACTCTCAGTTGTGATTTGAGTTCAGCCAAGTGACCAGAAGGAGTTAGATGGCAGTTTAATTTCAGGAGAACAGACGTTCACAGCACATAACCATTACCAAAACTTACAGCAATGAGATTCATCTGAAAAGGGTGAAGGACTTAATGGATTTGGAACCTGTACTACCTCTAGGTCAAGCCAAAAGTGCCCTGAGGAGAAGCTTAGCTGTCATGGGGGATAGGAGACTTTGATCTCCAGGGCTGTATCAATCTTCAATCAGTACTGAATTAACAAGAACAATTCAGAAGCAAAGTGAAGGCTTTTGGGCTCTTATCACAGCCAGTCTTCTGTGACCTTCACAAATAAATCTAGGCTGGAAAAAAAAAATGTTGTGTAACAAATGCTGCACAAGGAAAAGTGATGCAATAGCTAAACTTTAGAGGACAGCACAGATCTCTAGACCCTGATGAAAGGGAATGCAATCAAAAATAGCCAGGGGACACCCAAGGGACGAGATGGGCAGCTGATGACCTCAGCAGCTCTTGACAGTAAAAGTCATTATTTGCTAACAGAAAAGATCCAATGTCCCTGCTAAGTTTCTTTGGAGTACTTTTGTTTGGCTGTTCTCAATCAGCAGTGTACTTTCCCTACATTTACTATGGCCTATAGTAAGGGAAAAGTCAGTATAACAATGGGGTAACTGGCAGCCAGTACAATCACTGCAGCAGAGAAGAGGTGAGTAGAAGGATCTCAAAGATGACTCTGGATGCTGTCCCTTCCGAAGGGAGGAGCTTCTTCATTATTTTTGTAGGAGGTTGTCACTGCTGTTCAGAAGGAGTGCAGGTCTCTGGTGTAAGCACACAGCACTTTGCCTGGTTTTCGTTCATGCTGTAGAAGTTTAGTTCATGACTAGGCTGGAAATTATTCCTACATTTGTCTGTGGCTTAGACAAATAATCACCATGGACAAAAGCCCTTTAGTCTGAACGTTTCCATTCAAGCTTTTCTACATAAATAATGCAAGCTTGGAAGATATTTACAGATTACTTTTTTTCTTCTTTTTTTGCCCAACATCTATGGCAAGGGCTATTCTGGGATATGAAAGTGTCCATCCTGCATACTCTAAGACTATATTAAAAGCTGTTGGTTACCATAATTTTGTCCTTTCTTGAAGCAAAGTCTAAATCAAGTTCTGTTTCAGCAGTCCTAGGCAGCTGCAATGGCCTCACAGTTTCTTTCCTTTACGGTCAACTTCCCATGCTGCAGTTCTCAGTGTCAAATGCTTTGATCCGTCCCACCTGGCATGCAGCCACATGGGAAAACAGGAATACAGAGCTGCTCGCTCATCTCTGCTATGTCTAGGCTGGTCAGCAATGTGCTATGTAGTTCTCAGGAAGATTTTCCCTGCAGATTTTCAAGAGTGGTGAGAAGTAATCAGAAAGATGCATCTTCCTCTCAGATGCACCTGATCACATAGAATCCTGAGGGCAGGAGCAGGATTAATCCCTTATGACAATTTAGCTGTTTATGCTCATCTTTTGATTTCTGTAGGTCTGGGAAGTGTTGGCCTTCCTCTGAAGAGCAATGATCCCATTGGATTCAGGCACACCCGCAGTGCCCTATGCAGCATAGCTGTGACATAGCGTTGGGTCCTAGGGATGTAGGGCTTTGCTGTGCTTCATGACCCTGCTTTTTCCAAAATGGACTGATGGAAGAAAAGCTCTATTTTCTCTTCCCTGACAGACGGTTACCTCCAAAGTAGATGCCTCTTGTTCCTCTGAAAATTGAGAGGGATCCACTGTGTTTGAGCAGTGAAGTGGTCTGTTGTGCTTTTCCTGCTCCACAGAGGTGTTTTTTTTCTGGGAGGGTGCTGGTGTCAGTCCATATCAGACTGTTTCAGACTCTCAGCAGACTCAGCCTGGACATCACTACAGCACCGCATCTGATTCATGACAGCAAACTCTCCTGCACAAACACTACAGCCACAGACTTTTTTTTTTTTAAAAAAAAGAAAATAAAATAAAAAAGGATTATAAAGGTTAATAGGGACCTTGGCAGCTGCTACCTCGTGTCAGGGCTGAAGAGACCTTAATCAACCCCTGAGCCTGCTGTGATAAACACTACTACTGTCTAGCTTCACGCGATCTATGTCTCTGTGCTCAGTCATCATACACAACGTGTTTGAAAACATAAAGTACAAATGTAAATCAGTCCTGCATTGAACATGACCATCTACGTGGTGAAATTTATACTTGAAATAAAACTGATTCTTCTTGCCTGCAAATTGTTTTAAAAAGTGATGTTAAATGTTTTAGTGATGTTAATAAATGATGCTTAAGGTGCTTTAGAGAGAATAACACTCTCTGCTGTTATACTAATAATGCATACTTTTAATCTCTTCTACAACAGTACTTGAGAAAGCAAAGTTTCTCATTTGCTTAGGGCTTCAGCTAGCTTTGTAATATTGTTTGATAAAATGGCGAACACTGAAGAGTCTAATTATTGTTATGCTCAAATAGTTACACATCATGACTTGGATTCCCCAGTTAATTATGAGATTATAGCAATAACAATCAAAGTAAAAGTGTTGTTTTCATTCACTTTCAGGTTTTGAGCATTTATAGGTCAGATTTTTTTGATTTCTATGTAACCATGAAAACTAAAACATTTTTGTCATCGCTGGATTCCAGGAACTGGAGCTATAACAAAAGCAGACAACATTTTGAAACTCATGCTGGCAATATAATGCTCTATTCCTGTGTAGACTGACTTAAGAGTCAGAACTATTTGAATGAATGAAAGCACTGGTGTATTAACCTAGTTGCAGAAGAAGGTCCAGTTTGTTTCCACAACTGTAGATTTAGATGACATTTGAAACAAATCAAGTAAATCAATGAAAAGGATGAATAAGAATGCATGCAAGATGGTAATTAAATCAAGCAGAAATAACAAATTAAGATAGGAAAGTGAACAATTGTTTCATTCAATTTGATATTGTAGATAAGAGAATACCAATCCATTATGGTCAATGCCATACTTGTCGGCCTGTGAGGATCAGAACAACACAGCACCTTTCTGAATCACTCCATGAGTCAGTATATTCTACTGTGCTGTGACATTCATTGCAATTGTGCCTCTAGGACAACAAGGAAAGGGTTTGCATCATACTTCTATGTCACAACCTTCCTGTGTGAGTCTCCAAAAGGTTGACTATAATAGCTGGTTACCCACTTGCAGTCAGCCACCAAGACACAGTTGTTTTGTGTCAGTGGGTCCTTTTCCTGCCAGGGAAGCTTGTTGTAAGCACCTGTATGCCAAAGAACTTCAGGTTCCCAGGTGGAGTATCACCTACATAGACCTGTTTAATGTGAAGGGTTAAAACTGGAGCTTTATCTCACCACTACAGACGTTTTGCACCACTGAGCATTGAATGAATGTAGACCAGCCCTTAAGGCATAACATTATCACCTTCCATGTATATACAAAATATTTAGAGCTGTTTGACTGTACTTGTCAGGATCTGTGAGACAGGCAAAAGTACAGAAAAATCAATTAATATCTTATCAAGCTTCTTTAAAAGGTAGTTGTTAACTGCAGGATTCCTCTCTATGTGCAGGCTGGAGGTGGATCAGATTAATCCACTGCCACTCATCTCAGCTGAATCAGGGTGGGCTGCCAGACCAGAGCAGAGTGGAATCTGGTCTTCCAGAACCATAAGAATTACAGTGCTCTAAGAAAGTTTCCAGTCACAAATGAAGCCAATCACCTGAACATGACTTTGAACTCAGGATCCTGAGAAAGGTGGAATAGATCCAGAAGAACATTTCACCCAGTTTTGCTCTTCAGTTTTAAGTGGGGGTAACACAAAGAAGAAAAATTAGTTTTGTTCTAAAGCAGGAACGTCACCCATTAGAAAACATTGAAGGCATAAACTTAACTTTTCTGGATTTGTGGCTTGATTTTGTTTTTCCTTGTGTTTGTGTTTTTGGTTGGCGTTGGGTTTTGTTTGGTTTGGTTTTTTCCAGTGGGAAATTTGTCAAAAGAGTAACTAGAACAGGATTGATGTTTGATGAAATTACATTTTTTTAAAAAGAAAACATTTTCTCCAAAATTCCCTATCCATGTCCAGTCTACCTCTACTTTAACATCAAAGAAGAAAGTGGGAGATTCTCAGATTTTCATAGAAAGGGTTCTTTCATCCATCTGAATCATATCTAAAATTGAATCACAGCTGTTACTAGATAAGGCACACTGTGACCCAAGGATCAGTGCCACGGCTTTCTATTGATGCAATAGAAATGCTGCAGATTTATTTGGAAGTATTCTCTGTCCTCTTGCTCTCAGAAGGGCATTCTGTTCCTTATATGTTGCAATATCTACATGCTGCTATGCTCTGACCACACATGTTCATCTTATCCCACTCAGCTGCATTATGTCAGGCCACTATTAAATATTTACCTTCTGCAGCATAATGCAGCACTTAAACGTTAAACTTGCCATTTCTGCCAGACAAACGTAAACTATAGCAGGGCTTATAAAGTTATAAGTTCCAGATGGTGATGAATAAGTAATGTTGCACCCTGGGCCTAATTGCTCTAAGTTTCTAGATACCTGCAAACCATCAATTATACATTACAAGTGCTGCTCCTTAATTGTTTCTTGCTGGCATTTCAAAAGAAAATGTAGCACAACAATGGCACTGTACTTGCAGGAAATTTCTTTTTGAAAACTCTTTCTTTACCATTACTAGATTTTTAAACTGTTCTTTGGCTCTGAATGAAGTTTACAAAGCTGGCATTGAAAAAGTTCCCTGAAGAGAAAAAATGGGAGTCCTCACTGCCTGTTTTATGATAAAAATGGGAATTTACTTGCTGCATGACAGTCATTTTGCCTAATATATAATCCAATAAGAGGCTGGGCACTGTGCTTCCCTTATTAGTGATTTCAAGAGGCCAATCCAATTAACTTGGAATTTTACCCTAATTCAGTCTCCACTGGCAGCAGAAAAAAAATGACTACTGAGTATTTCATAGTTCACTGTACCCTTCCAGCTCTGGAGAAAGCATGTTGCTAGCCTGGTTACAAGCTCAGCAGCAGTTAGCTGCCCTTGTCTTTCACAAATCAGCAGAGCTATCTTGCCTGGTGAGCTCAGTTGCATTTCTGCACCTCTTGACCCAGGTCTCTCCCATCGCAAATGCACCTCTCCAAAGAGTTGGTGGTGCTTGCAGAAGACCTCCAGTGAGGAGCACGCACAGTCTGTTCAGACTGACCTCCAACAACCCACCTATCCCACCATGCCTTGCTGCATGTAGGATTGGCTTCCCTTTGTATTGGTCTAGGACATCAACACACTCTTGAAAGGTTGTACATGGTAGATTACACCCAGGCACCCAAGGCTATGCCCATATCCAGTTCAAGGCTATGTCTATTTGAGTAGAATCATAGAATCGTTTTGGTTGGAAAAGACCTTTAAGATCATCAAGTCCAACCAAGTAAGTAAGTCCAGCCAAGAGTAAGTTGGACAGTGCCAAGGACATTTGTTGGGGCCCCACAATATCAGCCTGTCTACTAATAAATTGTAAGGATGGCCCTGGCCTGACTTTGCCTCCTCTCAGTGAGCGCTGTCCCAAACAAACCCTGGGCATGGCTGGGAGTTAGCATGAGCAAGGAACTGCTCCCAACAAGAAGTTTGCATGTGGCCATCCTGCCTTGGCGACTGAGAAGTTTAATAGCTCAGAGAATGGTTGTTACATGCCAGCTGGCCTTGGGACCAGAGAATAATGCTGGCACTGCTCAGTGTGCAGAAATGAGGCTTATGGATACAGACATGCACTGCAGTCTGTACTGAGGCACAGGGCGCTGTGCACTGCCCTGCTTTAGAGTTCACCCAACGTCTGCACCAATCTACTTGGGGAAAAGGCAAATTTGGATTTGAGCAGGTCTCATACCACCTCCACACTGCCTTTCTGTGGAATCTGAGTCAGTGAAGTACTCTTGATTCAGGTATTAATATATTTATGCAGTCAAAGTTTAATTTTAACTTCAGCAAAGATTGGAAAACAACAAAACAAAACTGTAGTCCAATGAACATAAAAGCTCCTGTCTGCTGAGAAAATAAATTCCACAGAATTATTGAAACAGAGCATAGAATCAGAACAAAATATTTCACCTCCTGCTACCTTTGTCTTGCAAGATTTCATGAGAGGAAAAATAAACACAATTTAAAAAATCAACACAATTTAAAAAATCACTCTGCCAGAATAAAAAGCTGTAGTGATTAAGATAATGCAGCTGAAAGATATCTGCAGCCTAGACCTGATGACTGATTGTATGGGTCAATTGAGAAAAAGACTGATTTCTTCTCAGGGAATTCATTGACAAAATGGACCAAGGAAAATACATCCACAACATTGTCCCTGTCTTGGTCCTCAAATCAACATACTTGTCACTGTCACAGCTCTTGGATTTCACATACTAACTAGGGAGAAAGTATTTATTTCATTGATGTTTTCTGTTATTTTCTGTGCTAGTAAACATCTGCAGTATAAAGGTTTAGGTTTCTGGCTGAAGGCAGGTGAATCATTCCCATCAGAATATTAGACTTCCTGAATGTCCACTTATTTTAAAGCTGAATTCCAATGTTAGGACTGGCATCTTGCTTGCAGATAGTTTGGTGGTGCTCCAAAACAGCACAGGAGCAGAACAGAAACATTTCCAGGCATTTGTGCAATTAGCTGCAGCTCCTTTAGCGTCTTCCCAGTTAATTTTGGCAGGAGGAACTGTACATGCTTTAGGAAGAAACCTTAATTATTACTTAAGTGTTCCCCTACAATATATAGCATCTCCTCTCCTCTCCTCTCCTCTCCTCTCCTCTCCTCTCCTCTCCTCTCCTCTCCTCTCCTCTCCTCTCCTCTCCTCTCCTCTCCTCTCCTCTCCTCTCCTCTCCTCTCCTCTCCTCTCCTCTCCTCTCCTCTCCTCTCCATTCTTCCTCCATTCATACTACAGAGAGCATTCAGTACTCTGCTGATTACTCTATATCCATGTGAGCTACAAAATGGTTTTTCCAAAAGTTCTGCATATACATATAAAACCAGGCACTGTGATTCATTTAATGTAAATTTAGACAAGTATATACACAGCTACCTCTAGACTTTTCACCTCACCAAGTTTCCCAAATAGTCAATCTTAAAGCATGATTCCTCCAACCTATTCTGTCTACTTCAGGATGTATGCTTCCTGAAAATATGTAGACATCTAAGTGGTAGTCATTTAATTAGCTGAATCTAGGTCCATGTGTCTCTTATTTGTCTTTCTAGCCAACTAGAATAATTTTTATATGTAGTCTCTGTTTGGCCCCACAGACATTTGTCAGCTAGCACAGCTGTTTTGCCTTCTGTGTTGTGTGCAGCAGACTCAAGACTTCACCTATTGCTTATTTTGTGTATTTCTGCCCATCCACCTGCTTGGGTTGTTTTTGCATAACCTATTCTTTCCTCTGCGAGTACAAATGCGTGCTTTGGCCTTTTTAATCCCTTTCACAAGAGTATAGGTTGAACAACGACTTGACCCTCTAGTTCTAACCTACTGCCCCATTGCTAAAGGTCAACATAGGCTGTTCTGGTGAAATTTCATCTCTTGGCAATTCAGAAGACACTCTGGGCTTCCTCCACCTCTGTTCGAATATGGATCCCAGCCAGTGACTTTGTCCTCTGTACAACCACAGTGAATCCAGCTGCATATATATTTTATTTCAGTCTATCTTGTCACTTCACAACCTGGTCATTCAAGTGCTGCAAAGCCCAGGTGCCCCGTTTATCAAACAAATATGTTAAAATCAAACCAAACAAAAAAAAAAAAAGACTGCAGTGAAAAAAAAAAAAAAGTTTGATTTGGAGAAGATTGCATATACATATGCAGATATTTACATTTTTGTAGTAGAAAGAGGGATATAGAAGAAGAGAATTGTTGGGCTTGAAGGAAAAATTTCTCCACCGTTTTAAGTTGCCAGAGATAGAAATCAATAAACCCCAACTGTGCTCAGATGCACTATTTTCTATAATGATAGATTTTAGAGTTGGAAGAGGTATATTAGGTTTATCTAATCCATCTCCCTGTCATATAACTGCATTGTTCTTTACTGTACATTCTCCACTGTCTTTCCTGATTTGGCTTATAAAACTTGTACAGCTCAAAATAGCAGGTTAGAGACAAGACGTGAATAGTTAACTTAGACTTATTCTGTCCCCGTACTAAAATATGGTACTAGTGCATTTGTTCTTTAAGACTGTGACCTCTGTGTATTCTTGTCAGCTCCGTTGTGACATTGTATTTGCTTTACAGCAGTGAAAATATAAGAAGTTTAAGCTGATTCTGTCTGAGACTTAAGTAGTTTGTCCCAGGTTTTTCCATCCATTTTAAAGGATACATATTTCTGTCTGATTATATATTGCTAAGTTACAGTGAGTGCAAAACATCAGTGCAAAAGGACAATCCCATGGAAGAAGAAGCAGGGCTCAGAAAAAGTCTGGTTGCGAGCCAGCCAGTATTGTAAAAAATTATTCATATTCTGCACACAACACGCAGCTGTTAGGGGCTCAGGGTCCAGGAGGTGGGAGTATGTAGGAACATAGCTTGAAATGATAAAAGGGAGCTGCAGAAAGAGTTAGGAAACTGATCCATATGATAATGAGCGGAGCAGTTTCTGAGACCCTGAAGAGTTGCACATTAAATAATATGCCATTTGTCAGGTAAAATACCTTGGGCTTGATACTGATCTCACCCGCTCAGATGTTACAATGCTGCTTTTTCACTGACTCAGAGGAAGATGACCCTGATTTATACTATCACAGCTCAGAGCAAAGTTTGTCCCTTGCACTGGAACAGAAGCAGGTTATTAATGAATTCTGTTACAAATTTAACCTTGTAGCCTCCAAAGATACTACCTTTTATATAGTTTAGGGGGTTATAAGAGGCAGTGGGATTAGGAAAAAAAAAATCCTCAGGGGAAAAAAAAAAATCATTCATTCTTTCTGACTTCTAACTGGCTCCTGGGTCTTCCCATTACCTGCCATTCTTTCAATGCCAAGGATGCTTTCACTTCTGACCACTGCTGGCATGCTCCTGTTTTCTTCAAGAAGAATATTTTTCTTGTGTCACATATTCACATTTTCCAGTTGCTTGATTTTCAGCTCAGGCATTCTGACAGTTGCTATTTCCAAGTTTGTTGTCAAACCCTCTTTTTTCTTTTCCCACCCAGGAATCTCTGATACCTCTTTTCAAGAAAGAAAAAGGGAAATCTCAGTAGGGTATAACATAGAATGACAGGATCACAGAAATTGCTATGACTGTTGCTCTCACCTTAAGGCATATGGATTGCAAGTTAGCCATGCAATCACATGGCAAGGGAGATGCCGTGGCATGACAGATGTGGGGATGAGGAGAACCACTGAGACCCACTAAAATCCTTAAGCCTTACTCATGATGAGCATCTCCATCCCATTTGATCAGGGATGTACTTCACAAATCCATTTCTTACTGTATGATCACAATCTTTCAGAGGACAATCTGGTTTGCAACACCTTGCTCTCTGCTTTCTCAGACCCAACACTAACATTACCCACCAATCCTTGGGACACTAAAATTGCAAATGGGGTATATTTTTCCCTCCTCTCTGAGAAGCCAGATCAGAACACCTGCAAGGATGCATGCACATTGATCTGTATTAGCTAAAAAAACTGTATGTGGAAATGGCAAGAGTCTGCTTTGGGATTATTTCTTGGCCGGTAGCTCTGCTGTTCTCTTGGTCACTTTCTCTTGTTGGTGCACAGCGTTCCTAAAAGCAATAATATATTTATGGAGTTTTTCAGGGCACTGTTCAACAAAATGTTCTGTTCACATAAATAGGTCAAAAGTACAGAATCCAAGCTCTTCGGCTGGGACCAAACCAAACGATGACCATGCAGGAACATAATCCCTGATGAGCTCTGAACTAGATATTCCCACCAAGAAAAGAGAATTTGGAATCATAAGTGCCAGGTCAATGCAAATATTAGATCGGTGCTTTATAAGGCAAGCAAGATGTTAGGTACTGCCTTGAAAGGAACAGAAAAAAATAGCAAGTGTTATTACACAACTCTATAAATCAATGGTGCATCCATAGATTGCATATGATATGCTGTCCTGATTCCCCCATCTCCAAAAGAATAGAGTAATTAGAGAAGGGTAACAGAGTAAGTAATAGATTCCATAGAAACAGAGAAAAAATACATGAGGTTCTTCTGCCTGGAACATAAAGAAATGAGAGGAATATAACAAAGTATGCAGCATCCTTGACATAAGCATCTGTTAAGGTCTTCTAACCTGCTGAAATCTGTAAGCTGAAGAATGTGTTTTGATATTCCTTGATCTCCTTTTTCATTAGCAAAAACTGTCAGAACAATACATACTTCTGCCAGCTATGGGACTTAAGAATCTGTCCTTGAATATTGCTAAGAACTTCACACCAGTGATGGAGAAAAATGTCCAGTTCTGCACCAAAGGTCCTTTTTGGTCCACCTGCTATAGCTGCCCATAGAATTGCAATTACTGTGGCATCTGGACCAATAGAGCAATGAATGATTCACAGCTATCTACAGTTGTTATCCAGTCAATAGAAAGAGATAGTCGAGGCACCACAGTTAAGCTATAGAGTACAGCCAGATACACCTTTGGCTGACAGGCATTTTCTTTCATATATTTTGAATTTCTCCCATGTCACTTTTCAGCAGACCTTCAGAATGAGACGCCTCTCAAGCCATGTGTCTCACTCCTTTGACCCAACAGGGAACATAGCCATCTATGTTAGAAGGTTGCTTTATCAAGGACTTCACATTTATGTGCAAGCATGGAATCCAAGTGAGATGGACTGGATCTTATGATTTCCATTTTCCTCTAAGGAAATGGTAATAGTTTTCCCCACTGACAGCTTCCACCTTTGTTTAGATTTTGATTATAAGCATTCATGGAAGGAAAGGAATACTTATGGAGCAACATGGAGTCTTTACATGCTATTTAAATAATGCAGATAATTATGACATGTTCCAACTAATTTTTGCCCTGAGTTATTTTGACTTTCTGAATGGAACAATAGCAACAAAATAAATGACCAGGAATGGGGTTAATTCTAGCTACAACAGTTAACACAATTCCTTAAAGGTAAACCTAGAATAGATGTACAAATTCCAGCAAATAGCACTATCAAATAACCCCAGAATTTCCAGTTCAGATCCTCCTTAACTCAAATCTTTCCAGGCCTGGTGTGTGTTTTCCTACTCTGATGCAACTGCTCTTTCTTGCCTATTAAAATTTAAAAGACTAACATGTTGTTTGAAATTTCAATCTACTGACACACATCAAAGTATGACCTAAGTAAGAAAGCAGAAGAACCTGCCATTTAGAGTGTCACTGGAGCCAGATTTTTAAAGGTACTTTTTTTTTTCTCTGAATTTCCAGGTTCTTAAGCACCTTTAACTATCTGGCCCTGCAGCACTTTAAATGCAAATGATAGGCAGACTAATTCAGTAGCTCACTTGGAAGATTTAAAGAGAGGAAAAGAGGACCTGCCTGCTGGAACACTGAACCTAAGGTACAGCTGTTCAAGAAATACAGCAAAGGACAGGTTTGAACGCAAGAGAACATAATGTACGAGTTAAATAGGTTCTTTCTGAGCTTGTAGCAGACTTGCTCTTAGCTTTCACTCCTTTCCAATTTGGCATCTGGCCCGACTTAAAATTTCCCTCTACTAACACTGGAACAAATTTAAACCCACTCCAGCAGTACATTTAATTCAGACCTTGTCTTTTCCCTCCACCTTTTCCGATAGCTGCCCAGTTGTCAGGCAAAATAGTACTGCCCCACTCAGTAGAATGAGAAAGATACCAGCCTAAATGCATTGCCCTCCACCTTCCAGAAAACATTCAGAGGTTTCTTCCATTAACAAGATATTCATTTCAGCTGAAGAACGTATCCACAGGGGAGCAACTGGTCCAGCTCATTTTCATGCTGATATATTTGCTTCTCTGGAAACTGCAGAGCAACAGCATCACTGCTGCAGCGCACAGCTTAGAAGCCACTAAAAGACACTCCTGAAAACAGGCATAAAAGGTTTTCTGTCTCCAAATTCTCTAGTCAAAGAGGCTGGACACACTGCAGAGCTATGAGATAACACAGTACCCTGTAGTCTGAGGCAGATTAATGTGGGTCTGCAGAGAAGCTGTATCACTTGTGCGGATTGACTGAGTGCAAAATTTACTGAAATCTGTATCCTTGATTTCATCCAGGAAATTTGGACCTTGTGTCCAGCTAAATAAACAGCACAGATTTTCAGCAAAATGAGTCTGGGATCAGAAAGCATTACATGCACTTTAAAAATCAGGGAAGAAAGACACAGCATCACAATTCACAATTTCATATAAGTGTGTGTTCATGGATTCAACTGATGTCTTCAAGATCAGTAGTTATAAACTTATCTGCTGCACACTATATTACTTAATAATAACCTACAAATGGTGACAAACCTATTGTCACCACCTTGAATTACTAAGCAGGGGTCCACAGTTACATAGGTCTTGTTTTAAGAGTCCTCAGATTGCAAAAGGTTGAAAGCCATTGTCATGGGTGATATATTTTTTTCTGTGAGAAATGGACTGAAATAAGTGCAAACCAAGTAGCCATTGTTTGTCTAACTGTTTCACATTTCTTTTCAGAAGGCAATTTATATTGCAGTTGACAGAAAGTCAGGTTTCAATAGACAAGAATATCAACCAGATCCTTTGTGCTGTGACACTGAAAAAGTTTACTGCTTATAGAAGATCTCCAATGTAATGATGATATTCTAAATATGTCAGGGAAACGTTAATGACGAGTGTTGCTGAAGGCTGAGAAGAAGAAAGTAAACAAAACCATGCTGAAATGGGTGTGGCAAAATCAGTTGCTAACTTTACAATTAAATTTACAAATTAAAGAACTGAATGATTTTTCCCAAGTTGTTACAGAAATGTAGAAAAACCACAGAGAGTAAATTAGAAACCTACTTATTTAACTTCCTTCCTTCCCTTTCTCTCTTTCTTTCCTTCTCTTCCTTCCTTCCTTTCTTTCTTCCTTTCTTTCTTTGTTACTTTCTTCCTTCTTTTCTTCCTTTTTCTTTCTTTCCTTTGTTTTTTTCCTTCCTTCCTTCCTTCCTTCCTTCCTTCCTTCCTTCCTTTTTTCTTTCTCTCTCTCGTTCTCTCTTTCTCTCCCCCCTCTTTCTTTCTTTCTTCCCTTCCCTTCCCTTCCCTTCCCTTCCCTTCCCTTCCCTTCCCTTCCCTTCCCTTCCCTTCCCTTCCCTTCCCTTCCCTTCCCTTCCCTTCCCTTCCCTTCCCTTCCCTTCCCTTCCCTTCCCTTCCCGTCCCTCCCCTTCCCTTCCCTTCCCTTCCCTTCCCTTCCCTTCCCTTCCCTTCCCTTCCCTTCCCTTCCCTTCCCTTCCCTTCCCTTCCCTTCCCTTCCCCACACAAATCCCACCAACTCTTGGCAGGATAGCTGGAATCACAGTCATTCTTAAAATAGGAGGCATTCATTAATAGCTGCAACTGCAGACACAAACAGCTTTCCCCTCAGCTTGAATTCAAGCTTTGCTTTTTTGTTTGCCAGAGAACACATCCTATCTGCAACGCCATAAGGCAAAGAGACATCTGCAGGTAAAGATCTCGTATTCACTTGCTATACAACAAAGAAATGCCAGGGCAAACTGTCTTCAGAAAGGACTGTTTCCACTGTAAGAAAAAAATGAATTTAACATGCCTTCAGACAACTAATAAAGGTAAGTGTTATTCCAATAAACCCATTTTTTAAGCTGTTCCTCTTTTTCTATCATGGAAATAGAAAATATGAACAGCATATTCATGAAATATGAAATATGATCACTGAAATACGAGTAATCATTGTGCAAGCTATATTTAATTAACTTTAAGGATTTGAAATCATTGGACGAAGGATTTCAGCCGTATATACTCCATTTACTGGTATTATGTGTGATGTACAGATATTTCAGTGGATTTAGTATTTTTCAATGGAGACTGTGAAGTTAAAATTCCTGCACCATTTTTCTTAACAACAACACATAAAAAAAAACCCCAAAGACTTCCACTTGACTGTTTTATCCCTCAGGGTGTACAAGCCAACATTTCAATGAGCTGATTAATTTGGGATGTTTGAATTGTCTCAGTTTTTATTCATGGTCTAGAAAAAGTCAGTATTAGTGGACAAAAGTAGTCTGTGGTCCTTAATATCTAGGAATGTTTGCACCTGAGGAATTTTATCCATGTCCACTCATGAAGTAAGCCGTGTGTATCCACGGCGTCCACAATGGCATCCCAGACAGACTAAGGCAGGGTCCTCGATGTGCTGGATCCTGCTCCCTGCAGAGTCACTGGAGAGAAAGGTGTGATATCTCAGCTAATTCAGAATACAAGATTATTTGAACATGGCCCATCTTTCTCTCTTTTTTCTGGATTTCCATATTTTTCTTTATCTACCTAGGCTCCAGCAGCCCTGGATAAACCTGGGCCAGATGTCAGTGGCAACACTTTGCAAAATCCCACCATGAGTGAGGCTTTGACGCCATGCAAACCTCAGCTCCTGTAAAGCTACACCATCTGACTTCTGCCACTGCCCTCATTTGACATGGTCCACTCCTTGAAAACGTGAACTATTTCAACTCAAGATAGTTTGACAGGTAGGAAATACGTTATCACAGCTTCATCCTTTTCCAGGGAAGAAGGATGAAGTGAAATGCTCTTTTCACTGGAATCTGTTCTATTTACAAACACTTTTCTCTGCTGTTCTATTTCAAACCCATATAAAAAATTATTAGAAATGCAGATTTGTTTCTTCCAAATGTAACTGTGTTCTGCAAACCACTCGAGTGCTGTTGACCATGACTAATGTTAGCTGGCAAGGCTCACAGGGGCAGCAGCTTTTGGAGGCAGCTAGATCTGCTTGTGGCATTTCCCTTGGAAAAAAAAAATAGAGAAGCTGAAAAATTATGCATGAAATGTACCTTACAGTCTGAAAAACACTGATTTACTATTACTACCTAGAGTAAAAACAAACACACACTGAGAAAAAGCCACTCACATGGGAGTCCTTCATTTATATGAAGGTTATGAGTACACTGTAATTGTAGCAAAGTTTTGTGCAGGCTTTTTAACCAAGGACTTCCAGGTCGCTGTTACCCAATAATTATAAAGAATTCAGTTTGCCTCTGTTTTACTTTCTCACTTTGCAAACTGGTATTGCATCAGTGAAAAAGCCTGTGCTGTCACAAGCCCGCAGCAGACTGATTTGCAAATCAAGATACATTTGTAAAAACTAACAGATTCTTAGAGATATCACAGGCAGAAAAATGAGAGAAAATAGGCAAACTACATTCCCATCATTACAGTTTCATAACAGTCTTCCTCAGTCTTCCTCCTGTGGGTATCTGAGCAGAGGTCAAAGCTCAACTGATTAAATGTAGGCATCTGCTTCAGGTAAGCAGAACCACACTTTAGATTCCATTGGTTGTTTGACAGAGCAAAATTTCTAGGACACAACTTTTAAAATTTATATTTACCTATATAACTTAAAAAATGAGAAATATATGATACTTCCGTCCTTTATATATAAAGAAATATGCTGAAATTAGTATCAAATTCAGGACATTCGAACAAAGTATAATTATCTTAAGATAGCTGCAAAAACTGTACATAAGACAACAGTGTTATTAAAAATAATTATTTTATTTATTTACTATTATATAGCAATTTACTTGCTACAGAATAACCTTTAATTTCATAAATAATCTTTACAACTGGAGCTTGGTACATTCTAGCATGAGATTACTGACAATATGAGGACCTGGCTCCAAAACCATCCTTCTGGGCACTCACTGTTGTTTGACAAGTTAATTATTAATCCAAATGCATACAAACATGAATATGCTGACATGTTTATAGTAGTTAAAGGCCAATGAAAATTGTTTTTTTAGTGCCCAACATTTTCAAGATTTGTGAAATTTTGACATTTTCCAAGAAAACAAAGAAATAAACCAGGCAATGGCAAGAGTCCAAAGAAAGTGAGAAAACTGATCTACAGCCAAAGCATGATCTAAGATTACCGGACTCCAGAAAGCATTTCTAGACCTGCCAATGACAGTTCTATCAAAACAGACCCATTTCTCAGAAACATTTTTCAGTAAATTTGATAATTTCTGAAAAAAACATCATTTTCTCTGGAAAGTCCCAGGCTGGCAGTTGCATTCATTCATTCATTCCACATTATCCAAAATACAAATGTCCTGGAATTCAGTGTCCCTGCGAGCAAGGTAAGAATTATCTCCATTTTACACATAGAGAGGTAGAAAATGTAGCGGCTTTTCCAAGGTTCAAGGGAAGGTCACATAAGAACCAGTTACTATAAAGTATTTATTCTGTAAAACATGCTTGTTTTAGCATTACTTAATTCTCTAATCACTTTGTCCACCCTTTTTCTTCTTCAGTCTCACTGTTGGGTCTTGTTACTGTGAAATATTTTAATCTTTCTTAGACTATATTTTCTTTTTAAATATTTGTACAAGGACTTATGCAAAGGAGCGCTGAAAGTTGACTGGGTTCTTTGGAGAGGAAGATAATAAATAGCATTAAGAAGAATCCTGGTTAGAAATCAGTTTTATTGGCTCCCAAACTTGCCAACTCACAAGTTCACTTCTTTCTGGGGAAGTACTTTAATGACTCAAACAATATGCAAAAGAAAGAAAATATTGATGTCCCTAATGGAAGTTGTTAATCACTCCAGCTTCCCAAACTTATTCAGGGGACTTGAGAAGCACTAAGGTTCCCATCTATCAGCCTTGCATTGCAGCAGAGGTTTAGGAATGAAATGGGCAATTGTCTCCTCAAACAGACATTCTTAAGCTCATGAATAAATATTTTTGAAAACCTTATCCAGAAAAATTTGAGATTAAGTAGGAAAACATTTAAATACTTAGCTGCAGAGAAAGACGGTTGAGAAAAGGAGCTAGACACAATTTCTCTCTGAGAGTGAAATGAATTTCAAGGGCCTAAGTGAGATGTAGCATAACTGTATCCCACCCTTCATCATAACACATACACACATAGGAAGAGATTTAAGGCTCCCTAGACCTCTATTAATTTACTATTTTCATGCTTGTTAGTGCTTCTCATTGCAAAAATCTGTTTAAGATGGGGTTTCTTGAATATCTACATATATAAATATATATTTCTGTACTATTATTTCTTCATTTATAGTTGAAAATGTTGCCAGAAATAAGGAAAGAAACCATATACTACTGTAGAACAGTGCTATGCAAAGATTTAGTACAGACAGCTAATGGACTTCGTGAAGGTCATAGAATAAAGTAGAATAAAACTAGAAAGAGAAAAAAACTTTCCAAACTGTAATTTGAGCATAAAATGTGAGTGAAATTTTAGCCATATAGCTCTTGTACCCTAAACTGATCCCAAGTACTGTTTGACATGTCCGCTACTGGAATTTCTTCTTATTCCGAATTCATGAAATGTGAGTGGGTGTTTTTCACTAGAATCTGTGGAGATCAAATGTAATCCTTGGGAAAATCACCATGAAAATATAAAAATAGTCATGTTATGTATATCAATTGCCTGTAATTTTATCATCAGAACTGTAGCGCTCATGATTGTACGTATCAGAGATCAAGTGAAAAGTATAAGTTTTTTTGAATAGTACACAGTTCATTATGGTTCTTTTAATCCATAGAGTTTTATGAGCTTTAGAAAGGACTCCATATAAAATTAAACAACATCCATCCAAATAAAATGCATTCAGAACTCAATGAAAGCAGTGAATCTCAGTGAATATTCAGCTTTGCAGTGCTTTGCACTGCTCAAGGATACACGGCTGAAGTCCTTATTGCTAAAGAACACCCTAATGCTTCTTTCTGTTAGCTAAAAGACTAAAACATAAAAATAACTGTAAATATTTATCTGTCATTATAGGGGCAGATCACTATAACGAACAAGATAACCACTTTGCAATATTGACATATTTACTTTAAATGTAGTAAAGGCTTTCCTCTAAATCTAAAACAGTGACAATAGTCTTTCATACTCTTAAGTGAGGAGCAAATTTAAGTAGAGTTTTTATTTGTTGAGCCTCCCAAATTATGAATTTTTAAATAGAAATAAAATACTCAGATACAATAGATGGGATTCATTTAACTTCATATGTTTCATATTGTAGACACCTCCTTTTGAGTTAGTCCCTCAGTCATCCTCCTTTGTAGCCAATGCAGAGAAATAAGAACTAGGATTCACCTCAGCCCACTGTAGAGGTTAAAAACAGTTCAGATGAATTAGACAGAAAAAAAAATTATTTCTCATATCTGATAATTCTATTCATGTTCAGCGGTTGTTAAAGGCAACAAACCCGGAGCCTGTTGGAGGTCTGTAAGCTGCCGGAGCTCCATTGCTTTATGTAAAACTACAGTGATTCACTACAGGAGAAGGTCTGACTCAGGGACTTTTGAAAGTCAGTGAATTCTACAAATTTTGAGGTCACCATGGTTTGGGAGGGGGCAAAGATTTTTATTTACTACAGCAGTTTGGTTTGCCCTACAACCACTGGTCACCACCACACTTAGAGCAGAAAGTGTTTAAAAGCTCAACAGTAAACTCTACACTGCCTCTTTATAACAGATTGGTGGTGTTAGCAAGGTGTCGGGCACCAAGGTAATACTGAACAAAGCTTCACTTACGGCTCCCATAAGGCACCTATAATTAATGTACAGTAACAGTATTCTCCATAAGAGATCCCATTCAATGCATTAAGACATTTTAATGAGCAAAATGCATGAATTTTCCAATTTGCTGCCAGATTAAACCTTACTTTACTTTGATGCCCATGACTTGTCCCTGAATAGACTCTTTTCTCATCCAGGTTATGCAAAGTTGGCACCATGTAACAAATTTGCATATGTCACAACAGCTACTTTAAAAATTCACATTGCTCAGGCACGCAGACTTAATGAAGGACAGATGACAAAAAATGTAGGACCTGATTTACCGTATCATAAGAAAAACAAACAAAACTAAGCTCTTGATGGAAACTCAGAAGAGTTTTAGACTAAACTACCATCCCAGTAGATTCCCAATTACATTTCTAAGTATTCCAGTATTATGATCGTGCACTAGATTCAAACATGGTTTGCTGGTTTACTCTAAACATGGTTAACTCTATCTTGGACTCGCTGTATCCAGGGCAATACCTTAATACAGGAACTCATCTGCTTAGCCATGAGGCACAGGAGAACCATGCGTTCCCAGTGCTTGTCAAGGTTCTCTGAATAATTTTGTCATGGGATTACCCCAAAGGCCACAGAATCCATGAGGGTTTAGCTGAGAGGCCTTTTTTGGCAGGCATATGGTATGTCCCAAATCAAAAAACATGCAGTAGTTTTGCAGGTGTGTGCATTTCCCATCAGTACTTAACATGGTGGGTAGAGCCTTACTCCAACATGTGGAGGATCAGCAATGATGCACCTGCTTTCAGTAACTAACACAGGACACTGTAATCATGTCCAAGACCACAGATGTCCTCATGGATGACTTGCCCAAGGATCCAGATTCTGTTATGACTGTTGTCAGAGTCATGTCAAATATTTCAAAACACTGCTTCAAGAAGAAATTCCAGAAACATCAAAAATGCTCCTTGGTCCTTAAATTCACAGCAGTTGCTTAAAGTAAAAAAAAAAAAAAAAAAAAAAAAAACAACAAAAACAGCAGACCCTTGAAGAAGAAGCAGTTGCACCCTTCTGTGAGTGCTTATCTTAGCTCTAGCTTTCAGCTCTCCTGGACTGTTTTTTTATTCCTGTTATGAATGAAGTAGGTGTTTGTGCTCATAAGAGGACAATATAGGAGAACCACAAAATTGCCCGCTGCTACAAGTGTGCAATCATAGGGCCTGTTGGCACCATAAACCTTCCTTGATTTTCTGTCATATGGCATCCAGCCTCAGCACTTGTTTTAATCTCTGTTACTTTCCCAAGTGCATCTAAACATTTATGCAGTGCTGGTCTAAGGCACTGACTCCAATTATATGATTAAGTGTAGGCAATAAGAAGCAAGTAATACTTTCAGTGTATTTGCTTTGTGAGGAATCACACTCATCTGGGTCAAAATGACCTGACAGATACTTCTACATACCATCTGTTTCTGTATAACACATACACTGTTTCTCAGTGCAATATTAACCCTTCTCCTGCTGTTTCATTGATTATCCTAGATTGCTCTTTGATAGGGCATTTTGCAAAGGCCAAACCCTGTAAAAGCACTGACACTAGGAAGACTCAAAGACACCGTAATTTTTACTGTCTCGGGGAGAGATCCTATCAGTACATTCTTATCATTGGCACCATTAGTAACATTACACAGAATCATAGAATATCTCAAGTTGGAAGGGACCCATAAAAATCATCAAGTCCAACTCCCTGCTCCTCGCAGGACTACCTGAAAGTAAACCCTATGACTAAAAGCATCGTCCAGATGCTCCTTGAACTCTGACATCATTAGCATCCTCACATTTCAAGAGAACCATGAACATTCATCCTGTTTCAGGAAGACAGGTAATATCAAAATGCAATCAAAACTGATAACAACTTCTTTACTCTGTCATTCACCCTGTCTCAATTCCTCCTCGAGGTATAATCTCCTGTGGTTCTGCCTTCATTTTCTTGGTGTTCTGCTTGAGACTCCACAACCAACAGCTTTCCTAAAACATTGTCATTGCCAAGCTTTTGTTGTAGGCAGCACTTGAATTAATCCTGTTCTGAATTGTGCCTCACTAAATTCATGGGAATAGGCGTATGTCATCTACCAGTGGTTTCTGAGCTGCAGGCTACAGAGTAATGGCTGCAATTACAAAGGGAGTATTTATCCTCCTTTTATCATTTTACTGTTGACACTGATAGCATTGGACATTAGCCACTGGAGGACAGCCCTTATAAAGTGCTCCCACCAGGGCCTGGACCCACCAGACTGTGGCTACAGCATTGAGATTTCAGCACTTACAGTACCATGATAAAGCCAGTATGGCAGGCAATGTGTTGTTCATTTTAGAAGTTTCATATTCCTGAAATATTCCTCACTATGTCATATTCACCTTTTTTAATGTATCTTTGGCCATGTCTGAGAAGAACACACAGTTGCTGAAATCACATCCCTTCAAACAGCAGCTGTTCAAGATGTATCCCTGTTTTCCCTGTGTCATTCTTACCACCAATTTACCTGGTAGGGGCAAATAAAAAAAATTTTAAACATGAGATTACATGCCTTTAGTTTACTGGAACCACCATGTCTGCTGACCTAGCATGCATTGCAATGACGGCTGCTGTGGGGAGCAGGGATTAACCAGAAATTAGAGTGGGATCACAAGCTTTTCCCCAGGTGGAATAGTTTCAGGGAAAGAGAAACAGAATGGGGCAACCAAAGATTCACTGGGTAAAGATGTATTTTTGGATCTGTTGGCTATGATGGCAAAGCCATGGCAGCTAGCACAGTCCCTGGCCTTCTGCATAGGCAGTGATTTGCTGCTTCTCCTGCTCTGCAGCACAAGGTTGCCCCAGTGCTGCTCTTCATGAGGCTGCTCTGTAACCAGGGTTGAAGAAATATGGGTTGCATAGAAGTTAAATATAACCCTTCAAAATGGGAAGGAAAACAGAATGAAATTCTCCAAGCAGTGTAGCCGAGGAGGTGGGAATATGTGTGATATGTGCAGGAACCGCTGTGTGGGAACAGAAGGAGAAGGCATGTATTTCTGAAGCCAGTTTTACTATCAAAAGTAGCATTTTGTGAATCCACCCTCTCCTTAGGCATCTCATTTAACCAGCTTGTGCTAAAGCACACCAGGTTTGGGGTTTGTTCTTTTTCTCACCATCCTTGTATGTGTCTTCAACAGTTTCTATATCTTTCCTCAAGTCTGTGTTTGCACTTTGCCTGTTTTTCTGTGTTTCTATCAGCTGTCTTGTCTTATGTCTTATTTTTTTCTCTTCCTTATTTAGTTTCTCTTCTGTCTCCCTGGCTTACTGTGTTCTCCTGGCTTCCTTCCAGCTTTGCAGCAGTATTTGTCCTCACAGCATCTTGCAAGGTTCCTTGTGCAGCTAGGTCTTTTTTTCCTAATTTATTAAAGATCCTAGATTTTCCTTTTAGACCTATCAGACTTCATTTCCAAGTGCAACATTTTCAAGTGTATATTTGAAACACTCCCACCAACATCTGTTCACCTATTAAAAGTGCTGCATTTTGCCATTCAGAAGAAAAAGCCTTTCTCTGTAGAGATGCTGAATAGAAAGACACAATTCTGCTAATAAGAAATAGAAGAGAAGAAAATTTCTCTGGGGGAAACAACTCAGCTAAAAACAAAGATACAAAATATAAATGCATCACTCCAACCTTGGATCACCAACAGTGAGACTTGATGGGACTCGGAAGAGTAAATGAGACATATCCTTCGATTAACTTCTAACTTAAAAAAAATAAAGTAACTATTCTGATAACAGAGCTATAAAAACTCTTGTTTCTATGACAAGAATTCTCATGACCCTCAGTAATAAATGGAAGTTAGTTCATAGCATCCTCTGAGGTAGACAGACATTGGGCACAATTCAGTTTCCTAAATACATGCAGCTAAGTGAGTCCTCGTTTTGCGTGCTGTGGGGCAGCCCACCTGACCTCCAGCTGCTGCTCCAGAGAGTGCTGGTTTCTTGTAAGTCCTGTGTCCTACCTGCCAGCCCTGTGCAGATGTCTGGGATACCCAATGGTGCCTTCAGTCGTGTCCCATGCCTAAGCTTAGGCAACTGAGGCAAGCCTGTATTGTCAAGCATCTTTTGTACCGTGTACAGAAGACCCAGAGGAGATCAAAACTAAGTCTTCCACAGCTGAGGTCAAGCTGCCCTTACATAGACATCCAATGTGATCCAAGATGCTTCTGGACTCTCCACATATGCTCTCCCTTTCGTTCCATGTCTTATCTGCCAGCCCCATCCGTGTGGATGTCTTGGGTACTTTAGGTTGTCTCAGATGGCACCTCTGTTTATGCGACTGGATCACGCTCACTAAGATGCAATCACTGTAACTAATTAAGATGACTAAATTAAGACTGGTGTTTAAAGGCATGCAGCTGCCTCAGCTTCCATTACAGTCAATGGATATCTAATCAGTACAGTCAATGGCATGCAGAGTGATTCAGATCTCCCAAAAGGCGGCACCTAGTGACTGATCTGCTGAATTATCCTCTATGGTCTGCTGACTAGATTGATTACCTCTCTGCTGACTTAGACACTTGTTTTCCACATAGACATTTACATGCGGACCTTTGTATTGTGTTGTCTGAACTTCAGACTGAACCCTGCCCACAGAGGCCATCAAGCACGCTAAATATCGCATTGGTTAAATTCTAGAAAAGAAAGCCTTTCAAATCCTAGACCTGTTTCAGAAATCTGGAGTGAAGTGACACATCAGAGCTCCATTCAGTCATATACACGAAGGTGTCTAATGTCCTTTGAGATATGCTAGGGTGTCCAAAGATACCCAGATGGAGCTGGCGTGTTTTAGGATGTCAAACACAGGCCAGGCAAGATAACCCCAGACATCTCAGATGGTACTAGACACCTGTGCTCAGTGCAGCTGCACTGTGGCCATCTCAGGAAGTCTACATTAAAATCAGACAATTATAAGCACCATATCTCAGTTTTGACCACATGACAATCCTTCCTCTCCTCAGGTAGTTCATGTAACTGTACTGCTCTGACCTTGGAAGGCTCTTTTGGAGGAAGTTGCACAGTTTTCTCTATAATAATTTACAACTAAGAATGTTTTTTGGTTTGGTTTCTTTTGTGTTTTTGTTTTTTTTTTTTATTTCTGCAATGCATCATGAGAATCAGATGATCTCAAGCTACGCATCAAACATCCTGACTTCACCTGAGGCTGGATGTGCAGCAGCAATCCTCTTTTTCATGGACTAACAATTGTAGGTATTTCCTTTGCTTCCTTGCCTGCTTTGATGATGTGAGCCTTCCTGTTTCTTTGGTGTTCTCCATGTCATCCCATTCATATCTTATCTTCCTTTCTAAAACATTGTGCAATGTCCCCAGTGAGCACCTTTCCTGTCTGTCCTCCATAATTTCCATTCAAACCAGAGGTCATCCTCCTGCCCAATCTAGTTGTTTGTTTCTTTCTGATATTTGTATTCCCAAGCTTTCCTGTCAGACAGTTGAAATGCACAGATGCCATTAGGTGCTTAGGTATAACACAATCCCCTCTCTGCAAATATGCTGTTAATGGAGTATAAAATGTACTTGATACAACGCATACAATGATACAATACATCTTGGATCCTAGATAAGTCCTATGGTGGGCGTGTCAGTATTATCACTGTGGCTAGCCAGCAGTTACAAGAATCCCAGTGAAATTCTGAGCATGATGTAGTGCTCCATGTCTCTCTCTCTTTCTGGAAAATAAACAATTATGGCCAAAATCCATCTACAAGATGTTATTGCAGAATTAGATATGTCTTGAAGTTATCATTGTTGACAGTGGCTGAGCTTTCCCATACCAAGGTCTAACTACTCTTAAACTTGTGAAACAAGGTAATATTTGTACATATTCAGTACAGCTATACAGTAGGGCTGACTGATTATTTCTCATTGTAACAAAACTGCAATAATCAAAGAATCCATCTGTATCCCTAGAAAATATTCAGCTTCTTTTAGAAAACAGTTCTTCTCTTTTGGCTCCCAGTTTACCAGCATCATTTTTCCAGCTGCAATTGACCTGGCCATCCCTTGAGCTGAACTTTTTCACCTTCTAACTGTCCTCATTTCAAGACTCAGTGAGTCAACAGTTTCCAAAGATGGGCTTAGATTTTAAATTTTCATTCTGCTTTTTGTGTTTTTCTCTTTCCAGTGGAATATTGTAATCTTGAAGATACTGGCTAGATGAAGTCTTTGGCACTACAGATATGAGCTTGTGTTTAATACTGATGGCCATCCTCAAGCCAATTGCAAATGACTAGAGAGCTTTGATCTCCTTAGGGAGAGAATTTTGAATAACTAATTACTTCAGCCTTATTAATTTTTGAAGTAAGTAAAAGAAAGACTTATCTTGGACTCTAGGACTGGCAAAGCAGACCCAGACGCTGAGCCCTGAGGAGTTAAGAACACCAGGTTGTTCAGCTGAAATATCTGACTTCCTTTTGTACTGCAGAAAATATACTCCTGGTCTGGCTCAAGCTTAATAAGTAGGGCTTTCTTTGTTGGAAATAGCATTTATTTCAGTGAGATTGCTGGTAGAGGAAGATACTATTCAGTTTTCATGTCGTGGCAGAATCCAACCACCAGGTGCAACACCTCTTGCCTTAGAAAGGCTTATGCCTTTCTCATGCCAGATGTTATTTACGGCTGTGGCCTGTTTGGCCTCAGTGATCTTACTCATATGAACGTACGTTTGCAATTGTAACAGTTGGAGAACCAGGCCTTAGATGATGAAGACTGGAAATGGCAAATAAAACTTTGCTCAGTAACACCACAGTCATCTGAGACAGGCAGCTCTGGGAAGGATTCAGCACTGATCTGGCTGCAGTGGGGGTGAAGGACAGTGAATGGCCCAGATCTGCCTGTGGAAATAGTCACACTTGTCCTGCAAAGCTGGAACATTCACTGATCTCCACCATGCTTTCCCACCCATGTGTTGGCAGGAGTCCCTGTTTTGCTGTTGGCATGGGGGAAGTGAGAGTTTATAATCTGATTTAGCACAAAATCACCTCACTCGGCTGCAACCGCTGCTGATGTAGTCGAGCTAACTTCTACCTGTGTATCAAAGGAGTGGCAGATCCCATAGCTCAGCTCTAGGGTCAGCAATGGGATGGCAGGAAATTGAGGGGTTTTTGCAGCTGTAGCATGACAGCAGAGGGAATGGGAGTTGGGGCATGGAGTTGAGAGCTACGTAACAGTAAAATTAAACAGAAACAATACATCAAACTAATTATTACATTGTAATTAAATATGAACACCCTGATGTCCTTTGATTTATGCTTGTCAGAATGTAAGTAAGTCTGACAAATTATCTCTTCTGCCTATGTCACATGTGGAGCTGTGGCTGTGGTAATTTATGACTATTAGAACCCAATGAAAAGTACTTGAAGGTGCCAGTCCACAGCTTGGAGACTATGGAGGTAGGTGCCCAGAAATACCTGAGAAACAGGGACTGAGAAGGATTGCATGGAGAAATACAAGCCAGACCTTATATTTGACTTTTCATTGGTTTTGGTGGGAGGATTTTTGCTATCCTGCCTGAGCACAGTGCATAATCAAAGAGTGGGAAGCACTGGGATGCAGAAAAGCCCTCAGGTACCCAAAGTATTAGATTAAATAATGTCAGCACAATTTGCATTTTAAACATCTTTATGGGGACTCTGTGGCTTGTGAATTGCTATATTGGATAACAAAATAGACTAAATTAAATGTCTTACATTTTGTGCAGCAGTCCAGTTTTTCAACTCACTGATTAAAGGGGGCTTCTTCCTTCCCCTTTCATTCCACAAAAAAAAACCAAAACAAAACCAAAAAACACCAAAACCATGCAATCTGATTTTATTATCCTCAAATGGGTGTTTCTTCAAACATGCACTCCTTTAACACAGCCGAGGAAAAAAATTATCTTATGAAAACATGCATTTTAGCCCTGTTCCTATTCATTTCTGAATGATTGCAAATGTCACTTTTAGCATCTTTTAATTGGAGTGTAATGGTGCATCACTAGATTTCATAACCTTGCAGTTTGGCTTTTATCACCTCTTATCATTTCTCTTAAACATTGAATTCAGCAGTAGTTATGGCTGCTTCTATTAAGAGTGAATTAGACCCATGAATGGATGAGAATAATGTTGGATACACAGTAAAAATTAGAAGGGTTTAATGCACTCATGGTGTAGTGTTCTCCATTATGCTATTCTGTGTCTCTGTGTATTTATAAGTTGTACCTGTCTTGCAAAACCACAGTGTCCAACAGTGGAAGTGACACTGATTCACCATTTGGCTCTACTGACACCCATGTGAAATCTATATTGGTGTTTAACAACCCAAAAAGATTGCATTCCACCTGATCTAATTTTTTTTTTCTTTCCAAAGCTTCATTTCATCCAGTAAAATTTGCTGTAAAGTGGAGGACCGCCTATGTCATAAGCAGCGTATTCACATCTTGGGACTGTACATAGCACCATCACTTTCATGAACCTGAGTGTACCTGCAGATTGGTTAAATTTATTTTTCTAGAGCCAGTGAGGGCTTTGCAACTTTATTACTTCCAGAAATCATCTGAATTTACTCCACCCTCTCAGTTCAATATTTCAGGTAGTTTTTGCATAAAAGTCCCAACAATTTGGAGGGGAGGTAATTGGTATACTCTACAGAGGGAGCGGCTCGAAACTTAATCAGTAGCAAGTCAATTAAAAAGGAAGTAAAGCTATTCAGGATCAGCTTGCAATGCCCACAAATGTTAACATGGAGAAGCAAAAGGAAACAGAAAACGGCATTTGTAAGTTTTCTAGACAAATATTTTCCCTTACAGGTGGCTTAATACTTGGGAAAGCTCACAGATAGAATTGAGTAGGGAACAAACTCAATCAACTTCCACAAGGAAGCTGAGTCGTTGACCTTTTGGTGGTGGTGGTGGTGTTTTGGTTAGGAGGAAAAAAAAAAAAACAAACCTAAATTTTTCTGCATAAGATCCATGTAGACAGTTTGTTTAGATTCTTTGTAGTGTATGTATTATCTGGTTTTGTGCTACATAAATTTTAAAATATAATTTTAAAACATTTCAAGTAGGTGGGAAAAGTAAAATATTTTTATTCTATTTTACCCCTAAAATACCAAAACAGATAGTTTTAAGAGTATCATAGATGTTTCCCTTTATACTGAATGGATACAACAATCATTTTCACTAAAACTTAATTTCTTAACAAACATGATCATGCAAAAATTTCCCAAGCCACTCCATCCTCAATATCTGTGAGGATTCAGAGCAGTAGATACATGAATATAAAAACAACTGCAGTCATTCCTCTACCTGTTTGTTTCTATTGCTCTTTTTCAATGACTCCCACAACACCTAGAATGAGGTATTTCAGCTCTGTGTTGCCCTGGATTTTTTCCTCGTTAGAGATAGACAACAGATTCACTCACTGAGCTTGTGGCCCTTCCTCACTACATCTGCTGACAGCAGAGACTGGAGACTATCCAGAGCTCGGAAATGGGCTTGAGCTCTTGTTGGAGGCATGGATAAAATTAACAAGGGCTGTGTCAAGTTGCTGTGATCTAACAAAAACCCTACATCTCTGCCTGAAAATACTCCCATTTGTACTGCTGTCTTCATGCCTCTGCTAATGCACTACTGGAAGGCATCAGTATGTATTTAAGGAGCTTTCCTACCTTGGTGTGGACACTGTGATTTGACTGTTCGTCAAAGTCCTGTGTATATTTCAATATCATTTTTTCAGAGCTGGTTGCATGATCTAATGGATCAGAGAGGGGCTGAAGAAGACCATGCATGAGAGTAACAGTGTTTCCCAGTGTAAAGACATTGGTGCAGATCAAACCCACTACCAGTCATTGCACTTTGAGTTTTCTATGGGCTTCCTTTAGACAGTCAGAAAAGTCTGGGAGCACAAGGCTTTGAGGTTACAGTGGAAACTTGACATGGTTCTTCACTAAGCTGTGTTTCTTAATAAAACGTTCACATTCAATTCAGCCAGTCTTAATTTTGCCTAATCCACTTTGCCTATTTCTAATTATGCTGTCTGGAACTTCATAAAGCAAATGAACATCTGTGGCGTTTCAACGCCTGCCAGCCGTCCCCACCTTTGTTTGACCCTGTCATAGGCTTGCACGGTACAAAGCAGTATGTATAGGAGTGGAGAAGGGAGGAAGGAGGTGCATCATGTGAGCACGTACTGACTCCAGCAGGATGCACAGACAAAATGCAGGCTCCCCGTGCATAGAAGGGTCAGTAGGAATTTTACCAAAGACATAAAAAAAGTAATTCACTGGCTGCACATTGACCTACAGCAGACACATGCTGAGGAGACCAAGAAAAAATGAGGACTGAAAATTAGCCATGATTAAACCATCCCATCTCATGCTTTATTGACTGCAAGTAGATATGCTAGATCTGATGTTAGCGGTAACCCTGTGGCACAGAAAAACGGAAACAGTAATTGCAAAAGGTACTTGTGCTTGAAGCCAGCCAGCTCATTTTCCACAGTGGTGGGCACTGGTTGAGAAAGGAAGACAGCAGTGTCATAAAATAGATGTGTTGATTCACGGGTTACCTCATGCACTGGCAAGACTGGCACTCTGCTTCTGCTTCTTCAGCAGACTCTTTCTGTAACCTTTAATATGTCGTCTGAGTCTCATTCAAAGTCCTTTGAAGTCACTTTGAAAAGATGAATAAGAGCTGAGACTGGAACTCATAGCTATAGCTACATGGAGGATTTATTTTCTTTTTACCATGTGGATCAAGGAAGAATGAACATGCTCATCACTAACTTCATGATGTGAATTAAAAAAAAAAAAAAAAAAAGAGTTTGAGATGTGGAAAAGGAGAAAGAAAAGATCACTATGTTCTTGTGTCTGACTGCTCACCAACTGATGGTCCACAGTTGATCTCAGAACAAAAAATGAAGCCAATGTTGCCCCATTTCAGGCACTGCTTTGCAAGAACCCAGTTACTCTTATGAATAGAGTCTGCATGAAAACTTTTGGTAACCTGCGCCAAACAGCCCAAATCAATTATATGAGTGAAGTTCTGTCATGTAGAAGTACTCTGTGATCCATAGGTTGAACTGCAGCCACGGCAGCTTTGGAAGTGAGAAATAATCTCCCATCTTTGCCTGCTTCATAATGTAAAAGAGAGTCTAGATACCTAAACTGGAATGAATGACCTGTAATATTTTCAAGATTTGAAAGGAGGTTAGAAGTTTTCGTAGGACTGGAATATGACTGTGTGTAAAGGACGGCATATTTATGATTGAAAGAAGTGTTCCAGGTTTGTCTGAAACAGAAAATATTTCTATTTTCAGGGGAAAAAAACGGTTGTTTTCACTGCAACAAGAGCTTGCTTTCATTCTAATAGGATCTTCCTTCTTCAGGATAATTTCTACTTATGTTCAGATATTTTATGAATTCAACAATGCTTAAAACCATTAAGACAAGGATCTGGTTAAGCAGAGAGTCCTAAACAAGGTTCTTGCTCTATAGGCTTGCAGGCAGATGTAGGAATCTCCACTCAATCCCAAGGAGAGAGAGAGGGTTAAAGCATTTTTGACTTAGAGACCTCAAGTCTGGTTTTGAATATTCTTTTTCGGTTCAGCAAGTTGCATGTGCTATTAATTTTAATGATGCTATTAGACCAGCAGAGGCCATCATCCATTACTGTGTGTCTCTAACAGAGTAAGAGACCCATGCACACCGGCTATGTCACCCTGAACAAAAGCACATCTGCACTAAAGCCCTCCTCCGTGCTGCAGATCTCAACTAGCAGAGGAAATAGGAAGACAGGTGAAAGTATGTGTGTTTTAAGGAGCTGGCTGAAAAACTAAGATTTCTCAACAGTAAGCAGCACAGAAGATAAACAAGAATATTACTAAGCTTGTAGCCAGTACCCGATCATTTTGCCTTGAGATATGTATAAAAGTGATAAAATAGACTTCCCTAGCCTAATTCTCTTACCCAATTTGAAAGCAACAAGAAAATAAGATACTTTGGCTCTTCTTACTGGTTTCTGAGCCTTTACTGCCTCTAAGGGTGTCTACACTGATTATAGGATACAGATAACCTAAGCTGGCTTTAAGTAAACCACTGTAACAGAGCAGCCAAGGATACACCAGGCTTTCAGATAGTCAGACTTCATGCAGTCTCCAAGCCAGTTTCCAGTTAGCTCAGATATCCTTATACAGCACATGTTTTATAGGGGAAAACAGGCCAAGCATCCAAAAGTGTTAATCACAGTGAGAACATTTCCAAAGTTTTGGAGTCAGAGTGCTTTACTTTCATACCTCAAACTTTATACATCACAGCTACCACCCAGAATTGCCATATTTAGAAGAATAATGTTGAAAATAGGGGGAATAGGAGTGCTATGGGACTATGACACAGTTACAAATAAAGCCTAGAAAACTAGAATTTCTGAGAAGAACACAAAAATATGGGAAGATTTCTCCCAAGTGCATTTGCTAGGGAAAAGTATTATCAATCATAATTCCTCAACCTGGCTTTGTTAATTTTCCCAGTTTTAATTAGGAACATACCAGAAGACTAATCAGAAAAGGGTCATACCTGTTAATGTTCGAACAGAGGAGACAGTTTGTCCTAAACATTTCTGAGTGACAGTGATCCAGGAACCTAGTAACTGTGTGTACTCTACATATACAGAGACATAATCATAATAAGAAGAGGAAAGCAAATAAAATACGAGCTTCTGTTGGCCATATTCATCCAAGGCAGGTCTATCCATGGCGTTCAATTACGTGTGTAAACCAATGCTACTGCTTTGTTAAAATTACAGTACAGTATTTATTGCAACAGTGCATTGGTTTTAACACTGCTATGTTCCAGCTTGCCAAGGTCATAAAAAGTAATTTCTGAAAAAGCAAGGAAAGAACCCCACTCCCAAAGAACAACTATGCCACATGGAAAAGGAACTTGAATGGTTAAAGTTCAGTGCAGAAGGTGTGAGAACCTTTCACAGTGCTAGCCCTAATTATAAGTTGAAGTAACACATCTAAGGAGGAGAAAGACTATGAAATCAAAGTCTTTTGTGGGACACTGGGGACAAGACGTTTGGCTGCTTTTGTATTTTTTCCCTGGGAGATCATCCTGCTGGCAGTCCTCATGGCTTCAGGACAGTTTGTAACAGCTCAGTTTTGAGAGGGGGAGCATAGCTTGCAGAAGGAAGAGTTTGTGGAAAACATAACAAAATCAGTCTGTAAGCACATGCTATAGGCAAATATTTTTCTCCACAGGAGGCCAATTTAGCTGCAGAAATGTGGAGTCTATGTGTTATTTATCTTCTAGAACACAGTACCTAAAACTTGATAGGAGATACATGACTTGGGCTTGTATGAAGGTACTTTAAGATGACAGCAGTCACAAATGGTGTGAGAGGGTACTGCAGAGGAAAAACAGCTTAGGTAGTTTAAGCTAAATCAAAATCAAAGCAGTTTATTTATTTTTTATCAACACATAATTAACTGACAAATGGTGAACTGTACATTTAGGGTCAGATCAGTAGTATGACAGATGATCACAATACTAGACACTTAAAAATGTTAACAAAAACCTACAGATTTCAAAACATGATGTCCCTCACTGGCTGGCTGCCAGGTCCCTGTGGCATCCCAGGGGATGATGCTCAGCCCAGCCTGGGCAGGGTGGTGATGCCACAGGTCAACTTCTGGTAGGCCCAAACCAGGATCAGGCTGCTACTCTTCTCACTCCAAGATCGCTCATCCCCATCCCAAATTTTCATGCTGCTGCTTTACTTCTTTTTAGGATGATTCTTCCTTCTTTTCAGAAATCCCTTTGTAATTCACCAGTTACTGTTTAATATGGCTGATAGTCATCTTCTTACTTAACATGATGAGTGTGGGGCACATGCCTTCCAAACAGTTTTGTGTGCTTTATCCACACACTCTGTGTGCTGTCACACTCGTATGCTAAGAGAGGCTGTTGTCCCGGCCATTTGCCAAGTGGGATGTGCAAGCTCTCCCACAAAGTGTGTGAGCTACATCACCTTGAACTGCATCTCTGGCTTTGAATTGTAATATTAAAATTGTGATTGTTGCAGTTGAAAGAGTCCACTTGTTCTCATAGTTTCCTTCTGGAGTTCCCAGTGGTCTTTCCCCTTGAGGTTTATTCCTTGCATATAATGAGGGGTTTTTTCATGTCTCTGTGTTTATACTGATAAAATTGTCTTTAAATGTAGCTGTTTCTTCTGTTCATTTTCTGTAGGCTGAAGTCATAAATCTCTAACAGCTATAACTAAAGAATCTGACAGCCATTTTACATTTGGTTCACAGGAAAAAGTTGCAGAGCAGACTTATGTGTTAAGTGTTCTCCTTGAAAAAGTGTAGTTGTTCTCTTTGTTTTATATAGAAAATGAGCATGTAAGTGATCTTAAGAGCCTCAAGAAAATATGGCAGAGCAAACCATATATTCCTTGCCCATGACAAATCACATTAGTGAGAGCTGTGGATTAATTGGCCCAATCCCCATATAATTTTATCACATTTTCTTTGCTCCTTCCCTGCTGTATAACCCCATTAAACAGTTCTCTTCACCATATGCAGAGAGAGGTAGCAACCTACCTTCATCATTTTGATATGCATGTACATAGTGGATCTGAATATCCATTATTACAGAAATAAATACAGACAGGGATCTCTCTTAACATTCTCTGTACACAAAGACAAATGAAAAGACGATATCATTAGGATCCCAAGGAGGGTCAGTATTGACTCAAGAGTGGCAGCTATATTAGAATCAGGGGTTGTAGAAAGTTTTCACTTGTTTTTCTCAGACTTCTTTATTGTGATCAGATTTCTTCTGCAGTACTGAGATGTATCTTTTGGCAGACCAAGCAAGGAGTTGTAGTACCATGGGAACTATTTATGTGTTGGATGCTCAAGTATGTTACTGATGTGCTAACACAATTTCATTGATCCTAGTGGAATGTATTATGGTTCATATAGCTGAAGCATGGTGCAGCTGGCAGTAAAATACTCAGAGACCTGCTATATCCTCCACTTGTTTAGATAAGTTTATTAGTTCCTGGGCTCAGCTGACTTTACCTGCTGCTGACTTATTATTTCTGCAAGCATTAACAAACTGAAAATGTGACAGGAGGCCCTGGGCTCACTTGGAGCTCAGGCAACTTATAATCTTATGCTTCGGTGCTGTTAAGATACCACATGCTGTCATGCTTCCTGTACTATGTTAAAAATCATCTTGCAGATGTCTTTCTACTTCTGTGAGGTATATTACAAGGCTTATCAGAGGTAGGGAGTCTTGCTCTTCAATTCTTCTCATCCTACTTCTGGATAAAGGCTGTATTGGCTACTGAGCTTGCAAGAGATAAGCAAATCCTCGGGCCTGAGGGACAATTGCCTGTCATGAGGTCTGCTTTTTAATTAAGAGGGCTGAGCAGCAGTGCCCTTGCTGTACTTTCTATATGCATGTGCAAGAGTAGGATTAGCGATGCATCCTTTTGGGATGTTACATTGGTTTGAGGGAATCTTGCTTTCAAATGAGCATCATCCAACTTCAGCAGGTTTCAGTTTTGTACACACAGTAGCTCAGGACACATCATTACTTACACTTTACCTAAAGGAAGCAGAGTCTTCTTCTTCATAACTAGGTGAATGAAGGGTTCCCTACAAATGGTTTGAGATGTGCTTGTAAAAACACTGGGCCAGCTTCTAAGGCAAACTAAATCAATAATTTTCACTAGCTGAGGATCCAGACTCTTCACGAAAAGTAAAGAAGTAACGCAGATACATCTGATTTAACAAGAAACCTTTTCTTCTAATCCAATTATATGTGGTGACTGCAAATGAAGATGGGGCTATGCTATGCAGTAGTAGTTCTGTTACATTCTCCCTCCTCATCCCAGGAGATTATTGCCTTCAACAGCAGGAGGAAAAGCAAAGAGCATTTCCTCTCATTTATTTGATGGTGCAGAAAAGCAGTTTGGAAAACTCCACAGCACTTTTCTCCTGTGCTCACACCACATAAATGAAGCAATCATTACGACTGTCTTTTTTTTTTTTTTTTTTCCTCCCAGGGACATTGAATACTGCGCTCAGGGTGAAAGCACTCGTACCTGACCAGGGCAAGCAAAAGCAGCAGTCAGTGCAGCAAAGCGTGCGCGGCGCACGCAGGTCCTGCCCATGGCTGTACCTTGGAACATACTATTTCGTCTGAGCTTTCTTTATGTAGAGAAAAAGGCCAACAACACCATGATCCCCAGAAACATGAGTAAACATTCAGAGCTCTCTGTGCACCACATAGACTACATAAAGGAATGCCAAAATTGATTTGTGATGAACTGACCCCTCGGAGCTCTCTCTCTTTATTCAAATACGGTCAAAACAACCAGTTCAAGCTAATTTTTGAAGAACTAATGGTAGGAATGCTAAGTCCCAGATGAGATCCCACAGCTCATTCTCGGGACTGACAGGGATTTTCAAAGTGCGTGGCATCTCTGCAGAGGGTTGCAGTTCCTCTGCCCGCACCCTGATCCCATGAGTCCCAGGCTTGGTTTGGAAACCATGCAGCTCAGACCAAGGCTAGTGAGGAGGGTCATGTACACTGTCAGCTTCCCAGGTCTAGGCAACTTGTGTCACGTGGGCTGGGAATGCATTTGATGTGCTTGTGTAGTGAGACCTTAACTGCCCTTTGAAAACATTCATCATTTTTTCATGATGGCTAATACCAGTAATTCCTTCTTCATTGTCTAAGCCCTATCTGACTCCTGCTTCTAGCTGAATCTCATCACCCTGAGTAAGTGCTCTAGGGAAAAGCAATAGTTGTAAAATATCTTGAGTAAAGCTTTTGACATCTGATTGCAAAGCATTTTCTGTGATTGAGAAAAATACAGGATGGATGAATGGGCTTAAATGGGCTGAATATTAGTTGGATTACCAGGCTCAAAGGGCACTAATGAATAGTTCAGCATCCAGCTGGCAACCAGTAACAAGTGGAGTACAATAGGGGTTGATTCTGGGACGATATTATTCCACATCTTTATCAATGGCCTGGATGATCAGACAGAATGCATCTTCAGCAAATTTGCAGGTGAAGATGGGGTGGATGGAAATATGCCAAATGACAGTAAAACTTCAAGTCACATGGAACTTGACAAACTTGAGTCTGGGGCCAACAGAAATCTCATGATGTTCAGAAATGAAACAACACAATATTCTGCAAATAGGACTTTCAAACTGCATACTTGGCTGCAATAGAAGGAGCGTGGCCAGCATATTAGAAGTTGTAACCTTCTCCTGCTTGCTTATAGGGAAGTCACACCTGCAATGTTGTGATCTGTTTTGGGTCCCCTAGTTCAAGAGGTGTGTTGAAAAACACTTGCAGAGTACTAACAAAATTGTCAGGGACTTAGAGCATACAACCTTTGAGAAGAGGATGGGGGAGTTGAGTTTGTTTAATCTGAAAAAAAGGAATCCAAAGAAGAATCTAATTGCAGACTACTTGAAGGAGTGTTTTAAAGATGATAGAGCCAAATTTGTCTTAGTAATAATGGCAGGTGGTAAAACATTCAGCAATACCAATAAAGTGCAGTTTAGGAGGTTGAGGTTGGATATTAGGAAAACCATTTTCACTAAAAGGGTGGTGCAGTCCTGAAATAGCTTGCCAAGAGAGGCTGTTGAATCTCCAGTCTCAGAGATTTTCAAAATTCAGGTAAACAATGCTATGGTTTACATGATTTACTGTCAGCAACAGCTCTACTTAAGGTTGGATGTTGGATTAAGTCCCTCCAGAGGTCTCTTCCAGCCAATGTTTCTATGATTTGTTCTCCATAAGCGCATTGACCACATAGATATGGTGTTCCAGTGCTTAACCACTCTCATTATGAAGAACTTATTTTTCTAATGTGCAACTGAAATATCTTTTGTTGTAACTTGTTCCTGCTGTCCCTTTTCACTGTGTCTGTCAGGGAAAAACCTGTTTCTCCTGTCAGCCACTCATTAGGACATGGAAGACTGCAAGTGAATCCCCCTTTAACTTTCTGTCTCCTGGTTGAATAAACCCAACTCCTTCAGCCTCTCCCTGTAAATTGAGTGCTCCAGATCCAGTTCAATGCCATCACTACAACAGCACGCTGCTGATTTTTGTTCAATTTGCCACCCCCCAGGACCCACAGGTCCTTTCTTGCAAAGCTTCTTTCTAGCCAGTCAGGCTTTGAATAGCAACCCAGTCCTCCAGGTTACCAGTTATTCCCCCAATTTGTTGTAATTTGCTGTAATCCACAAAATTCATAAATCCAGCCACTTTATTCTGCAATTTTTCTGTTCACCCATTCAGCCCATACCTCCTCAGTCTGGCTACAAGGACACCATGGGAGACTGTATGAAAGGACTTTCTAAAGGCAAGGTAAAAAACATCCACTTCTCTTCCCTCGTCCTCAGAGCCCATCTTCTCCTCACAGAAAGCAATCAGGTTGGTATAGCAAGATTTAACCTTGGTAAACCCAATCTAGCTGTTTCCAGTCACCTTTATGTCCTTCATGTGCATGGAAATGGCTTCCTTGGAGACTTCCTCCAGCAATTTCCCAGGCAAGAGGCAAGACAGACCAGCCAGTTCTCCCTCGATTTTTTGCAGATGGGAGAAACAATTACCTTTTTTTTCCAGTCCGCAGGGAACCCCCAATTGCCACAGCCTTTCAAAGATGATAGAAAGTGACCTCAAAATGAAGCTGGCCAACTCCCACAACACCATGCAAAACATGTACCAGAGAATTAAATCTATAATTACATTTTCTAAGGGAGCTCAGAAATATCTTTCCCCTTAGCTAGAGCTTGTATAGAATTAAGTGAGCAGATTCAGAACAGGGAAGCTCTCCCCCTCCCCTTCTATATCATAATTCTTAATGTATTATTTTCTAGCTATTACTAAGAAATAAGGGAGGATATAAAGGCTAAAAATAAAACCAAAAAGGTTTAATCTAAAAAAAAAAAAAAATCATAATTTCAGAAATATCTTGGAAAATGCAAAGTAGAGAAAGCTTTGGAGAGAGCAAGAAAAAAGTTCTCCTGGAAAAGTTTCAGAAGCAAAACTGAAAGTGAGCAGCAAAATAAACTGACCTGTGAAAAAACAAAGCTCTTCTGTTGGTCTCAGGCAGGCAGCATGTCTCTCTTCATTAGAGGACTAAGAGGAGAACAGATGAGCTGCCCTTACTGTTCTTTTTGCATAGCTGCCAATGGTGCAACACACAGGTGTTGCCAACTCCCTGTGCTGTGCAGAACTCAGATTAAACCCAGCTACTGTTTCTTTGATTCTTTCCTGGTCTTTTTTTTTTTTGTTGTTGTTTTCTAACCATTCCTAATTTATTTTTCCCCTTTTTCTGTGACATTTATTGATTTTTTTCCCTTGAATTCTTTTTTTACCGTGCTTCTCTTCACTATATTTATTTTTTATGGCTCTCCTGGCATGGTCTTTGGTTATTCTGTGGTACCCAGCATAGCTCCCTGACATAGCTTTCCACCTCCTGACTCTTGTCTCCTATTTTACAATCTTCAGACATACAGATGCCTATATTTGTGTGCCACAAAGGCAGATAAACCTTATTCCACGTCTAGAGCTCCAGAGCATTAATGTAACACAAAAAACAATAATACACCATAAAGGTTAAGAAAATGTATTTGTAGTACGAGGGAAAGTTACTGAAAGAAGCTTCCCAAGGCAACTTGCAAATTCATCACTGTTGGATGACTTTACAGTTAAACTAACCTATCTCCAGGTCTGGATAGTCAGAACTAGTGAAATATCTCAGGTTATTTCTTCATACAGTCTCTTTTCTGGCTTTTCACAGAGCAGAAAACTCAGTCAGGTCCTTGCTATCCTGTGTCTCGATTCCTGCTCACCTTCCAAACAACTCCACTTTTGTTTCCTTCTTATTCACTCTGAACTGTACTGTGAGACCAGTGTTTGTCAGACCCATTGGCAGCAGCTTTATCTCTTCCCTTTCCTATCTCCAGACCTAAATCCCCTCCGGGCTCAAGTATGAAGTTCCTTTCTCGCTCCCTGGTATGCGCTCACAGCCATTAGTTGCAGCCATTTCTTGCTTCCTGTCTCGGAGGAGCGGAATTGCTGCCCTGTTCCCTGAGCACTGCCAGGATTTATGTAAATGATCTTTCTTAATGTTTGGTGTCCCGTTTTAATGCCAGCCTTGGAGATGGAAACCCACAGTTTGAGAAACGTTCCTGTCAGTGTGTCAATATCCTCCTTTTTGAGATTCTCTTTCAGTTCCTGCTCTCTAACACATCAAACATCAGGCATGGACGGTTTATCCCAGACCTGCCAGGGCTCTTTCATTTGATGTAGCACAAGTACATCAGGGCTGCTTTTGACATCATCAGAATGTTAAGTTTTCAGGCACCTTCAACTTGGCCTGTTGTGCTGAGCGTCCCTGTAAACCCCTGGGAGCCAGCTTCATTGCTTGCTTTCATACTTTCTGAGATCTTTTCTGTCCTGACACCTGTAAAAAATAAGGCAATGGTTAAGCTCTGCCAGCACAACAGCCTCATTCTGATGACCAAAATGCTATTGTTTGGGGAGGAAATTTATTGTTTCTTCTCTCATACTGGATTATAGATACTTGTGGGGCAGAGAACCACGCTGTGCTGTCTTTTAGGCTGCACCTGGCACATAACAGAATTAGGGCATCTGAGCTAAAATGGTGCTAATGTTCTCTGCATGTCATGTTACCTGACTCAGCCAGGAGATTCAGTCAACACTTGAGCTTGTGGGGAAAAGTTTCTCCTGGAGCCTCAGGTCCTGGTACGGAACAGATCCACACCACTTGGCTGGGCAGCCAGACACCTACCTTCCACAAAGCTGCACATCAATCACAGCCCTGCTGCTCGCCTTGCCTGCTCCAGAGCCATGAAAGGCACCAGGCTGCAGCGAGCCTCAGCTGTTCCTTCACCAGAGCATCAGTCCCAATCCCAGTTCCTCCCAGTTCCCTGGTGGCAGGTAAAAAGCCTGTCTGCACACCTTCCTCCAGCCTCCTCCCATGGTAGGAGCAGCCCACAGGACATTCAAGGATAAACAAAACTCAGTTTTGTCTAACACTGTGGAGAAGTCCTGAGGTAGCTTTCTCCCCATGCCCAAATCCCTGAGGAGCTGGATCCTTAAATGTGCTCCGAGCTTGTCCAGCACTCAAAGACCGTGGCAGGAGGAAACTCTCATCCATCATTCTCACAGGAGCCAGTTCTAGATAACAGGAATATAGGAACCTATTGCATTAGCAATGCTAATACCAGGTACTAACACGGGGAAGAACTTGAACTGGCAAACCTTCCTAGTAAAGGGTTTTCCTGTGACAGTCTATGGGTTAAATACCAGCTTTCCAAAGAAAGAAACGACATAGCTGAATCCTGATAACAGTTTGACTCCAGGAGGAAACATTTGTATTATAAACTGAAATTCTTTCTTTGCTGCAAGAGAGATCCAGCTATTCTCCAGACTCCTCTGATTCCTCTGGGAATCACATGGGGTTGTTTCCATTTCCTGGTGATGTTGATTTCAATACTATTTTTTAAGTTTTTTTTCATCTCCCCCAGAAATATGTCTGCTGAGGTCTGCCATCCCCTTGATGTGCAGTTTCTTGGCATCGCTGCACAGCAGCATGGTTTAATGAGAGGGAAGTGCTGGAGTTACCTGCTGGCACCTGCTCTCATTCCCTCTCCAACTTCTCTTTAGATTGAATGAACTTCTGTTGTGCCGGATATTAAATTGCACTGAATCCTACACTTGGCCAATTCTATTATCCTCTCTTGCATTTTTCAAAAATACAACCAGTTGGCCACTCTAAAAAAGGTCTTATGTTGTTTGCATAGCATATAGATTATACACCGCACGCAGTGAATGTAGTACACAAATGTCCAAGTATGTCATCAGAAACCAGTAACTGAGAACTGGAATATATACAACAAAACAGCCAGGAGTACCAGTGTCATTAAAGGAACCCCTGGTGCCAGAACAGGCACGACAGCCAGGGGTGACGGTGCAGCTGAGGAAATGTCCCCAGGCCCATGAAAGCATGGTGGAGTCATAAATACCAGCTTTATGACATTTTTTCACCCACACTAACAGACTTCTTCCCCCATGGATAAATTGTATGTCAGGTTTAAGAATGGTTATGCTGGGACATGCAACAGACACAGGGAATTGTCGCTTTTAAGTTTTGAAGCTATGTTCCCTGGCTATTTCCACTGGGGAACAGGTTCTGCCCACCTCTGCACCTCTCACTTGTGACCTCCTGGGAGTGAGCATCATGCCCTTCTAAGCCACATAAAAGGCACTAGGACAATATGAAGGACTCAAAGGAACCCAAGATCAATAGACCTTCAATACTTAGCAGCAGGGAGCAGCAGAGTGGAAGAATTGGCTGCTCTAACCTGCAGTACAAACGATGCATTGCTACCTCCTCCGGCAGCTGCCGAAAGCAGCAGTAGTGGCTACCACAGGCAGCAAGGGAAGGCTCTCCTCCCCACCTAAACTGTCTCAGACCCCGCTAACCCTTTACAGCACCCAAAACCCACCTTGAGCTTGCTGCGATCTCATTGATGCCCCTCAGCTCCGTACTCTTGTCCTTTCCCCAAACTTGAAGTAAGCCCTCCCTCTCTTCCTGAACCAAGTCTGCTGTCACAGCAAAAGTGAGTTTTGTCATCCTTTGGATATCATCCTAAGGCAGTTGATCTCATTCCTGCCTGCAGTGCTGAAAAGCCTTGAGATGGCTCCTCCCCAAAATGAAGCTAAGAGAGTATTTTCCTCAGCTGAGGAACAGAGAGAAGGATCTACTGAACACCTCCTGCAAATTGTGTGGGCTCTGGGGAGGTGACTGCTTGCAGAGAATCCCTTAGCCACAGCTTCCTACAGGAGCTGTGCTCTGCACAGCAAGGAATCTCTTTGCCTGCGTGTGCACCCCCAAATTCAGGCAGTACAGCTCCCAGACTGGGCCTCCCCAAAATCAAACCCCACATATTAAAGCATTTTGTAGGCTGACACAAGTCAATACCAGACAGAAGAGTCAAATACTTTTGCTTCTTCAGGCAATGCTCTTTCCACTAGATTGCACTGTACCTTATATAACAACTGTTTAACTCGAGAAAAATCCACCCCAGATGTTAAGTTGAAGTGAACAGAAAGATTTTATTCCTAACAGTTGAAACATTGTTTCAACCTTTGGACAATGCATCTGAAGTACATTTTAAAAATATTTTGAAGTCATTCTGAAAATGCCAAAACTAGCCTTTCAGTATTTTCTCCATATTTTTCTCTGTTTTTTATGAAATTTCAACAGATTTTGTGACAAATCAACAAAGTCAGTATTTTTTGCAAGTCTTGCTTACCTTAGAGTTCTTCCATCTGCTCTAACAACTGATCAAGACAAAATTTGTTGTCTACTGATTTCAATGGGGACTCTGTTATTCATCTCACTGCAGCCATCTTTGGAGGCCAAACATTTATAATGCATAAACATTCAGCTAATATTTAAAGAATGACTTTGTGGTTTTAAAAAACACTGAACTAAAGCAACCCCATTCCTGCTATGTGATGGACTAGTCTTGCAAGAAGGACTGCTTCCAAGTGACACCATGCATGAGAGCTCACAGATTATCACCTGACATAAGTAATCAGGTTAGAAAATTGCTGCTGCTGTAATTGAGTCATTCAATTGCAACTATTGTTGGAGTTATCTCCCCCCTCTGGCCCAAGAGGCAGAGACAGATGAGCAGTCAGATCCTTGTACTTGAAACACTCCTAGCATGGAAATCTGCAATGCTGCTGTTTTGTTTTCCAGAAATTAAAGCTGATCCTCAAGGGAAAGGTGTCATTTAAAGACGCAGGGAAATTTATCTATGAATCCAAAGGAGACTGTCAAAGTGAGTATGTCTGAATCAGCCAGTATTGGGACTGATGCTTCATTGGCTTGCGGCTTTCCTTGCCTATTTATTATTTCTAAAAGTTAGGTACAAAGGAGTCTGGCAGTAGAAACTGGTTGGGAATTTTTATTTGGTGGCACCCTACTCGGGCATTTGCTTACCATCTCCGGGTGTAAGGATCAAAGCAAATGAGAATCACAAACACACTGAATCTGATGGTCTACTTTGAAAATTCAAAGTAGCATCAATCATTCAAGTCAGTCAATTGATCATCACATTGCACACATCAAAGCTTTGTAGGGGTAGAGACTAGCTAAAACTCTTTTACAGTTCTGCCTTGCAAAGCAGGTTGATGGTCTAAGTATATCAGGACAACAAGCTTGTCTCCCCAGGCTCTGCAACACAAGCGTAACCTCAGCATTTCAAAGTACATGAAGCCCTATGCATGCAGTTAATTATAAATAGTGTTGAAATGGAAGCTTAAAAATGGAAGGTCGTGTTCCCTCCATCTGAACATTAAATCCCTTCAAGATCAGGCTGCCCTAGATAGAAGTGGCTGCATTCAGCTGTATGGTGTCTGTATTACAAAATGTTCTTTGAAATGATCAGGTGGTAAAAGGAGCTTGACTTGTACTTTACCAAAGAGCCAAAGCAAAGAGGAAGGGTTAGATACACTGCCTTTCTAAGTGCTCAGCTAACAGCACAATCATGTTTGTTATAGCTACTTGACCTCAGGAATGTCTAACTGTGAGCTCTCTTTATCCCACTGGAGATGGGCTTCAAGGAAAGGGCAAAGCCCACAAACCACGGGGTATAAGGCCTGTAGCCATTCAAATACATACGTTGGACTTGCCAGTATGCCAGGACCCATGATCTACTTGGTAGGATTTATCACAATCACCCTTCTTTAAACTAATATTGTCACAAATGTAAAAAATTGAAACCAAGAAGCCTTCACTATTTTTCTGCCATTGCAAATTGACACTAGCCAGAATTACTTTGTTCTTGCCTGAAAGACAACAACCAGCAGAAAGGCTGACTCCAGACCTGTCCTTGGAGAAGTGCTGTCTCTGCTCCCTTCCAGGCCTCACTTTGTCCCACTGCTTTTGTTTCTGCCCGTATTAACCCTGTCAATGTTAGCTGTTTCTAACAGTGTTAACCTGCCAAAGACAAGTCCTGTGAACCAAAGCCCCCTCAAATGTTTGTGCAAATGACTTATCTTCTTGTCTGGCCATGCCAGAGCAACCAGTTCCTGGAGGACTGTTGCCTTTCACTAGAAGCACTTTGTACCAGCATTGCCTGGACAGTTTTTGGGTTGTTGGGGGATCCGGAGTCTACGTGGAGTCCAGGGTCCACTTAGGTCTCCAGTGTGAAACGACATCAGCCACAGAGACCAATGGTGCTGCCTGTCATCAGCTGTGCAGCACAGTCAAGATGTGTGTTTGAGCACCTTTGTGAGAAGGGGAGATTGAATCCAGTTCAATCCAGTTCAACACAGTTCAACCCAGTCTCTATCACTCCAGAGAAGTGCCCGCAGACATCCCTTGGGTGAGCTGAATGAAGAAAGAAGCTGCTGGTCTTTCTTGTTGTGGACAAGGGAGATGGATCTTGGTATGGCCACCTGAAATTGCAACCAAATACTTTTCCTGGGGTTGAATAATACATTTTTGTTCAAAATTGGGGGAGGTGAGAATTTTTCTGGTTTCAGTGAAAATGAAAAATGTGTCATTTCTCTTCAGCTTGCTCTTTGTGTTGTGTTTTTAAGGGTGGTGAGGTCTACTTTAGACCTTAGATTGATTTGGGTGTGCTGTATATATGTAACAATACTTAGGAATTCTTGGAGACTGTTTTGACCTTCAACTGCAAAACCAGACAGACTTTTCTCTCTCCTTCTACCCTTAAAAACACAACAGTAGCACTTGCCAGCATAAGCCTGTGCTTTAGGAAGCATGCAAGTTCTTTTCAGATAACAATCAAGTGAAATCAGTGAAAAGCTCCATGGAGACCTTGGGCAAAGGACAACATCACTTCTGCTTGGCATAGAGCGAGGCCGTGGCTTGAAGGAGTATGTGAATATTCCCAAGGCAAAATGGCAATAACATGAAGCCCATTTCTGACACAATTCAGCCCATAAGCAGCTCCAGAGCAATGATGAAAATTCTGTGATTCAAATTATGCATGTGCATGGCTATTGGTAGGACCAGATACCTTGGCAAGAATATAACGAGAAAATACTAGTGCTGATATCCTTTGCAAGTTTATGTTTGCAATTCTGCTCATATTTAATAGAAATCTGTGCAACTCCTGTCTTATAGCCTGATTAGAGAGGCAACAAAAGCTATAAAAGATTTTACTGACTGATCTCCCAAGGGCACAGATGAGCATCAGTTCTACTCAGGCAAGCACATATTGCAGAATCAGAGCTCTAGTTTTTGTACCTCATTGACTGTTTAACTTCACTCTCTCCAGTTACTGCTCTCAACCAAAGCTGTAGTATACATTTGTCATTAAAATTCCAGCACCATATTCATCTGATAAGAATTCAAACAATGAAGAAGGTGCCATGAAATTAATCTAGCACGCTGGCAAAAATCAGAGCAAAGGGAATTGATGAAGTACAAGCTTAATCCATTCTTCTTCAAGTCTCACTGTCATTTCAAGGTCCACCTGGGATTGTTATATATGCTGGCTTTTAGGTTGAATGAAGTTTATGAGAAGAGATTAATAAGTATCTATTGATTGTATCTAAGCAAAGACAACTACAGTACACTCATCCAATTCTTTTCGGTGATACATAGATTTCATGAGAATATGTGTTAACTGAAATTATCAATTTTCTTAAATCAAGATAAGAATAGGTCCTTAGCTAAAAGTATGTATTCCTCGGATTTTGCTGTGAGAGGCCTGATTTTTGAAAATGCATTGTATAAAATTTGCAAGAGAGAAGGGACCATTAGAAGCAAACCCATGCACAAAGGAATCAATATAGCAGAAGAAAATCCAGTTCAATTTTTTGTCAGCTCCTAAATTGCCTGTCTTCATTCCTTTTTCTGTCTTGTTTCCCATCAGATCCTGTGAGCACGCACTCAATGGCAACATGAGATACGAGGCAATTCCAGGATGCTCTAGATGACTTCTGCTCATCTGGTCTGAAGATGCTTGTGTCGTCAAAAGCATATAAGAATGTACAGATGCCTACAATTTACTGTGACTAAATAGTGGTGACTGAAAATGACAGTGGTAATGATATCCTGGCAATCAGAGCTGGGAATGAGTCACATGCTGGTTTTTAAATGGAACAAAGACGACCAATTGTATTTCAATTCTGCAGGTGTCGGAAATTGCACTGGGGTAAATCAGTGTAGAAGATTCATTTATTTTTTGTGGTTTGTTGATACCTCTGAAAAGTAGAAACTCAAGCAAAAATTTTGGTTGAACTGAAGCAAAAACCTTCAGATAGCTGTTGTTGAATTGAAAAGTAAAATCCAGAAACAAAAATATTTTGGATTCTACAATTATTTCAATTTCAGACATTTCTTCCATGCTAAATACAAAGAAATCTGAAAATTAAGATAATTTCAAATCAAAACTTTTTGGCAATTATTATGAAACAAAAAGTAAATATTTTCTAATTATATTATTATTGTTGTTTTAGGAACTGGAAATTTGGAAAACTTTATGGAATATCATGAAACCTGTATTTTTGAAAGAAAAATTAAAAAAGGTGAATCTGAAACCTTTTGTACAGCTTCACATCTGGGACCTATGTGATATAGTAAGATTTCTCATGACTCAAGTTACAAATATTCTTTTTGTGGTCATTTGAATTTAATAGTAAGTCTATACGTCAAATATAATGTTTTTTATAAAATAGCACTTTGGCTCAAGGAAAGCTGTTTTCATTATATGTGTGTTTCTGCAGGCAAAAGTTATTAACTTCTGTTTTCCATAAAGCCAAAGTACCCAAAAATGTAGAGTGCAGCATATAGAAAATATCTTTGTACAGGTAACACTCTGAAGAGTTCATGTCACAGAATCCATTCTGTGCTCTAATCCAGAAAGGACAAGACAAAAGCAGCCTAAGCTCCAAAAAGTAATAGCTTGTGCTGTTTAGTTCTCAGATCCCTGATTCAGCTACCATTATATCAGAAAAAATACCAGCTCTCATACACATATCCTAAGTGCATGTTAGGAATTGCAGTTGAAACTGTTTCAGGGATATGTTTGTAATGCACAAATGTCTGTCTAACCTACCCCATTATCTCTGGGATTGCAGAGGTATTACTGACACTTCAAAAACATTTCTTAAGAATATTCTACAAAAACACTAAAAATGCTTGCTGAGTCTTGTAGGGTTCTGAAAAGCAAATTCTTTCCCCAACCGCAGCTGAAAATGTGCTACTGTCTCATTGATGATCCAAATATCTTGAATAGAATTTTACCAAAAATGAAATGTGTTATCAGCAATTGTAATTCACGCTTAAAAGGGCCTCTCACTCAGATATCTCAGTATTTTACAAGCAAGCCTCGTTGACGATCTCTGTGAGGCATTGTGTCCATTTTGTGGAGTGCGCTGATGCAGGGCAAAGCTGAATGGTTGGTACCAGCCATGCAAGAACTCATTTGCTGTCTTGAGAGATAAGCTCTTGTAGACCTCAGATGTGGTATACTGATGTGTCTCTGAGACCTCATAGCAAAAGCGTGCTGTACACCCAGCACTTGGGCAGTGCATAATTACATCAGCAGGATCCTGTTGCAGTAGTAACTAAACAGATCCTCTGGGAAGAAGAACAGGAGAATGGGCTGGAAATTCTCTATAACGACTGTCACGTGGCTAAGTTCTGCCCTTGGGCAAGCACAGCACCTGCTGAAGGCAGGAGGACTTTTTTAAGGGACTGGCACTTCATATTGCTGTAAAAATCAAATCCAGGTTGGCTCACTGAGTTCTGAAGGAGAATATCTTTAGAAAATTTCCTATAAATGTTTAATCATTTCATCCTGGATAGCATTTAATTAGCAATCTAATTAACTTTTTTGTATTTTTTGTTAATGCATCCAGCTGGCTCCCCCCTCTCATTTTAAAATCTCATTGATATTGTGGGGATTTCTAGGTGTCCCTAACCTTGTCAGGGTACAGCCAAATTCTCACCTTGATTTTAAAGAGGATTATGCATGTGCACACAACCTTTTAAATCCCCATTATTTCAGAATCTGCTTTAAACCCTTCTAATGTTTTTATTACAGATTTTATATTCTAGAGGAAAAAGTGACAAGGAGCAAAGGCAAGATACTTCTTCCCTTTCTTTTTGGAGTGAATCTAGTTAAGACATTTAAGAAAATATTTCCCCTCTGTTTTAGTCAGTGTATATTAACAGTAAGCATAAGAAAGGGGGAAGATAAATATTCAGAATGGAAAGCAGATGGAAAATATAGGTCAATAAAAATGGCTGCATCTTTCCGAACACAATGAAACACACACATTCCTTTAAATCCATCTTCTCAAACCAAAACCTGAGTTGAACTTCTGGAATCTGAAGTTAATTTCCCACTACCCTCATCCTGCTCTTCTGGCTTGCAGTCCAGGCCAGGGAGAGAAGCAGAAGAATAGCAGAAGAAAACCAAGCCTGGATCATTCTCAAGAGCCACCAAGGTCTTGTCACCACCAATAAAGAGGAGTGCATAGTTAAAAGAGTATATGAGTCCTGAAAGCAGTAACTCTGAGTAAACCCCTTTCAAGATTGAGCCCCCACTCCTTCAGTGTTAATTGGAATAAGCAATTTTCATTACTCTGTGCAGAATTACTTATTTATCAGATTCCCAGATCTCATATTCCTGCAGATTATACAAGTATCTACAGCGCCTTCACTCAGAAGATAGTCCATGTTGTTATTGTTTTCTTCCTCTCCATATAAATGACTTCTACCTAATCATTGGTTCATAACAAAGAAAAACAAAATCTCTTTCTTTTACTCACCTCCTTGCTGTTCTGGGAGTTAAAGCTATTTTCATACCATGGTTATTTTCCCCTGAGATGTGCATGGATCTGATAACCAGGATGTCACAGACTTCACTATGGCTCAGTCGGGGGCCATTCTGCACTACTGGGTTTTTTGCTTTTGTTGAAGACAGTGGGCTTGCTTAATCCACCTTGTGTACTCAGTACATTGGCTTCTGCTACTCTTTTGACAGAATTCAGCTAGTCTAAGACACAAGCTAGCTGAAGTTTTTCAAAATAACTAGCAACTCTCAGAAAAACATGGAAAGGCAGAAATTCTGCAACTAAACAATTTTTTAATGAACTCCAGGGGTGTTTTAATGGATTTAATTAATTGGTATTTAAATGGATTTAATGATTGGCATTTAAAATGAGGCAGTGAACAGATAATCTAGAATGTCCTCTCCCCCTTTCATCTCTTTCTTAGTAACAAGGAGAAACTTCAAAAACTTCTGTTATTTACTTACATATTAGCACAGAACAAATATCTGAGAACTTCACACATCTGCTACTGTTTTCCCTTCCACACTCCATACTAAATGCATATTATTTTGAGAATTGTCATATTGACAAGAGATGCTGCATCATCCGGTGCTTAATGATAGACAGCAAATTTCCTAAAATGGCGAGTGCCATTGGCCAGCGAGAGGCCAATAAGTATGACATCCTTGTCATTAATCAGACAATCCCTAAAGAAGGTGTTCTTTGCTATGTTAGCAAGAGGACCGGTTTTGTTCTGATCTCCTGCTGCTCATTCTATCCCCAACAAAAACCCATTCTCAGTCACTGATGAGTGTGCAGTTCAGTAGAGAACTTCCAAAATAAGGGTTTAATTAATTGGGGTTAAATACTAAAGTAACTTGCGACTGTAAATGTGTGAGACTGGATCTGGAAAGGAAATAAAACTAATTAATCACAAAGTCTGTGTTGCTGCTATTCAGGGACTATATTGATTCAATGTTTGATAAAAAAAAAAAATAAAAAGGACATGGGGACTTGGGACTGGTAATTAATCCAGGATATTGGGAATTTTAGGTTATCAATGAACAAAATGAGGTGTGTGTTGGTCTGTACTATTTGAGAAATCTACTAACTGTCTTCTGGTGCTCTAGGAAGAGAGAGTTTGGGACTCAAAAGTGATGAAGCAGTTTCCTGATGGAGTAATTTATGGGAAAAGATTGAAAAGTCTCTGCTTTGCTCCAAAAAGTTTTAATAAGACCCAGCCACGAGGGTGATCAAATCAGGTCTCCAGTAGGACATCTGATACCTGAGTGGGGACTGTCATGTAGACCCTATTTATAACATGGTATTTTCTACTTCCTCTGTTGATCACAAATGGGACTATACTGCATGTGCAAATTACTCAATGCCTGGAGGCTGGAGAAAAATAACACGATAACTTCTGCATGGTAAAGGGATCAAAATTAGTTTCCTTGCTTTTCAAGGTTTTAGGAACCTGAGCCAGAGCTCTGAAATACATAGGGGCATGACGAGTTGGCTTCAGTAGCTACTGATCTGCCCTTTTGTGCCAATGCTTAAATATACATGACGGAATGACCAATCCTATATCAACATTCCTGGCAATACCATTATGTAGAAATAAGGTCTGAGCACTGCTGTATTTTCTGCTTCCAGACAGAAGGTAGGCAAATTTTGCTCAATAGTTAACGACATCGTTGATCTAAAAGCAGGTCTGCTATCTCATTGCAATTTAGGTGCCCTTCATCTTTTTGAGACAGTCTTTGTTCTCTTGGATATTACTGTGTCCCATGAGCTATTTGCAAACCCTACAATGATAAGGAGTACTGAGAGGAAAGAATGGAGTCAGCATCATTGGGTCTGCTGAGTAACAAACCGGAAGACATTTTGAATGTAAATCATGTTCTTACATTTGCAAACTACATAAAAAAGAAGGGGGGACAGGAGGAAGAAACTAGACCAGACAGATCAAGATCAAATTACCCAACATCTGAAGTCTTTGCTCATGCCAGTGGAATTTATATACAAATTAATTAAGTTGTCTGAAAAAGAGACACCAAACACTATACAGCAGCAAAATCTGGCAGTAGCGTACTTCTCTCCTTGTTAATTCTTGGAGCTTGAAGAATCTGGTTTCTGTTTCAATGCTTTCAAAGACAGTTTTTTATTTACCATATTTCACTGATAATTATTTCATGCAGCAACTTTTATACAAGTGGTTGCTGAATGATTATGCTCCAGAGGTCTATTAAATTTGATGAATGTATTTTGGTATTAACATTCTGTAGCATGTAAAACAGTTGCAAAAGGACAGATGGCCCCTTGTAATTACTGCTTCTGTTAATTATTTATATTTCTGTGCTGTCTAGAACTCCAAAAAGATGAGAAGATTGCTATGTGAGGTGCTGTTTATTTCCAGTGAAAGAGATGATCTCTGATGAAGGCAAAAGCAATTTGATTGGTAAGGAGAGAAAAGATTTATTTTCTGTTATCGTACAGATAAGATGTTGAGGAATAAAAATGAGAAGACCTTGGCTACATTTCTACTAGCAAACTAAACAGTACCAGGGATTCTCTCCTGGATCTGAGATGAAATGCATGTGCTTTTTGTGTCTGGCCCGTGCTGACTTTCAAATTATGCCCAGAAATTGTCTGGGAGAGTGCTAGCTGGCTCAGGAAAAAAGCAGTTTCAACAACTAGTCTAATGATTAAAAGTAGAGAAGGTTGAATTGTAGTGAGTCAGTGTTGTCTAATCTATGCATACAGCTGTAGCACCATTTTAGTACAGGATCTAATTGACACCACATTAACACCTGTTCACTGACAATCCCCATTTACATGTTCTCCGTCTAGGGGAAATACCATGAAAATACTTATCCCACCTTCTAAGGAAGTCAGGTCCTTACTGTTTTGTATTGGCAGAGGAGCTAATGCAACCAGACCCTCACCTTCTGTTTAGTGTTAGCAACAGCACTGAAATTAGTACATGCGTGTGCTCCTGAATATGAAAAGTTCCCAGATGCATGTTTGGTAAAGCAGGTTGAATATGTAAACTTCATTAAAAAAACATTTTTAAAAAGTTACATTTGGGAAAATGTATAGGCTCTATTGAGACACTGGAGATGGACCAAGTTATATTATCTGGCCTGTCTTCTACAATAGCTATATTCAAAATGTTTTAAGAAGTAATTTTTAGGGTCTCAACAAAAAGACCTCCTTTTAGCTTTTTCTTGGAGCTTGGATTAGTAATGGAGAGAATATCTTCAAGGACGGAGATTCCACATCCTCTGCAGGTACCTGTGCCAAGGTTGTGACCACCCTCATGGTAAAAAATAATTTCCTTATGTTGAGTTTGAATTCCCCATGTTGCAGCTAGTATCCACAGCCTCTCATCCTGTCACTGTGGACTTCTCTGAAAAGTCTCTTGGTCTTCTCGGTAGCCTCCAATCAGAGAGATGTAGCCAGCAATGGGATCACCCCTGAATATTTCTCTTTTTTCCCAGGCTGAACAAACTCAGTTTCCTCTTCTTCTTGTACATCTTGTTCTACTCCCCATCCATCCTGGGGGCTCATCTACACTGACTCCATCCAGTGAATCCATTTCCGCTTGACTCACTCCAGTGTGTCCATGTCTCTCTTGCACTGGGGAGCCCAAAAGAAGGACATGGTTCTCGAGATAGGTAACACAAGTTCTGACTAGAAGAAAAGGATCACTTCACCCAGACATGCTGGCTGAATTCTTGCTAATGCAGCCCAGGAGGATGTTGGCCTTCTTTATCACAAGGGCACATTGCTGGTCCATGGTCAACTTGTTGTCCACCAGCACCCCCAATTGCTCTTCTACAAAGCTGTTTTCCACATGGTTGGTCCCCAGTTGGTACTGGTGTATGGGGTTACTTTGTCTCAGGGGCAGGATTTTGCTTTTGCCTTTGTTGAACTTCATGAGGCTCTTGTCAGCCCATATCTCCAGCCTGACAAGGTCTCCTTGAATATTCTACAAAACTCTGGCACATCATCAAATTCACTAATAAAGGTGTTAAGCAGTAAATTTTGGCCCCCATATTGATCCCTAAGGGATGTCACCAGAAACCAGCCACCGGCTGGACTTAGCATTTCTGATCACTTGCTGTTTAGCATTTTTCCTTTTCCAGTTAGGTCATTTCTGTTCCGAATAAAGAAAAAATAAAAAGGAAAAATACATTTTTTGATAGTAGCATGACATATGTGAATAAAATTATCAAAAATATGTCCATAATAATTCGTGACAAGCTCTGGACTGATGTTAATGATGTTTATGTCAGATTCTGTTTCCAGTGCCTCTGCTGCTAGGTCAACCTTGGTTAATGATACATTGGGTAATTTTCCACTTATGATGATAAAACTTTTGAGTAAATCAATTACTTAATAATATTGACAATACTGGTATATTATAGCTGTTGTAGTACTTATTGCCAGTCTATAACTAGTTCTATAACTTCAGTCAACTCAGACTAAACTGAGTTGATTGAAGTAAGCTAAATAATAATCCACTAGGACAGTCCATTTCTGTGCCTGAATTCCTTTGAAGTTTGCTTTCAGTAAGAAAATAAATTCAATGTATTCAGGATCAGGATCTCAGAGCAGTTCTATAAATACAGAGCAGTATTGTTTCTGAACTTAACATTTCCTCATGTTGAACCAGAACATTGGGGTTTTTTTCGTTTCCCATTATTATCTCTATTTCAATGGTATAAGGAGACCATAAGAGAAAGACACCCCACTGAGCTATTGCATAACCTTAAGAAAATGATCTGTCCTTGTCTGGACAGAAGAGGGCTGATAACAAAAGCCCTTCCCAGGAAACATTCAGGCACATTCCCAAGTATATCATCAGGGTAAATATTGGCAATCCATAAAGTTAACTACATCTATGAATTATTTATAGTATCTAGGCTCTAAAGGGTGTGTATACAATTGTCTTCACTACCTTAAAAGCTCTGCCTGTGGTATAAATTACAACATAATTAAAAACTCAGTATAAAACTCTGGTGCAAATAAGTCTGTTTTTCTCCAACGAGAGCAGCTAAAAGCAGCCATGAGCAGTAGCAGTGGTGCTGCTGGTAGCGGGTCTCTTGTTAAGACACCATCACTTGATCATGCTTGATGCCATGATGTTCCCATTATATCTGTCCTCCCATCACTTCTCTGGGCCAGCACCAGAAAACTGCAAGCAGCAACCAAATAGTCCACTAATGTGAGCAAAAGATTTCATTTTAGCAAACTATCTGTTGTCCTGTGGCTTCTTTCCCCTCCTTTTGTTATTCATTGTCACTGAATTAAGACATTAGGGGGTGTCTTTTGGAATGGAACATCCAATTACAGCAATTTTTAAAGAAAGGATGAAGCAATATCAGCCACATCACGCTGCTGCCTGTGTGAACTCCTTTTAAGTGAATGCCATTACAGACCCCAAAGGGCACTTTCCTGTCTGTCTTGCCTCTTAACTCTTTTCCTCTCCTCTCCTTCCTTAGTGCTTTGTCACTTCTGTTTCATGCCACATTTCTTAGATTCCTTCTAGAAGCATTGTCTGTCCACGTAGAGAAATGCAGTCACTGTTTCCTGTACTATTAATTTTAATTCATCTTTAATGCTTACATAATTCCTTCCTTGAACTGTTTAGCCTGTCTATTTTCATTTGGATCAAAGACCTTCCCTAACTGCATTCCTGTAATTAATGACCCTGTTTCATTTTCTTTTGGCTGTGTAATGAACTTCTTTTTGCTGGAAAATGGAGACAACAGACCTCTAAAAGTAGGTGTCTTCATCTCTGTCTCTCAGACTGGCTCTCTTTATGCAGATTGACATTTAAAATGTATGTGTATGTGTGGTATGTACACACAAAGGGATAAACATAAACATATATTTCTAAAACGTAAGAGTGAAAATATTGCGTGAACACAGCAGGGTTAGAAATCCACCATACCAGAACCAAATCATTAGAGGTTTTTAAAAATAGCTGCTTTGCTTTTAAATTGTGGCTGATGTGACACCTTTACCCAATTTATAATTGGCTGGCCAGTAAGTGAAGCATTTGTATGAGTTGTCCCATTAGCCAGACCACAGGCTGTGGGCGTGATGAGCAGAGGGTACAGATGGTCACCTATGAGCTGTGCAGCCATGCGATGAAGAACATAAAACTAGAGCAAGGCCTGTCTCTGCGCTATCCTGGTTGCTTCCTAGACACTTTGGGGTTTTAAATCCAAGTACAGCATTGTGCAAAATGCATAAATAGGTATACCTTAGTCCTTTCTTAGGTCTGACCTAGTGAATTAAAAGTAACCAATTCTTTCAGACTTCAGTGGTTTTTTTTTTAACACCAGTACACTTGCTGGCTTGATTATTTTCAGGATTAGCCTTTCTGGCTATCTAACTCAAGTTACTGGAAATTCTCTGATGTTATGGAGAGTTTTGGGGTCCCCCAGTGGAAAAGATTTGTGAATTGAAGTAGGAAGAAAACTCAGCATCATGCACAAGGCAACCTCATTGCTTAGACACACTAGAGGTATGCTAGTAATAGAAGGAAGAGTAAAATCACAGTGGGAAATGCCACGCAGGAGGCTGGAAGAATATCAAGACAGCATTAGGCTGTGATCCATCTCCTTCACAGTATAGCATTAAAGGCTATCTTCTGTGTATACTTAATTGCTGAATTAGACTGAAGATAATAAAAACATATGCTTGCCCCCTTATGGAAATCAAGCCTCTTTCAGGTATACCAGTCTCAGCAATCAAACACTGAAGAGTCTGTCATCACCTGCACATGAATTTCAGAAAGATCGTGTCCATCTCTGTGAAGGATGAATTTGTTTGTAGTCGCTAAGAACGCAGAGTTCACCCACCTCTACAGGGGCAGTAAACATTGTGCCCACTTTTCACAGCCTGCACTGGACCACCAAATAAATGAGTTTACCCACTTCTTTCTTTAACACCACGCCAGCAAATGACATTTTCTTATTAACCAGTGTGTGGGGTTTACCTCTGCTGGAAGTATCTAGCTAACATATTACACAACACTGATATAAATTTATTACTTCAGAAATTAGTGCCAGTAGAATTCTGTGCAATGTTTAGACAAGGCAATGGAAGGGAAGGGCAGTTAAATAAGATGCTTAAGCCATTAAATGTTTACATTATAAATATTTATCTTTGGAAACTAGACACACTGCTATTCCCTGAATATCACCAGCTATTAATTGCATAATCTGTGATTGTAAACACACTTCTGTTGTTTCTGAAGCATTTTGGGCTTTAAAGGCTGAGAACAGTTGAAAAGCAGTCAAAATTTATTGCCAAATAGCTTGTTCACCAGACAGATTTCCTTAATAGCTTTTTCCTTGGAAGGATTTGAAATTGCACCATTTCATATCTTGAAGCAAGCGTCTCAGAGATGAATTGGAAACATTGAGGATGAAGGAGGCTCCAGTAAGTCTTCAGAAACTCACAGATGGGTGATCTTGCTGTAAAAATTTGCAAAGTACCCACATATGAGCCTAAGAATGCCTATTCCAAGCAAGACTAAATGTCCATTGTTAGCAGCGTCCTGCCACCAGCAGTGACTGCAAGCAAATGCATACTGTATAAAAGTATAAGAAAAAGCAAAGTAAATTATAATTAATTTCCCCACATGATGTGCTAGCCACCAGCAAGGGCTCTCCAGCAGCACTTCCATTCAGTATAAGCTATGCTGGCATCAATACAGACATCCTTTACCTTAATAATTTTGCAATGTTAGCCCAGTGGTCAGGCTGAATTCTTTCACTCCATTTTATAGTCTTTCCCTCCCTCAGTCTTTCTCTTTATTATGGTACGATTGGACCCCGGCTACACCAGGCTAAATTATGTCTCTCAAGCCACATGAATCCCAGCACAGAGGACTCCTGGCTTGGACTATGTAATAATGGATGCGGAACAGGCAACTAGGTCATGTGAAGTGCACTCTTGTATGCAACAGAGCACATCATGGATGTCTTTGCAGGCATCTTGCAGCATGTGGTGGATGGCCCTTCACAACTTTCTAAAATCAGTGCTCTGCCATGGCATTCTCCTGGCTGCAAGGCAAAGCTGGCAGTGGGCTGTTTTGCAGTACCAGCACAGATCAAGATCACAGAATCATAGAATCATTTAGTTTAGAAAAGACCTTTAAGATAATCAGGTCCAACCATTAACCTAACACTGCCAAATACACCACTAAACCATGTCCCTAAGCACCACATCTACGCGTCTTTGAAATACCTCTAGGGATGGAGACTCAACAACTTCCCTGGGCAGCCTGTTCCAGTGCTTGATAACCCTTTCGGTTAAGAAATTTTTCCTAATATCCAATCTAAATCTCCCCTGGCGCAGCTTGAGGCCATTTCCTCTCATCCTATTGCTTTCTACCTGGGAGAAGAGACCAACCCCCACCTCGCTACAACCTTTTAGGTAGTTGTAGAGACCAATAAGGTCTCCCTGACCCTCCTTTTCTCCAGGCTAAAAAAAAAAACATTTCCCTCAGCCGCTCCTCATAAGACGTGTGCTCTAGACCCTTCACCAGCTTCGTTGCTCTTCTTTGGATGTGATGACCACAGGCAGCTGCAACAGGGAGTCAGACACCAGGAGGGAAGTTCCACTCTGTGCTATAGGTATGAGAGTCACAAGTAAAGTAAGGGGTGGGTGCAAAATAATGGGGACAAGAGCTTAAAGTGAGGGCCAAATCCTCAGCTCATGCTCAGCACCAGCTTGGCAGGTCTGTGGAGGGAGAGGGGAGAAAGCCAAGTGTCAGACTGATCCATCTTCTCTCTGATAGTGGGATCCCCACATTCCTTCACTTGTATCCTTAGCCAGTTCACTTTCCTAATTTCCATGACTTCCAGAGGGCAATTATACCTTTAAATGACCTCTCAGCTGGAAAAGAAACATGTAGCATTCAAGTTAATCAGTCAAATCTCAGCTGTGTAATTCTGTATACAGCAGTCAAGTCCATGCAAGCTATGTAAGTTGACAGCACCTGGAAAACAGACTCTTCCCTCTCCTAGCCTCTAATTGGTGCTTTCTCAGCTGCATCTCCTCCCCTCCCTAAAGCAATTCCCCTTTTAATTAATATTTTACTTGCAACTGATTTGTTTGTAGAGGTGACAATGTATGCATCTATGTTTCTGTGTCTGCTTATTAGAGAAATGCAATGTCAGTGGAGTAGCGATATGCATTGTTTAGAGCTGGCTAAGTAAACAAGCTGTATTTTGTAAAAAAAAAAAAAACACTTTCACGTTCACAGAAATGCTTCTCATCATTCTGTTTGAACCTCTTTGTCCTTCACCTTTATTGATGAAAAAAAAATTATCATCAGTTTCTAATCAAAAGGGTTTTTTGAAAACAAAACCAAAAAGTTTAATTTCCAAAGCCTCTAAAATGTTATCATTTGATGTTTTGAAGCTTTTTCTTCCACTTAATTTTTGAAACAAATTTTCGTCAAAATCAATGGTGCTTTGTGGAAAATATTGAAAGCATTGACTAAAGTTTCTGGAAAATATCAATGAGTAAGTACAATCACATTAAGCGTCTTGGAAGAAATAACTGACTAAAAATGTGTGTGCAGCATTCCCATAAAAAACAAATCTGTTGCTGCCTGCTGTTAAGATCTGGTGGGTAGCTTTGCAGATAGCAATGGTTCCTGCAGTTTTCTTTCCTCTGTAGCATGCTGCACAGCTCTTTACTTAGTGCTAAATTTGCCTATAATGATCACGCTAGTATATAATTGCTATTCATGTGCACTCTCTATGCATTGTCATCACTCCTAAGTATTGAATAACATCTCTTAGGGTAAGGAATAAAGTAGAAGGAATAAAATTGTGCTGTCATTTGGAAGTATGCCGTGGTTCACATGAATATTACTTGGTGCTGCCAGAAAATCTGGAAGTTGAACTTTATTCCTACTCCCGCTCTCTACACTGAATCGATTTCTCACAAGTCTTGTCCTCGAGTTTTTCATTGCCAATTTTTGAAATCATTAGAATGATTTTGGCATTGCTTCCAGGACAAGGTCAATAAAACTTCAAGGTCTTACTCTGAAAGCTTCTTGGGGCTGTGAAGGCTGTGTTTAGCCTATGTGCCGTGTTTCTATGCAATGTTAAAAGAACATCACATCAGCTAGCTGAAATCTCATATTTCCTTATAGAAGGGCACACAGTACTATTGGAAACTGCTACTCCTACTAAAGGTATATGAGACCTGTTTCTACACTGAAATCCAAGCTAAAAATATACACGGCACTAACTGTTGCCCCACTTTCAAAAGGAATACACATTTGTGCTTTATTGAGGCTGAAATCAGTCCCTCGGATGGTTATGAAATATTATAGGTATTTAGATTTCATTAGATAAGCATTTTGAAATTTCAGAATTTTTGATCTTGCTCAAAATATTAAGAAATTGCTGTTAAAAAATTGTTTTGAAAAATGAGGATACAGAATCCACTATGAAATGAAATTTCTAATTTCTTTTCATTCTTGCTGACCTTTATGAAAAAGACCAATTTTGCAAATCCTTGTGTGGCAACTTTCTGCATTCAAGAAGCGGGAGTCTTCTTCTTGTTTCTTTATCCAGCTGGCCGGCATCCAGCCTGGGTTAGTTTTCCAGCACAGCTAGTACAGAAGGACTGATAGGTGCAAAGACCACTACGTTCCTCCCCAAAGGTATGTCAGACAGGGAGGTTGAATTATTCTCTTGCATTGCCTGCAGAAGGAACGAGGATGGCCAGCTTGGAGTTCACACCTAATTTTTAAACATCCAAAATTCAGAGGGATGAATGTCACTTAGAGAACCCAAATGAATTGGAATACCTCTATGAGTAAAAATTAACCTAGACAAAGGGTTGCAGTATTAAATCTACTCTATCTATATTTTCACCATCAAAACAAAACAAAAAAAGCCTAAGTTATCTTGAAGTTGGGGTCATAGATAAAACAGCATGGTATATAATAAAGGACTGTCTTGTTCCCACTTGCTAGAACTGATTCTGATACAAAGGGGTTGCAGGAGAGAAAAGAAATATCAGACGTCAAAAGGATTCTCATTTTCAAGTGTGAGGAAGAAAGAAACAAGTCAGGATAAAACATGACATATCTCAGAGATTTCAATTGTATAGCAAGAGGAGGAGAAGTCTATCTTTTCATCTCCTGAAAGGAGTTTGATTCTTTCTTTCTTTTTAGCAAAAACTGGCAAATCTTTTTCAATCTGACATCAGATATGCTCTCTGATTAAACTGGGTTTTGGAGTTTGTTATTAATCTGTTCTGGGAAACTATCTTACATATGCAGCATATATTAGAAATGTCAGAATACCATCTGTGAGCAGAAAAGGAAGAACAACATAGACACTGAAAAGAAATATCTGGGGTTTTTAAATTAATATGGCAATACTCTGATTTTTAAAATTCAAAATAAGCATGAGTGTCAGAGATAAAGGAGATGTTGCACCTCATAAGTGAATGCTTTGTACAATCAGCAACTTTACAAAGAGGTTTACGGTATTTTTTATCATCTTAAGTTTTACATCAACATTAAAACAAATACCCTGAACTCCCATTAAAAATTCATGAACTAACTTGTTACCCAGTCCTCCCAACTTTAACATATGTCTGGTTTTTGAAAACTTGATTCACGATGCTAATTTGATAGTCATTCTGCACATCTGATGTATTCTGATAATTTTTGGAATTAGAATATAAACTGCATCTTCACTATAGACCAAATCTTCAGACTGTAGATGTCCAGGAGAGGCCTCAGGAGTGGTTACATCCAGGGATCTGTGAGACTCATTAATCTGATTTCTTCATTACTGGGCATCTAGAGAAGAGAATTCAGCTTTATGTCTATAGTCATGTGGTCTTCAGCCTAAGGTAGCCAAAGTCCCTAAAAAATTAAAAACAGAGAAAAAAATAGTTAATTCCATGCTATTAGGCAATTCTGTCCATCCACAGAAAACTGCAGATCAATATCAAATTTCAAGGCTGAAAATTATCTTCATTTCAAACCACTGCAAAGGATGGGTAAGTACTGAAACAGTCAGTGAAGGGAAATAAAAACAGTTTTACAAGGTATTCAAAATATTTTGTTTGAGTTTGACTTTCATGTAGTACAAGTGAAAAATCTGAATTAGTCATTTTGAAATGAAGCAATAAACATTTTGTCATTCTGAAAATGCCAACCTAGGGCACAATGATTTGATGTTGCCATGCCTTCTTTACTGAGTGAAATCCAAAAGAAATCAGACTTATTTCATTATTTTTATTTTTCTTTATGCCATTTAGTTCCCCTGAGGTTTCTTTAAGTCCTTCTGTACTGCAGAGTCTCTTCAAAGGAGAAATTCAGGATTGGATAGCTTCTGGAAAGAGACTCTATCAACTGACCTGCATCATTGTCAATGTGTACAGCACAATGTTATTCAAGAGAGCAATGGGCTAAGTCAAAACTATAGCATTTGGGCAGCATCATTAGTTTATGAAATCTGAAAATCTGTCTAAAAAGTCCATCTAATACATCTGCTGCAGAATATAGGAAAAATCCACATTCTTAAATAAAACCAGCTAAAAAAGATGCATACGCATATAACAATGGGGACTACAATCCTCCAGTCAATGCTAGCTTGTTTGTCTTCCTTTTTATGGAAGAGGAATGCTGTTTACAGTGCTGTTCGCCCTAGTAAAAATCCCAACACACACAAGAGCTTTGTCTTTATTGGTCTTTGCTGCTGCAGCCATCTCTGTTGGTTTCTTTTTGTCCTTATCAGTGTTAATGGTAAAGATCATTGCAAAGTACAACAGAAAAAGAAAATATTATTATACAGTGCTTGGCATAGTGTAAGTCTCATATTGGTTGGTACTCCTAACTATGACTAGAATTAATGCTATGTTTACACAGAAAAGAATCAGGCATACATTAAATAAAAACACTGCAAATACAATCAATTAAACTGGATTTCAGTTCAACCACCCAGCTGGAAAATACTTCACATAAGGAATGGAAATAGGGTCACAATTAATATAAGCCACAGCATAAGTAATAAGGTTGTATATTCAGATCGTTTATGTCAGTTGAATCTCTTCTAGTTCTAATATTGTGTGATTGTCAGAGTGGC